>NC_083727.1:68455434-68759891 GCF_028564815.1 Eubalaena glacialis | reverse complement strand
CATTTATTGAGGACTGTGTCAGTTCTTACTCTAAGAGCTGCACGTAAAGATGAGGAAACTCAAGAACAAAGCATAAGAAAGGTGAGAAACTGAAGGAGATAACGTGATTAAGAGGTACAATAACAGTAACTACCCTTTATTGAGTACTTACCATGTGCCAGCCTAGCACTTTGCATACATTAATTCACTGAATCTTAACAACCACACTATGGCAATTAGCATCATGAGTACTTCTCAGATGCTTCAACTTCCTAGGAATTTTTTCCCAGAAAAAAATACAGTCCAAGGTCTGGTCTCCAAAAGCAAAGTTATAATAATAATGGTCCACTTTATTTCTTAATGAAAATGAGTATGCATACACACTTTACAGCCACCAGGAAGAGTTACACCAGAAGCATTCCAAAAAGTCAAGAATTCTTACCGTTAGCAGAATAATGCTTGGTGGTTTCATGGGATACTCTGGTGGCAGTACTATTCGTCCATGATAAACTCCTCCATCAAAATCTGAATCTGGGGGCCCTCTAACTGTGAAGTGCCATTCAAAAAGGTTATCCTGAACAAAAACAATAACCAACAAGGAATCAATAACATTAAAAAGTTGAATTTTTTTTATCAGTGAGTATTAGAAACATGGGTGAGAAAAATTAACGTTTTATATTATTGCTAGAACAGTTTCTAATGCACACAATGTCTCAAGTATAAAAGTTATAAATAAAAGCTATTAAATCTAGTTTTCATGTCCCATAAGAGCTAAAATGTTTTTAAACAAATGCATTTTAAAACATCTGAGCATTGTTATTTATTCATAAATAAGATTATAGATTTACATATTTCCTATTACTTTAGCTCCATTTATTTTCTCTGAAAAATCTCTTCTGGAGCCCTGAAGTTTTAATCTGGACTAATTGCTTTCTTGACACATTCCAAAATTCTTCACTTGAGTGTCTTCTAGGTTTACTGGAATCTCAGTCTTCCTCTGTGTTTATTTGTTGTTGTTTGTTTTTTTGGTTTTTGCATTATTTTGATGTGGTTTATTGTCAGCTATGTGCCTCTGAAAGGAATACAAGGAAGAAAATCTGTGTTCTGGTATGTCTGAAAATATATTTATTTTGAGTTCATGCTTGATTGCTCTTTGGATGGGGATTTAATTAATTAATTAATTAATTAATTAAAAAATCATTTGATCTAGAAAAAGATTCCAGACTTAATTAAACTGTAAATTAATCCTTATATCCTAAGTAGTGATAATTATTATTTATATAATCAAATAATTTACTATAAATTTGGATTGTTTTAGCAAACTTTTAAAAATTATCCCTCATAGATGCCTAAAAGCTCTTTAGTAAGTGGTAATATTAACACACAGGCTTACATCATCTTACAGTTAACCACGTACTTCATAGTTTGCAAAATGCTTGCACATGTTATCACATCTTATTCTCACTATTACCATGAAAACCAGATTGGGCACATTTAAATACCATCCTTTCACAGATGGGAAGACTGAATAGAGGTAGAGATGTTCGTACAAAAAGCCCAAACTAGATGTAGAGACCCCTCAAGGGGCTAAGTCTTCCACCTGTAGAGTCTGGAGTTCTTTCCACTTTCCCTCCTGAGGGAAGACCTAAAATTAATTTAGTATCTGAGGCCCACTTTATAGAGACCAGAAATCTGCTTCTTCTAAAATGTCTGATTCTGAATGGCTAATAGAAATACTCAGTGTACACCCGAAACTAACACATTGTAAATTAACTATACTTCAATTTTTTTTAATGGTTAAAAAAAAACCCAAAAAACTCAGGAACTATAGGGAATAAAATATATCAATAAAGCACATCAAACACATTTGTAATGACTCAAAGCAATGAAAAAACAATTTTAAGAAACTTGTTTAAAATATTAAAGTATTAAAATACATATGTAGAAGACAGAGATAGAAACTAACCTCTAAAGGCTGTGCATGATAATGATCTGTTGGATCTTTCAATTCTGCTGCTTCTTTCATTAAACGTTTAACAGCTAAAATAAAATTCACAAGATAGAGACATTTAAAATTTACTTTTCTAAGTGATTAGCACAGATTTACAAACCTAATGAAAAAGTTCCTACTTCAACAAAAAATGTGTAGAGGACTTGTTCAACAGAGCATATCATTTAATTATGGGATAATAGTAATAATGGTAGGGAGGAAATGGTAGCTAGGCGCTAGAAGAGTTACACGTTAAATTAAATATATAGGGAAGTCTCATAAAGTCACTATTTTTATTTAGTAAGTACTTATATATATTTCCTATATGGTAGCACTCAAACATTAATTCATGTAATCCTCAAAACAACTCTATGAGATAGGTGCGATTTTTAACCCCATTTTCCAGACGAAGAAACTGAGACATGGAGAAATTATATAACATGTCCAAGGTCACACAGCTGATAAATGACAGAGCTAGGATTCCAACACAGGCAGTCCAACTCTACCTTGTTAAAATATTTAACAAAAACGTGGCCTCTGGAACTCATGCTCATGAACAGTAAACCCCCTATATCCTCAACCTCCTGGGACTTTCTACCCACTATCTTGCATTAACTTAATGGCACTGTCCCCAGAGGTCAATGAATCTCTATAGCCCTAGCTGAATTCCTTTTTGAAATGATTCTTAGGCTTAATTAAAACCTCCAATCCACTGACCCCATAGCATTCTTCACCCCACCTATACCTATATTCACTTCCCTCTTCATCCACACTTTTGGCTCTTAGGAGTTCCTCTTTCATATTCCCCTGACAAAATTTAATTCTAACTGAGCCAACTCAACCATCTTCTTTTTCTTTTTAATATTTATTTTATTTATTTATTTATTTATTTTTGTCTGCTTCGGGTCTTAGTGGCGACACACAGGCTCTTCGTTGTGGCGCACGGGCTCCAGGGCACGTGGGCTCTGTAGTTTGCCACGCGCAGACTCTCGTTGAGACGGAGCTCAGTAGTTGTGGCCCACGGGCTTAGCTGCCCGGCGGCCTGTGGGATCTTAGTTGCCCAACCAGGGATCGGACCCGTGTCCCCTGCATTGGAAGGAGGATTCTTTACCACTGCGCCACCAGGGAAGTCCCGCAACCATCTTTTTATCTGGAGTCTATACCCAAACAGCTGAGCATTACTGAAGGGGGTTTAAAAAGTCAGAGACAGGCACACTGATGCCATTATAGAGTTATTAACAACAATCTCCACTGGGACACAATGCCACCCTGTGTTCCTACATTTCTCCAGGAAGCCTCCACCCAACCCCCTCCTACGAGCACTCCAAGACTATCTCACACCTATTTACTCTCAATTCTCTTCCACCTCTTTCAGTTAATGGCACAGACTTTTAGCCCCGTGAGCAATGACTATTGACAGCTTATGACAGTTTACAATCCTATGTGTATCTGTACCCTCTTTCCTCCCCTACTGGTTCACAAAGGTCAATCCTTTGATTCCAGCCCCCTCAACGTCAAGCTTTAGGTGCTAAAAAAATGTCAGGATACTGGTGTCGGATACAGGAGAGCAAAGCCAGGGAAACACCAGATGGCCCAAGGCTCTCCAAAACTCTGCTTGAGAACCAACTGACACAGTTCAATACATGCTATGAGAGAGGTGTGCACCAGGTGGGCACCTAACCTGAGAGCAGACAGAAGAGAAAAGGGGTCAGGTACTGACATCTGAAAGAAAGACAGTAGGAATTACCCAGCTCGGTATGAATAAGCAGAGGAAACAATAAAAGTAAATTTGTGGTGGCACAGGGTGGAACGTTACGGGGAGAGGTTAATTGAGAAGCAACTCTCACACACTACAGCCAAACAGTTCGGTATGTGTCAGGACTTTTTGCATAAAATTTCATTTTAATCAAGGGTTCCTAAGCTGGAAAAAAACTCTTAAGTCACTATCCTATTCCATAACTATTAATATTCTTTTCCATCTCCGACTCTGAGCTAAGCCCTATAGGCAGAGAACTCGTTCATCTGATCAGCAAATATTCATTAAGTTCATACTAGATGCTATAGCTACAACCAAAATAAAATATAGCTTCTGTTATCAAGGAGCTTATAGTCTTGGGGGAGGAGTCAATACAAATCAGCATGATAAATGCTATATTAGAAACACGCACATATATATTGAGACACGATCTCCCCCCAAGGTCCAGACACTAGGCTTTGTTCAATTCCTCGCACACAGTTCACCTTCTCTCTACTTCAGACCTTCCTTCCTACATAGCAATTCCTCAGCTTGCATCCCTGCTCCTCCTCCCTTCCCCCACTTCATCACTGAGTCTGGTTCCCACCAGACCTTTATGAAATTTACTCAGGAAGGTCTCCCTGACACCTTCCTTTGTCCACTCTCAGAGGAGCGACTAGAGATTTCCATTTGGACAGATAAAAATCCTTGAGGAGTCCTGGCAGGAGAGTGGAGAGCAGGAATGCTCTCTAAGTTATTTCGTTTGGAAACCACTGCCCTGGATACTGGCTTGAGTCCCCTTGCTCTAAGTTCTCTTAACACCCTATAATTTTTCTTTCATAAAGTTCATCTCACTTGTGATTAACACCTGTCCTTCCTGCTCAATAACATTTACTTCATTGCAGTCTTCTCAAGGCTTAGCACAGTAAGCACTCAAATATTAGCTGAAATGAATTTTACTATCTTCCCCCCAACAAAACTCTTTCCAAGGATCTGATTAAAAAGCAGTGGTTTTGGGGACTTCCCTGGAGATCCAGTGGTTAGGACTCCGTGCTTCCACTGCAGGGGGCACGGCTTTGATCCTTAGTCAGGGAGCTAAGATCCTGCAAGCCACACAGCGTGGTCAAAAAAAAGAAAAAGCAGTGGTTCTCAAATTTATTTGATAATGAGATAAAATCCTTCGTTCAAAGAAAGGTTTAAGGAGAACCACAATATGTAAAACATAACAGCAGGGCCAGCATGGAAAGGCCTTCAGGCTATTTATCCCCATCCGCCCATTCTACCTAACGGGGCCCACGGAAAGAGAATTGAAAGCCCCTGTTTTAGAGCCGTGTAAAAAAATATCACTAAGTTAATATAATTAGATATAAATAAAATCATGGAAGTTGTTATGAAGTTAATTAGTTTAACTTGATTACTGCTGTCAGCAATCAAAGATGCCAGGAAGACTGTTTTTCCTTTATCCCTCATCAGCAGGCTGCAAAATGATTAAGCTGAAGAGGTCAGATTTTATGTCATTCCATAACATTATCACATTTTCTCTGCCTCTTCGTCACTCAGCTCAGTTCAACAGAGGAAAATAAACATCCAACGGATATTATGAGAGACGTATGAAAGGGTCGGAATTGCTACAGGAAAGAATTTAAAGGAACAATCATTGGCTCAACCACTAAACAAGTTGATTTTATTAGTTCACGGGCCACACAGGCACAAACCATGTGAGAGACAAAGTACAAAGCTAAACAGAAGGTAAGATTATTCTAGTGTTTTTATAATCTGTTTTTTCTGAAACAACATATACTATGAACACCTTCGTGAAAAAGAACGTGGACTCTGGAATTAGAGCTGCATTAAAATTCTGGCTCTGGGGACTTCCCTGGTGGCACAGTGGTTAAGAATCCACCTGCCAATGCAGGGGACACAGGTTCAATCCCTGGTCTGGGAAGATCCCACATGCCGCAGTGCAACTAAGCCCGTGCGCCACAACTACTGAGCCTGCGCTCTAGAGCCCGCAAGCCACAACTACTGAGCCCACGTGCCACAACTACCGAGCCCACGTGCCGCAACTACCGAAGCCTGCGCACCTAGAGCCCGTGCTCCGCAACTAGAGAAGCCACAACAATGAGAAGCCTGTGCGCCGCAACTAGAGAAAGCCCGCATGTAGCAATGAAGACCCAATGCAGCCCAAAATAAATAAATAAATAAATAAATATATTTTTAAAAATATGGCTCTGATATTTTGTAGCTCTAAATCCTTGAACAAGTCACTTATAATCTTATTCTGCCTCAATGTTCATATCTGTCAAATGAAACTCAATAATTTTGTCACATAATTCTCCTTTCCTTTTCACCCCTTCCTCTTCCCCAGGTCAGAAATGGATTGAGATTTAAGGCCCTCTCAATGATTCTCCCTGGTTCAAATCCAGGCCATAAGCATACGTAGTTGGCCACATGGCATGGCTCCCTAGCTCCCCAAAAGAAATATCACTGCTATGGAATAGTCAAGATTCAAAGTACTGCCTGGAAACTAGGGCTAGAGCATAGTCTGCCTCTCCTGATACTCCATCTCTTGCTACCACATGGATAGTGAGGAAACTTCTTCCACTCCAGCTCCTCTCTTATCTCTTTGCAAGGTTATCAGTGGAACTCTCCAACCATGGTAAGACAAGATGTGCCAGGAAAGAGAAGGAGGGTGGGGAGCACCTGCATTCCTGCTCTCATTCTTCCTTTTCATGGAGGCCACATGATCACTCTGGATCCAAACTCTAGGCTCTAAGGGCCTCCCATTAGCGTTCTTCACATGCCCAGGTAGCTCACTGGACTTTGGAGACAAAGCTCCAGCTAAAGGGGTCTTTTACAGGTCACTGTCTCTCATGCATCTGTTTCCCTTGGAAAGTATCAATGAATATCTTGATATCATCCATCTCCAAGTTATCGAGGATGTGAATCCAACGTCATGCTCCCCAACCGCCTCTTCCTGCTCCCATAGTGAAGGCACTTAAGCAAATACTTAAGGACTCATGTTTCTGCCCACAAAGACCCTGCAAAGGTATCCATTCAATTTAAAGAATATCTGAGCCATGGAGATAGAAGAATAAGACCTGCTTCTTGTCTTCAAGCAGCTTGTAGTGAGACAGAAAGACATGAAAACAATTACAACACAAATATTGACCAAGTATGCACAAATATAGGGACTACCTTAGTCTGCCTATGGGAGCTGGACAAGGCAGAACCTTAAAGAAGCTTGAAGAATTAATAGGAATTTCAAATGGTTAAAAGGGAAGGCATTCCAAGCAGAGGTTCCAACAGGGACCAAGGCATATAGGTGAGAAGAGCTGCTCCATCTGGAGAATCACTCAGGCAAAATGGATAGATGGTAAAAATGTAAAGGAGCACAGGAGTGATAGGAGATGAGGCTGGTGAGGAGGGCAAGCTAAACAGTTTACTTTGAACTTAATCCACAGCTATCAGGAAGCTACTGAAATGTTTTCAATTTGAGGAGTGACCTAATCAGTTTTTGTTTTGTTTTAATTGACCTGGTGACAATAGCAAAGGATTAGATATATGTGACTGTGTGTATTGGCACCTGCGTGAAAATGCATGCATTTGTGTGTGTTTCAGGGTAGAGGGTGGAGTAAAGGAGTAGACCAAGAGATCAGAGACGACGCCAGTGGATTCCTGGGTGGCTGTCAAACCCTGGGTTAGGAATATTAGGGTGAGGTGCAAGTTTGGGGGAGGAGAGAAAACTGATTAGTTTGGTTTTGGGTTTTTATACCTAGGAGAGATTTTTTTTGGTCTGTGGGAAATTTGGGTAAAGATGTTAAATCACCAGTAAGCTCTATGTATCTACAGCCTAGGAGAAGGTCTAAATTGGACATTAAAGCTTGAGAATGATTAGCATGAAGGGGCAGTAGACACCCTGGGCATGGATAGAATAACTCCCAGGTTTCTGATGGAGGTAGTAGGCGCCTTTGCACCAATCTCTTATATGCCAATCACCTGCTGAATGCAACCCATAGGGCCCTTCCAAAGAAATCTGCCACAGGAGGTTCGTTACACATATGTCTCCCTACTTCATACTCCGAGATCCTGCGACTTTGGCCAGAACGGACCCAAAAAGAGATCAGGGAGCCTGATGCAGAGGCAAGTACTGATACGCTAGCCAGAGGCTTATGAAGTGGTTCCACACAGAGCTCTGCATACAGCCAGAGGTCCATTCCAGAAAGATCGTAAAAAGATATGTTTTCCCATCTATAAAATGAACAAATTTACTATCCATATGCTAACACACTGGCCTTTAACCAGTTATTTGTACTATCTTAACTTAATTGGCCCATCCATACCTCTAAGACAACTCCGCATCAGATAGAGAGAAAAAGTGTTATATCTCTTACATTGTGCAGTGTTTTTAACCACTTCCTTTCACACATGCATTACCCTACGAAATATTACAAGACAGAATAAAACAAAGGAAGGAAACATTTTTACTATGCCTCCTGCACTTATTCAATAAGTCCCATATCTCATCTAATTTATCTTTTCCATGAACTCTAAATAATCTGTACAATGACCAAAAAAGGTTTTAAAATTTTTTTTCATTTTTAGAACAGCAGCACTACCTTTGAGGAAACGAAACCAAAAAGGGGAAGCAATTTATTACACAGTAGAAGCATGTCTACCCAAGTTCAGCCAGATGACAAGTAGGTCATATAGTATAGAAACATACAACATTCTGGAGAATTTTAAATGCTTACCACAATCTCAGGTATGATAACCTAACAAAATTGAGCAAGGTCCTCTGACAACAATCTCTTGGGACCCACCAATCCTCCATTCCAAACTGTACTATTACTCACATTTTCATTATTCTCTGGACATCCCACTAAGTACCTCAGCTGTCTCAAGGAACTTGACACCATGTGACCAAGGAGTCACCCTACGTTTTACCCACATAGTTTTATTAAAATCTAGCACAATCTTAACAATCTAGTCATTCTACCATCTAATCTTAAAACTAAGCTTTTCTTTCCCTCTTTCTCTTTGATCTCCTTTTTTTTTTTTTTTTTCCTGGTGTTCTTAGGAGATGGGCTGGGGGCGGGGATTGTGAACCCACTGAAATTGAATCCTATAAATGTATTTCTTGGAGAGCCCATGGCCTTCGCCAGATTTTTTTAAAAGTCTTTGCCTCCCCAAATGTTATGACCAATTCTGTAAACTTAGTTACCTAAGAACGTTTCTTAGCCTGACAGCACTCTGGTTAACAAAGCTCTGTTCAATCAGTATCCTCAGGCTTTTCTGGATTCTTTGTACGTTTTTAAGTTATTTAAAAAAATCAAGGATTCACAATTAGCTCTTTCCATGAGCATGCTAATCTTGCTGATTCTTAATGAGAACTTGCTTCTTTGGAAGGAAAAAAAAAAAAAAGAACTAGCAAGGGTTGGTCAAACCATCAACATCCTAGGATTACTATTTAGAGCTGAAGTGTGGAGCTTCTCCCTCCTAACAAATTTATCAAGATACAGATCGAATACCATTTATAGAACACAAAGATTCGTTTCAAGCCTGTCTTAATCTGAGAGAGCCGCTTACTTTTCGTGCATCTTTATGATACATCAGAAAAGAATTTGAGGCTAGGATTGTTTGGCTGCTTCTGTGAATGAAGCACGGGCATTAAATACAGAAAGAGAAGTTTCTATGACTGAACATAGACATACATCATACTAGTCAGTATGGCAAAAATCATGGTTAGCTCTAAAGTACACGGCTCAACTAGTTTTCGTAGCTTTTGGGTTAACTGGTATAGTCCAGAACATTTCCTTTATGTCTGTAATTCTATTCGCCCCAAATGCTGCAAACAGAACGTTTAAACTAAATCCTCAAATGCGAGTGGGTCAAGCAGCTAATAAAAGTCCGGTGGCGGCGACGGAGAAGGGCTAACGACGGTGTTGAGGGCGCAGGTAGGGCGAGGGGCTGATGATCACTATTACCCAGGGCCATCACCTTTACACCTGTGCTCGGGGATGAGTTGATAACCCAGCTCTACGCGGCGAAAATGAGGGCAGGGCAGTCGCGGTGCCGAGGGGAGTCCCCAGGTTTGGTGCCCGCTCGGCAGCCCTGCTGCGCGGCCTGCACCAGCCCGGCAGGCGGCGGGCTCGCGTAGAGCGCGAAACCGGGAGCGGGGCCGCGAGCGGCGGCCGACGCGAGGGGACGACGGCGCGGGGCCCTGGAGTCCGGGGTCACTCCTCCCTGCCGCCCACAGTGCGGCACCGCGCCCAGCCCGCAGCCCCGCTCACCCGGACTCTTCAGGTTGTAGCGGGTCTCCATGGCGGGTCGCTGTCCCGGCTCCGGCCTCCCGGCCAGCCGCCGCCGCCGCTGCCGCCACCTCTCCGCGCCGCTGCCGCCCGGGTCTCAGTGCGGCTCGGACCGACCGGCCGTGGCCCAGGAACCTCCGGGGACGCCGCCCAGCCCTGGCCAGGACTGCCGGCGGCGCGGGAGGGCGCAGGCGAGGCGCGGGCTCCGCAGTGGCGCGGGCTCCGCGGTAGCGCCGCCTCCTCCGCTGCTCCCCCGCCTCCCTGAGGGCTGGGCAGGCGCCGGCGCCGGCCCGGGTGTCGCTGAAGCGGGGGCCCGGGCTGGAGGTCAGCCTCCTCGTCTGGCCGCGGGGCCAACCCTGCCGCGGCCGCCCGGCTTGCGTCACCCGCCCTCTCCCCGGTTTTGTGAAGTTGTTCTGACGTGGCAGTCGCTTCGTGGCGGGAGGGCGGCGCCCACTTCGCCGGCCCCGGGAAGCCCGCTCCGGGATCTGAAAGAGCGAGCAGCGCCCAGGTGGTCTTCCTCTCACCCCGGGCCTCCCGGAGGCCGACCTTCCGCCAGGCCCATCCGACGTCCCCAAGCGCTCGCGGAGCTCCCCGCGGAGCGGCGCAGCCGGAAGCGCCCCGGCCCTGCTCGCGGCGGGCTGGGTCCGGGCCCGGGCCCTCGACACCGGGTTCAGAGCCGCCCCGGCCCGGCGCCCGCGTGCACCGGCGCCTGCCAAGTGCTTTATTTTTAGATCAATAGTTGTTTTGGGGTGGAAACAGTTAAATCGGGAAGACAAAATCCAGTGATAAGGGATTGAGTAGGGTTTTATAAGGATTCTTTTTCAGACAAATGTGTTTAGGTGCAAGGCACTTAAGCATTTGGGGAGAGTGAAAAAAAAGAATTGAATCGGGGAAAGCATACAAATATGAAAGGTATATCCTTAAAGAACACACTTCAGGCTTCATTGCGGAAAGAGTGGGATTGAGAAAAAGAGGACAGGACTGGGGGTTTTGAAGACTTAAAAGAGGAGCAAAGACTTAGGAAAAGAGGAGAGATTGGGATGGTGAGGAGGATGAAGAGGGAAGGAAAGAAGTCTAGGTGGGATGAAGAGGGTTAATCAGGTTGGGCAAGTTTCATTTTGTTATGTAAAAGTAGAAAACTTTCTTTTTGAAAGGCAGCAGAATATGCCACCTCAAAATATGCCTCTTTGGCATAAGGATTATTTTGAGCTGATTATTTTTGAGAAAGAGCAGGCTCAAGAGAATCTCTGAAAACAGAGTAGAAATTACCCTTTTCTAGGCGAAATTTACGTTTGTTAGCGTCTCCCTCTCTCTAAAGAGAAGGAAGGTTGACTCTAAATCACAAGAGAGTCTCAATGGAGAAGGTACTGACAAATCTGCAAAATAATCTTTACCCTTGTTTAAGTGCTTTTCCTATAACCTCCCATAACTGGCCTCCCTCCAATCCCCCTACAGCTTTCTTTTGTCTTTAGTTGAAGATAGTATTTAAGGTGGTGACTTGGGCCAAATCAGGGAGTTACTTGGCTTGTTTTTCTTTTGTTCATCTGTATTACAAGGGGTTTCAGCCAAGAACTCATAAGGGTAGAGGGAAAATTATTTTCCTTCCTATATTTTCTATTGTTAAAATTAAGAATCTAAAGTGAATTGAGGGCTTCCCTGGTGGTGCAGTGGTTAAGAATCCACCTGCCAATGCAGGGGACACAGCTTCGAGCCCTGGTCCAGGAAGATCCCACATGCCGCGAAGCAACAAAGCCCATGAGCCACAACTACTGAGCCTGTGCACTAGAGCCTGCAAGCCACAACTACTGAAGCCTGCGCGCCTAGAACCTGTGCTCCGCAACAAGAGAAGCCACCACAATGAGCAGCCCCTGCACCACAACGAAGAGTAGCCCCCGCTCGCCGCAACTAGAGAAAGCCCGCACACAGCAATGAAGACCCAACGCAGCCAAATAAATAAATAAATAAATTTATTTATTTTAAAAAAATAAAATAAAGTGAATTGAGTTCTTGATATCTGATTGTATCAGCAACCCTTTGTAAAGAGTGAAATTTGGAGGAGGTGTGGGTAGGAGGTGGAGGATATCAAAAATAAAACTAGATAGTATCTTTTAAAACATTCCGTGATGTTGTTTTCTGAAAAGTAAACTGGTAAACTGATTGGCACATATATGCATCCAAAACGGAACCCCAGTGCGCTGCTTCGTTCACTCATTCTTTGTGTTGAATCTTCAAATTGTCTAACACTTGACATGCTCTCTGTACCACAGCTCTGCAAAAGCCAGCATTCGTGCAATAGGCCTCACAATGGAGAGGCTTATGAAGCAGGTACTATTGTTACCGATCACAAGTTCGTGCGCTGGATGCACAGTGAGGCCAAACAAGCCAAAACATTGAAGTTTGGAGCAGAGAAATGTTTATTGCAGGGCCAAGCAAGGAGAACGGGCGGCTCGTGCTCAAAAGACCCAAACTCCCTGATGGTTTTCAGGGAGGAGTTTTTAAAGGCAACATTTGGGGTGAGGGGTGTAGGGTGTGTGACTTTCTTGTGATTGGTTGGTGTGGAGGTAACAGGGTGGTGTTCTTGGGATCTCAATCATTAACCTGGCTCCCACCAGTCTGGGGTCTCTGTAGTTGCTATCTTCCACCTGGATGGGGGCCTTAGTTCCTGCAGAACAACTCAAAGATCTGTATCAGATTGTTATGTATATCCCTTGAGGAGGAACTAAGGCTCTGTTTTAATCACTGCACTATTATTTTTGACTGCTTTTCCTTTGTTTCTGCATTCCCTCACTTCCCTAATTAGTAACTGCTGGAATCTGCCCTTTGGAACTCAGGGAAAGTATAGGAGGCTAAAGCCTCTTTCCTACAGTAAAGCATGTGGTGAGGGTACACAGAAAGGCTTTTGTACCTGGGAGGGCCCCACAGGGTCCTGCTGGGTTTCAACCTCATAGCTGAGGAAACAGCATTCTGGAAGCACTAGGAACCCCTTTGGTTATTCAGCCTCCAAGTCCATCAGTCAAGCTCTGGAAGCAATAGCCCTCTGAGCTCTCCTTTTCTCCCTCTACAAAGAGATGGGGACATTTTGCTTCTCTTTCATTTTATTTATATTTTTATTTTTGGCTGCGTTGGGTCTTCGTTGTGGTGCATGGGCTTCTCATTGTGGTGGCTTCTCTTGTCGCAGAGCACGGGCTCTAGGTGCACAGGCTTCAGTAGTTGTGGCATGAGGGCTCAGTAGTTGTGGCACACAGGCTTAGCTGCTCTGTGGCATGTGGGATCTTCCTGGACCAGGGCTTGAACCCGGGTCCCCTTTGTTGGCAGGTGGATTCTTAACCACTGCACCACCAGGGAAGTCCTTCTCTTTCATTTTATAAGTCACCACTGAGGCAGGAAGGGGCAGGGCACAACTTTTAAAAAAATGACAGCCACTGAGGACATAAACTGGTTAGAACCAACTAAGTCCAAGATGGCAGACAACTGACTTCCACTAGACCTTGAGCCTCAGTATACGCTCAGTGTAACACATCAGCAAGCTAAACGACACACCCACAAGCGCCATGACAGTTCCAAGGCCAATAATAAAAGGCCAAAAAATGGGTGGTGACCCAATTCCTGGAAATCCTCACCCCTTCCCCAAAATAGTTGGAATGATCCTCCCACTCATTAGCCTATGAAATTACCCACCCCTATAAAAACCGACAACCCTCTACCCTGGCACCTCTCTTGCCTTCCAAGATGGCCCATACTCTGTCTGTGGAGTGTGTTTCTCCCTGAATAAACCTTCTTTTACTTTACTATGGCTCGCTCTTGAATTCTTTCCTGCGGAAAGCCCAGAGTCCACACTTGGCAGCCATTGCAGGGACTCGCCTGAGACCTGGGATGTGACCATCCTCTTGTGCCCCACTCTCTTCCCTGCAACACCACCACCTAGTCTAATCCTTGAGGCACTTCTCCCCATAAGTCTGGCTCAGTAGGATTTATAGCTTCTCCTTTCCTGATTAAAAACAAACTGAAAATCTATTCTGACAATTTGGTTATGGGCACATGTTAAAGTTTATTACAATCTTGCTGCAGGAGCTAAGACCTCAAGCAAAACAATTCAAAGATTTCTCTCAGCAGAGACATTTACAGAGAAGAGTATTGGAAGGGAGCAGAATTTTCCACCCCAAAAGGTGTCTCTTTGGAATATTATTTTAAGCTGGCTATGTTCTAGGAAACAGTAGACATGGGGAAAACTCTGTAAACCAAGTAGGAGTTACCTTTTTGTAAGAAACATTTATATTTGTAAGGGAAATCTCCATTTGTAAGGATGTCTTCCCTCTCTGTACCTGGAGGAGGAGCATGACTAAATCTCTAGAAACTATCATGGAGAAGGCAATGACTTAAATCCACATAACAACCTTACCCTTGTTTACTATGCTTTTCCTGGTAACCTCCCATAACTGACCGTCCCTACCCTCAACATCCTCTTTTGTCTTTAGCTAAGGCTGTATTTAAGGTGAAGTTTTCACCATTTTGGTGCGTTACTCAGTTTTTCTGGTTCTCTCCCATGTATACATGTTTTTAAACTTTCATTTTCCCCTGTTATCTATCTCATGTCAATGTAATTCTTAGATGAGCCAGGAGAACTTGGAAGGGTAGAAGAAAATTTCTTCCTCCCCAATAATATTTAGATGCCAAAAGAAGAGTAATTCTATTTAAAGGTCACTATATTTTTGACTGTGGGAGGGGACCTAGTTTCTCCAAAACATTAAATTTATCCAAAAACTGCTTATATTTTTATCAGGATCACTTATGAGACAGGAGGAAAGGAAGCAGGGCACAACCTTTAAAAGAATAACATAGCCGTTGAGGATATGACAAAAGCTGGTTAGAACTGGTACTTCCCTGGTGGTCCAGTGGTTGACTCCACGCTCCCAGTGCAGGGGGCCCAGGTTCAATCCCTGGTCAGGGAACTAGATCCCGCATGCCGCAACTAAGAGCCCGGATGCCACAACTAAAGATCCTTCATACCGCAACTAAAGACCCCACACACCGCAACGAAGATCCCACGTGCCACAACTAAGACCCGGTGCAGCCAAATTAATTAATTAATTAACTAAAAAAAAAAAAGCTGTTTAGAACCAACTAGGTCCAAGAGGGCAGAAGATTCAGATTTGACTTCCAGTGGACCTTGAGCCTTATTATATGTTCATTGTAATACATTAGCATATGCTAAATGACACACCCACCGGTGCCATGACAGTTCTGAGGCTAACCATAAAAGGTCAAAAAGTGGGCGGTGGCCCAATTCCTGGAAATCTCCACCCCTTCCTCAATATAGTTGGAATAATCCTCCCACTTGCTGGCCTATGAAATTACCAGCCCATAAAAACTAACCACCCCATATTTTGGGGATTCTTGCCTTCTGAGATGGCCCACACTCTGTCTGTGGAGTGTGTTTCTCTCAGGGCAGTTCTTGCCTTTTGAGATGGACCACATTCTGTCTATGGAATGCGTATCTCTCTAAATAAATCCACTTCTTACCTATCACTTTGTCTCTCACTGAATTCTTTCTGTGATGAGAATGAAGAATCTGAGCTTCATTAAGTCCTGAGACCAGGTGTGTGATCTCAATTAAAAAACAGTGGTTTTAAGTCCCATCTGAGTTTTGGCTGGGTTCAAGTCCCAATCTGAGTTGTGCGGTTTCACTGGCAGTGGCACAGATTATACCCATTTTACAGATGAAAACAACTGAGGTCTCAGAGAAATCAAGGAATTTACTTAAATTCTCAGTTTTTTCAGCTATCAATACAAGTTCTTATCTGTGGACCAAAAAAATATAGCCTGCCATTTCAGGAAACAAAGAATGTTTGCCTGCCATTTCAGTAAACAATGTTGCCAGCCATTTTGTAAACAACAAATGTTGTAGCCATCAAGCCATCAGCTACTGCAATTGCCCCCTAAAAGTGCACCCTGAGGGGAATTCAGGATGAAGAAAAACAGGATAATGGCCCTAGAGAGTTAAGAAGAATAATTTCAAAGAGTCCAGACTCTTGCATCTTCCCATAGGTAGAAAAGCACTAAAATTATTAACTTGAGATATGTGGTTTTTTGTGATTAACAGTAATCTTTTCATGTTCAACTACATGTTTGTTACATGTTCCCCCCCACCCCCAGCAAAAACTCCTATATATCCTGGCTCCTCTCTTACCTCTTTGGAACACTTCCTCAGAGATATCTGAGAGGCGGCATCCCAGGCTAGAGTCATCCTGGGCTACAGTCCTCGGTAAGGCCACCGAATAAAACATAATTCTTAACTTTTAGATTGTGCAATTTTTTCAGTTGACATATATTTCTGACATACTATTTTTTTTATCATATTGATGAATGGAAAATTTCTAGATTTTTATTAATTTCTTGATTTGATTTGAATACTTTGAAATCCAACTTACAGAGGTTCTTAAAGTTTCATTGACTTATTCAAAGCTACTTATCTAGAAAGTTGAAGAACCCTGATTCAAGTCCAGGTCTTCCAACTCTGAAACCGGGATTGTTTTCACTGCACTAAAATGGAATCAGGCTGTCTTGTGTTATATAAGGCCTTTCTTCCCTACCATTTGAAAAGAGGGACATGCTTCTTAGAACCTCAGTGCTATTTTTTTTTTTTATTGGAGTATAATTGCTTTACAATGTTGTGTTAGTTTCTGCTGTACAATGAAGTGAATCAGCTATATATATACCTATATCCCCTCCTTCTTGGACCTCCCTCCCATCCCCACCTCCCATCACCACCCAGCTAGGTCGTCAGAGAGCACCGAGCTGAGCTCCCTATTCTATACAGCAGGTTCCCACTAGCTATCTATTTTACACATGGTAGTGTATTTATGTCAAACCTAATCTCCCAACCTCAATGCTATTCTTGAACTGCCGTCGATGGCAAGTTCGTGTGCCGAACACACAGTGAGGCCAAACAAACCAAAACGTCGGAGTTTGGAGCAGAGAACGATTTGCTGCAAGGGCCAAGCAAAGAGGACAAGTGGGTCATACTCAAAAAACCTGAATTCTCAGATGGGATGGTTCTCCGGGGAGAATTTTAGGGCTGCAGGGTGTGACTTTCTTCTGATTGGTTGGTGGCGAGGTAACAGGGTGGTGCTCCAGGGACCTTGTGCTCAGCCTGAAGTTACCATCCTCCGCCTGGATGGGGGCCTTAGTTCCTATAGAAGGACTCTACGTATATCCCTTGAGGAGGAACTAGGACTCAGCTTTCTCGCTGTACTATTGTTTCTTGAGTGCTTTTCCTTTGTTTCTGCATTCCATCACTTCCCCATCAGTAACTGTTTGAATCTGCCCTTTGGAATTTGTGGAAAGTCTAGGGGGCTGAAGCCTCTTTCCTACAAACAAGAAACTGGGGACACAGGAAGGCTTTTGTGCCTGGGAGGGCCCCGCAGGGTCCTGCTTTAAAATATTTATTCTTCCACATTTAAAAGTGTTCTTATTTTTTTTAATGATTTTTTTCTTGAGCACAAAAGTAATACACGATTGTTGTTTAATATTTAGAATATGAACAAAATACAAATCTCCTATAGTTCTACTACTCAGAAATGGCCATGATTAACATTTTAGTGTATTTACCTTTAGCCTTTGTTTAGAAAGCATAGGTATGTTATTAGGGTTGAAATTCTATCGTTTATACTTTTTTTATACTAAAAATCTCTGCCATAAGCTAACTGGATTACTTGTTTTGCAAGCCACAGAGCTATTAATGACTTGTTTTTTGTTTGTTTGTTTTGCCACACCACGAGACATGTGGGATCTTAGTTCCCTGACCAGGGATCAAACCCGTGCCCCCTGCAGTAGAAGCACAGAATCTTAACCACTGGACCACCGGAGAAGTCCCTGACTTATGTTGTTAAAAAGGAAATGACAGGCCCAAAATGGAGTCACTTGTGTTAAGCCCCATGTCAGCAAATCAAGACTCAATACCCAATCTAACTGTAGTTATGACCTCTTCCAGGAATGCATTCTGCACTGGTCAGTCGAATTTTCTGGTCAGCACCAATGAGGTAATCTTCCACATAGCCCCCTGCCATCCCAGTAGGTAGGTTATCTAAAACTGAAACAACCCACTCTTTTCCCCTTTCTGCCTATAAAAGCCTTCCATCTTGTACAACTCCTTGGAACTCCATTTTATTTGTTAGATGGGATGCTGCCTGGTTCATGAATCCTTCAATAAAGGCAATTAGATCTTTTTTAAAAAAATTTTTTTCATTTTATTTATTTATTTTTGGCTGCGTTCGGTCATTATTGCTGTGCACGGGCTTTCTCTAGTTGCGGCGAGCGGGGGCTACTCTTTTGCTGCGGTGGGCGGGCTTCTCATTGCGGTGGCTTCTCTGGTTGTGGAGCATGGGCTCTAGGTGTGCAGGCTTCAGTAGTTGTGGCTCGCGGGCTCGAGAGTGCAGGCTCAGTAGTTGTGGCGCACAGGCTTAGTCGCTCCGCGGCATGTGGGATCTTCCCGGACCAGGGCTCGAACCCTTGTGCCCTGCATTGGCAGGTGGATTCTTAACCACTGCGCCACCAGGGAAGCCCCACAATTAGATCTTTAACTCAGTTGAATTCTGTTTTT
This sequence comes from Eubalaena glacialis, assembly GCF_028564815.1. NCBI lineage: Eukaryota > Metazoa > Chordata > Mammalia > Artiodactyla > Balaenidae > Eubalaena > Eubalaena glacialis. The sequence goes on along the minus strand of NC_083727.1, from coordinate 68,741,277 downwards.
TTAACAGTTTGAATTGATAAATTTTATATCAGTGTCTTCCTAGAGTATAATTCAAAATAAAAAAAACCTCGGAAAGCCATGTATGGACTTTATTGTAAATATTAATTACTTAGAATATTTCATGAGGTTTTGATTTTTCACTAAAAAAAAACAAAAATAACGCTGCCATAGTTTTTCCTACTGTTTTTTTTCCCCCCAAGATTTCCCCTTTGTAATGGTTAATAAGAAAAATGGTACTAATTTGCTGGCTGGTATTAATGTTAGGAGATGTTGGTTATTATCAGGGGCACAAGTTTAAACTCTGGTTACCTAAACAAAAATGTCCACCAGGAAGGAGTTCTTTGTTTTTTTCATGCCTCGCCTTACTGCATTGCAGGTCTAATAGCTTTGCTTTTGTCTACCATCTGGTGGCCAGCTGAGAGATCCAGGAGAGAAACTGCCTCTTCATTTCTTCTTTCTCAATTTCTGCTATAGTCGAGATAATGTCTTCCCTGCTCATTCTATTTGAACAATTTTCTAATACTATATTCCAGAAAAAATATTATGGAGAGATATCAAGTGAGTATACTTGAAACCAGTGGAGTGCTTACAATACTAGTGCAGTGGATTTCTTCCACCAGATGACCCGTACCTCATTTTAAAAGATTTTCCCCATTAATAAGCAAAGAAGCATTTTCTAAACACAGTACTTAATAGTTGTTTGCAACATTATTAAAGTGATTTTTACTGTGGCTTTCTTAAAAATGATGTCTTTTCTTGGAAACCTAATTTGCTACCATAGCTTTGAATTATCTGACATCTCCTCCCAAATTACAGCTCTTGGTAGTAGGGATGAGGAAAAGGAAAACTGCTTAGTACTGTGCTTTTGCTTTATTTGCATGGATTGCATTTCTTTGTTGTTTTTTTTTTTCAAAATAAAGGTGATTTTAAAATTAGCAACAGAAATGACAATACTCATTATATTCCTTACTCCTTAGTTCTGATGAACCAACGAGTTTGACATGAGATCTTTCATTTGCTAAACTTAGCTCTCAAGGAAACACCTGCAACTAAGATAAAACTGGTGTTCATGGGTGAAAGAAAGGTACTTCATGATGGGCCAGAAGAGAGTCTTACACAGCTGCGTCTTCTCTCTCGCACCGAGTCCTCTCCTAATAGCTCTTCAGGCACTGCCCCTCTGCCACTCTGTGCCTTTTTTTCTTGTGTCCCCATATCCTGTCACCCCGATTTGTCATTCTCTGGACCCCTTTTAGCCACTTGCTGATGGATGACACTCGGTCAGCTACAAACCAGCCAGAATAGCTTAGAACTCTGCTCCCGACCTTCACAGAAGTTTTGGTTTCTATTTATTGGGAAATTGCAAAACGACAAAAAATACTATGAGTTCAATACTTTTAAACAAACTTGTATTTTATTTACCACTATAGCATCCACAGACTTTCAAAAAATAATAGTCCATAGATGTGCAAAACACACACGATGCTCAGGGCGCACAGGAATTATGGGACTCAGAGTAATGCTGTAGCCACAGAGCATTTAGACAATATTATTAACGTCTTTAGAACAAACAACCCTACCTGCTTCCCATTAAAATTCATGTTACAATTATAGGCAAATTTTGAATAATAACCAAGTCATCCACTTCTAAAAAGTGGTCCTGGCCTTCCCCACGATGTATTCTTTTAGCACAAAATAACCAGAAAGTTGCAGGTATGCCATATTCCATCTGCCTTATAGCATCTTGTGAAAAAATAGCTGGGCCAGTCTGACTTCCCCAGAAGTTGAAGTGGGCTTTAGGTGCAGATGTTCTTAAATGGAAGTATACACCATACATGCCAGGATAGAAAGCAAATTTTTCCCCAAAATACTGTTCTTCAGGAAAGAGAGCTGCTTTATATTTTTTTCTTTACTTTGTCCTTTTTGAACAAAGTACTCTTCAGGAAGACACTATCTCTTGAAAGGACCTCAAGTGATGGCAGTTTTCTATCTTATAAAGTTCAGCTAGCAAAATCCAGGGGAAACGGTGAAAACATTTATTAATTTTTCCTGAGGTTATGACCACGGAGAACAAGCATTGGAGATCATAATTAGTAAGCTTCTTACAGAGGTATTAGAAAGAGGAATACAAGACCTATTTGTGGAGATTGTGAATATGCAAGGGAAAAAAAACACTTGTCCCAATGTTTAACAAATGGTTCCTGAGATGCGGTAAAATCTCCACTGACAGCATCCTACTCAATTCAAAACCTGTTCTATCTTAAATAACTAGAAGGGAACTGTTAGATGACTCAAAATGTTGTTCCAGTGATGATAGAGACCCTGCTGTAGAAGATCCCTGTGAAGAATTTGACTAAAATTATTTGAGTGAAGAAAAAGTAACTTTTCTAAATTAATACCATTTTGTATAATTTTTGATATTAAATGCAAGTATTTAAATATCTAAATGAATAGATGGTTTAAATAAACTTTTAAATTGTTTCATTTACATCCATAAAAGTTCTACATTCAAACTGCAGATTAACTAATGTAGACTTTGAAAGCTACATAAATCAAGTTGGAAAAGGACACCAATGCTTGAGGCATATGTGTGGGTGTACATATGTGTCCGTGTGTGTGTATGTTTATGGAGGAGTGACAAAAGCTCCTCCAGGTGATTCCAATCCTACTCCTTCACCATTTCTCTTCCTAGTCCCTTTTTTTTTTTTTTTTGACTTAAATTTTTTTTTAATTTTGGAAGCATTATAAATGCACAGGGGCTTCCCTGGTGGCGCAGTGGTTGAGAATCTGCCTGCCAATGCAGGGGACACGGGTTTGAGCCCTGGTCTGGGAAAATCCCACATGCCGCGGAGCAGCTAAGCCCGTGTGCCACAACAACTGAGCCTGCGCGTCTGGAGCCTGTGCTCCGCAACAAGAGAGGCCGCCATAGTGAGAGGCCCACGCACTGCGATGAAGAGTGGCTCCCGCTTGCCACAACTAGAGAAAGCCCTCGCACAGAAACGAAGACCCAACACAGCCAAAAAATTAATTGATTAATTAATTAATCAATTAATTTAAAAAATAAATAAATAAATGCACAGGAAACAACAAAAGAATATACAGGGAGGTCCCAAACATCCTTCGTGAAGCCTCCCCCATGTTAAGATCTTACATATATATAATACAATGTCAAAATCAGGAAATTGACATTGGTACAATGCATAGAACTTACTCAGACTTCACCAGTTATACAAGTACTGATTCGTGTTTGTGTGTATGTAGTTCTATACAATTATATCACGTGTGTAGCTCCACATAACTATAGCCACAATAAAGATTCATTGCCAACAACTACAGGCCAAACAATGTCTCCCAAATTGTAAGAATTGCCTAGGTGCTTGTTTTAAAATACAGATTCCCAGACAGACCTCTGCCCAGAGACTCCCATTCCAGAAGACTGGGGTAGAGATGGGAATTTGCATCTTTAAGCACCCTGGATGATGCTTAAGATCAAGTAACTTTGAGAAACACTGGCCTGGAGCATTAAATGAAACAGTATAACGTGAATTGGTGGCTGTATTTCTTGCACATTATAAACCTGATTTCCTTCCTCTTCCGCCAATATGGAAAGACATCCAGGCCTGGTCTCTCCCTGTCAGCACCTTTACTGGCCGCTTCCCATGGAGGGGCAGTGAAAGCCTGTTACCAAGACCGCCTTATAGGGGTCTGGGAGAGTCTGGAGTTAGTTCCTGGTTACTCTCTAGTTGGTGAAGGTGGAACACTGCAGGGGTGAGCTATCCACCGGCCAGAGGCAGAGAGAATTGGCAGCAGCCAAAGGGACTTAAGCAATCATGGAAACCGGAAGCAAACAGAAATAGCTTATAGGAATGGAATTCTCCACAGTGATGGAGAGGGTTAGCATGGGAGAGCCTAGGTCTTAACTGCTCTACTGTACTTGGCCATTCAGGGAAAGGGCCTTAGTATTCTGACTCTCAGTTCTGGGAGACTAGAAAGATCCCCCTTGCCCCAGCAGCTTATTAGTACAGATTAAGAAAGCAGGGAGGTCAAGGCCTTAGGCAGCTGGACACTAGTTAATGTTCCCCTTCCCCCACCCCCATCCTGAGTGGAGGGAGCTAGATCAGCTCCCTTTCATGGGAAAGGGACTTGTCCACCTGGTTCTTGGGAGGGTCAAAAGAGCACAAAAGGGCAAAACTCATAGATTCTTGATGCTGGATAAGACCGATGTCATCTGAATCAAAAAAGGACCCCTTAGAAGTTAAATATGAACTCATGAATCACTAAACTCCAAGTTAATTATTTATTATAGTCAAGGATAGAGTCTATAGTAAAAGATGATCCTCTAGAGACTGCAGCCCCCGGACGACAACCCAACATACAAAAACATCCAAGGGATGGCAGTGAAAAGTGAAACTGCTCTGGTCAACACAGCAGAAAGCCCTGATCAAATGAAAGAAAAATTCAAGAACTTCCTCAGAATTTCCCTGTTTGGTAAGATCTTAAAATTAACACAGAGAGCAGGAAAATCTTTTAGGTTAGAAAAAAAATCCTCAGGTATCTCTGATCTGGCCAGTGGGTTCCCTCTAGCCGTGCTTACAAATTGCAGGTCATGACCCATTAGTGGATTGTGAGATTTTTTTATAAAGGAAATGAAAGAGAAAAATACTAGAATGCATTGCACGTAGAAAGGATAGTACTTCACGAGATTTTTTTTTTAAGTAATATTTGTAAGCATGAGGGTATAATAGTTTGCATTGTGAATTGTATTTATTGTGGCTCACAACAAAAAGTTAAAAATGGACTTCATAAAGGGTTGACTCCTGCAGTTCTGTCCCAGGGCAGTTTTAAGCATCCATTCAAACATTGCTTTGGGTATGAGTTCACATGGTCATTCTGTTTTGTTTTGTTTTTTTTAATTTTTATTGGAGTATAGTTGCTTTATAATGTTATATTAGTTTCTGCTGTACAGCAAAGTGAGTCAGCAATACGTATACATTACCCCCTCTTTTTAGGATTTCCTTCCCATTTAGGTCACCACAGAGTACTGAGTAGAGTTCCCTGTGCTATACAGCAGGTTCTCATTAGTTATCTATTTTATACATAGTATCAGTAGCGTACATATGTCAATCCCCATATGTACACTAATATGTATAAAATAGATAACTAATAAGAACCTGCTGTATAGCACAGGGAACTCTACTTCGCTGTACAGTAGAAACTAACGCAACATTGTAAAACAACTATACCCGAATTTAAAACAAAACAAAACACTGACCATAAAAAGTGAATATTCTTGTCTATCTCTTTTTCCACAAATGTTATCTAAAAATAAATTGAAATTTTTGAAGGAAAAAAAAAATAGTGTATATATGTCAATCCCAATCTCCCAAATTCATCCCACCGCCCCCCATTCTGCTTTTTAAGATTGTTTGCCTTTTCAATATTGAATACCGAGGACCAGACTCCATCTCAGCTTTAAGTGTAAATCATTTATTGAAGCTGAAAAATGTAACATTCTATAAAGAAAGACTATTGACTGGTATTTACTGGATTAAAGATCTTGTTTTGGATTTTTTTTTATTTACTTGTTTTATTTATTCACTTATTTTTAATCATTTTACTTATTTTATATATAATATAAATTTAAATTTATTTGTTGTTTTTTTTTTTTGGCCACCCCACATGGCTTGTGGGATCTTAGTTCCCAGACCAGGGATCAAACCTGGGCCCTCTGCAGTGAGAACTCAGAGTCCCAACCACTGGACTGCCAGGGAATTCCCTAAATTTATTTGTTTTCATGAAATTGAATTGCTCCTTGGAATAACATGATATAATCTGAAGTATTTTTTAAATGATAATAGGGACCATTAAAGCCTATATTTTCACTTTACCCTGACAATTATAAAAAACTGCAAAGATACTGACGGTACAACTGAAATATAATCCCTGCCTGAACTGAACTTGAATTTTTGATAAAGGTAGATCTTCTGGAGCACCTGCCAGGCCAAATTTGACACCTTTAAAAATATCATCCGGACTTCCCTGGTGGTCCAGTGGTTAGGACTCCACACTTTCACTGCAGGGGGCACAGGTTCAAACCCTGGTCAGGGAGTTCCACATGCCACATGGTGCAGCCGGGGAAAAAAAAAAAAACCTCACTAAAAAAAATCATCCAGGGGGCTTCCCTGGTGGCGCAGTGGTTGAGAATCTGCCTGCTAATGCAGGGGACACGGGTTCGAGCCCTGGTCTGAGAAGATCCCACATGCTGCGGAGCAACTAGGCCCGTGAGCCACAACTACTGAGCCTGCGCGTCTGGAGCCTGTGCTCCGCAACAAGAGAGGCCGCAATAGTGAGAGGCCCGCGCACCGCGATGAAGAGTGGCCCCCACTTGCCGCAACTAGAGAAAGCCCTCGCACAGAAATAAAGACCCAACACAGCCAAAAAATAAATAAATTAAAAAAAAAAAATCATCCAACCTTTCAAAATTCTAAATGACTTTTTAAAAAGCTCTGCATTAGCCCTATTTCCTACCATCAGATTCTCTTCACATCTTCCACTGTTCTTCATATCAATTTAGTAAGAGAATATAAACATCTACCTTGGACAGCACTCAGAGTTCCTGGTACAAACAGATGGAAAAGAGGAGTAACAGTAAAATAAACTTTTAAAAAATGGTTCTGAAGAACCTAAGGGCAGGACAGGAATAAAGACGCAGACGTAGAGAATGGACTTGAGGACACGGGGAGGGGGAAGGGTAAGCTGGGACAAAGTGAGAGAGTGGCATGGACATATACACACTACCAAATGTAAAATAGATAGCTAGTGGGAAGCAGCTGCATAGCACAGGGAGATCAGCTCAGTGCTTTGTGACCACCTAGAGGCGTGGGATAGGGAGGGTGGGAGGGAGGGAGACGCAAGAGGGAAGAGATATGGGGATATATGTATATGTATAGCTGATTCACTTTGTTATAAAGCAGAAACTAACACACCACTGTAGAGCAATTATACTCCAAAAAAGATGTTAAAAAAATTTTTTTAATAAACTTTTTATTAAATCTAATTTTGGAAACGATATTGACTTCATATATGGATTAAGTTAGAAAAGTCTGAACATTAAAGTAACATTTAAAACACATTTTTAAGATAATTCACCTCTTCTCTTAATTACAGGGAAAGGCACTACTTCAATAAACATTTCTACTTTCACAGCCTACCTCTTGTATTTAGTTACAGTAAATTAATAATACATTAAATATAGCTATTGATCTGCTCTTGGTAGAACAACTCAACTTTTCAGATGCTTGTTATGACTCTCCATGGTCTTTGCTGGAGAGTGGTAAGATCCTATACAGCTGTGGTTACAAAAACTAACATCTACAGGGCCTATCTAAAACTAGTTTATTTTCTATTATTTTTAGATATTAAAATCCTTCCATCTTCAGTGTCTGTCTTTGTGCTATTTTACTAGCACAAGGTCTGGCATATAATAGATATCCTATCAATAACTGTCGAATGAAAGAAAATTATAATTTAACTCAGAAAATGGCTGATAAAGAAAGGAATGTGCTACTGGTCCAGCGCTGTTGAGGGAGAATGAACCAAGGCTGGAGAAGGGGGTCGGGACTGGGCAGGCAGGGTCTTGCAAACTTTTTTGAGGAGTTTGACTGATACCTGTAGTGGAAACCTACAAAGGTGTCAAGCAAGCAAGTGATGTGGTCAGAAGTGAGGTTTAAATGGTCACTCTGGGTCTTGTGTGCAGAATGGAACGGATGGATGGCCGAGGCAGAGGGATACTAGTTAAGAGGCCACTGAGATTCAGATACGAGGAGAAGGTGGCCTAGACCAGGAGAGTGGAGGGGAGGTGGAGAGAAGAGATTCAATAGACCTTTGTAAGGCTGAGCTGAAGGAACTGGGTGATTGCTTGGAGGAGGTGAGCAAGAGGGAAGAGTCAAGAATGAGGTCCAGGGCTTCCCTGGTAGCGCAGTGGTTAAGAATCCGCCTGCCAGTGCAGGGGACACGGGTTCGAGCCCTGGCCCGGGCAGATCCCACATGCCGCGGAGTGGCTGGGCCCGTGAGCCACAAATACTGACGCCCACGCGCCGTGCTTCGCAATAGAAGAAGCCACTGCAATGAGAAGCCCGCGCACCACAACGAAGACCCAACGCAGCCAAAAATAAAAATAAATTAAATAAATTAAAAAAAAAAAAAAAAAAGAATGATATCCAGGCAGTGTGCTCCACTGTCCCGCAGATCTGTCTCTTGCTTTGACAGTGTTTGGACGGAACAAACCCAGGGACGCCCCTTGCTCCAGCCTCCCGCCAGCCTCCAACCTTTTTTTTCCAGTCGCAGCCTTTGGAATCAGCCACTCAGCTATCCTTGGCCTCCGGGATGAGCCAACACCATTTTTTGAGCTTAGCTCCTTATTACCGATCAACCATGAGCTCCCAGATTCGTCAGAATTGTTCTACCGACACAGGGAACTCCACTTCACTGTACAGTAGAAACTAACACAACATTGTAAAACAACTATACCCTAATAAAAAAAAAAAAGAACTGTTCTACCAAGGTGGAAGCCGTCAGCAACTGCCCGGTCAACATCCATCTGTGGGACTCCCGCACCTACCTCTCTCTGGGCTTCTATTTCCATGGCGACGATGTGGCTCTGAAGGGCGTGGGCCACTGTTTCCACGAACTGGCCGAGGAGAAGCGCGAGGGTGCACAGCATCTCTTTTTTTTTTTTTTTGGCTGTGTTGGGTCTTCATTTCTGTGCGAGGGCTTTCTCCAATTGCGGCGAGCGGGGGCCACTCCTCATCGCGATGTGCAGGCCCCTCACCGTCACGGCCTCTCGCTGCGGAGCACAGGCTCCAGACGCGCAGGCTCAGTAGTTGTGGCTCACGGGCCCAGTTGCTCCACGGCATGTGGGACCCTCCCAGACCAGGGCTCGAACCCGTGTCCCCCGCACCGGCAGGCAGGCCCTCAACCACTGCGCCACCAGGGAAGCCCCCCAGCATCTCTTAAAAATGCAAAACCAGTGCAATGGTCACGCCCTCTTCCAGGACTTGTAGAATACTCACCAAGATGAGGGGGGTAAAACCCAGGACACAATGGAAGCCACCATTCTCATGGAAAAGAACTAGACCCAGGCACTTTTGGATCTGCATGCTCTGGGTTCTGCCCATGCAGACCCCCACCTCTGTGACTTCCTGGAGAGCCACTTCCTGGATGAGCAGGTGAAACTCATCAAGAAGATGGGTGACCACCTGCCCAATCTCCGCAGGCTGGCTGGTCCCCAGGCTGGGCTGGGCGAGTCTCTCTTCGAAAGGTTCACCCTCCAGCACGACTAGGAGCCTCTGGAGCCCAGCAGCCTTTGAGGAGCCCCTCTGGTGTCAGGGCTTCTGCCTGAAGTCCCTCTCTGCATCCACTAGGCAGCTTTTTTTTTTTTAATATTTTTTTAAAATTTATTTTATTTATTTTTGGCTGCATTGAGTCTTCATCGCTGCTCGTGGGCTTTCTCTAGTTGCAGCAAGCGGGGGCTACTCTTCGTTGCGGTGCGCGGGCTTCTCATTGCGGTGGCTTCTCCTGTTGCGGAGCACGGGCTCTAGGTGCACAGGCTCAGTAGCTGTGGCGCACGGGCTTAAGCTGCTCTGCGGCATGTGGGATCTTCCCAGACCAGGGCTCGAACCTGTGTCCTCTGCATTGGCAGGCGGATTCTTAACCACTGCATCACCAGGGAAGCCCTAGGCAGCTTTTTAATCACCTTGGATCCCTCTCTCAAGCCTTGGACCAAAATGGAAACAATAAAGCTTTCTGCAGAAAAGAAAAAAAAAAGAGAGACCCAAGTTTCTGGCAGGGACCCTAGGGAGGGTGGTCACACCATCACAGGGAGAGAAGATTTAGCAAGAAAGAAGCCCGTTCCATGTGGGACATGTTAGATCTGAGGCACCTCTTATAGGAGAGCCCAACAAAGGTATGCTAGCGGCAATTTTAAATATAGGTTTGAAGGATTAGGATTGAAATGTATCTTTTAGAATTTTAATCCAGATCAGTGTTTTAAGTTATTGTTACGTATACTAAAAACTCAAGGTAAAGGTTGAATATAGCTAAGATCAAAGGCTTATTCTCTCTTGATTTTCTTACAGTTTGATATACTATTGCTTCTCAGAAAATCAGATGGCTTGGGGAATTCCCTGGCGGTCCAGTGGTCAGGACTAGGTGCTTTCACTGCCATGGCCCAGGTTCAATCCCTGGTTGGGGATCCCGCAAACCTCACAGTGGAGCCAAAGAAGAAAAAAAGAAAAAGAAAATCAAATGGCTATAAAAGGTATTTAAATTTTCTGATATTTAAATGCTGTTAATATTATTTTTGGCACTAGAGTTATTTAATGGATTAGGAAGAAAAACAGCATAATCTTTGTTGAGTTTCTCCTCCAGGTGAAGCACATTAGCCGACTGCTCCTATTGATTCTTATGTAAAAAAAGGTATTTTAAACACCTCAGCATGTCAGCCTTCATAAGCCCATGCAGCAGAAACTCTGAACTTCAAGTCTCCCTCTTCCTAGTCATGAAAGGAGGGAATTTTAAGGGACATTTGGTGAGGCTACTTAGAGCAGTAGTTGGCAGGGTGGACTCTTAGGTCCAACTCCGGGCCTCGTATCTTGCTAGTAATATGATCTCAAGTTATTTTCATTTTCTCTTTTACAGCTGCCTCCTCTGTAAAATAGGAGTGATAATAGTACCTACCTCTTGGGTTTATGAGGATAATTATGTAAAAGCATTTAAGAGCAGCGCATGGCATATCGTATGCACTCAATATCTGTTAGTATTAAATAATGCTTTTAACGACATTTTCTTTCCCCTAAACTCAACATCACCACTGATTAAAAATCTTGGGGAATTCCCTGGCGGTCCAGTGGTTAGGACTCTGAACTTCCACTGCAGGGGGCATGGGTTCAATCCCTGGTCAGGGAACTAAGATCCCACATGCCATACAACGCAGCCAAAAAAAAAAAAAAAAAAAAAAAAAACTTGGAAATAATTTTTTTTTTTTTTGGTTGCACTGGGTCTTCATTGCTGCATGCGGGCTTTCTCTAGTTGCAGAGAGTGGGGGCTACTCTTCCTTGCAGTGCTCAGGTTACTCATTGCAGTGGCTCCTCTTGTTGTGGAGCACGGGCTCTAGGCGTGCGGGCTTCAGTAGTTGTGGCATGCAGACTCAGTAGTTGTGGCTCGCGGGTTCTAGAGCACAGGCTCAGTAGTTGTGATGCACGGGCTTAGTTGCTCTGTGGCATGTGGGATCTTCCCGGACCAGGGATTGAACCCGTGTCCCCTGCATTGGCAGGCGGGTTTTAACCACTGCGCCACCAGGGAGGTCTGGAAATAATTATTTCAGTTCAGATTTTCCCATCAGAAACAGGATTTCATATATAACATCTAATGCTAGCCCTCTCTGAGAACTCTGAGGGGATCTGTAAAAGTCATTATACGGTGGAATCTTGCTAAGCAAGTAAGAATCAAAAGGTGGACTGTTAGGAAAAGAATTTTCAAATGGCTAGGGATTAGGGCCAGAGCAGCAAGAATATCTGAAGTTTACTGCAATAAGTTCTACAGCCAAAACAGGCATGTCCCCATCAAAAATATGGAGAGATACGAGTGTTTAAAAAAATAAATAAAAATGTAAATCCAACTTAAATAGATCAATTTATCCTCATTTTCATAAAGCGACAGCTGGTTAATTAGGACAAACACATTTATCTAAAGGAACCCAGCAGTGATACGCATGTATACAGTAAACAACCTCACAAACATGAAAGACCGTGCTTTCTTTTCACCAAAGAGACCATTCCGCTCCCAGAAAGATTAGTTACGAATATGCCTGAAATAAAATGACAGTGTTACCAAATCAGGAGCGTATGACACACGCTTTTAAATGGGCAGCTAACGTTCTTGAAAGGAATGCTTTAACAATGGTTATATATGATGTACTGCTTAAAGTAAAACATAATACTAAATACTATACTTGATTACAAATTACATCCAGTCCGCATAAGTTGAATGCATACCATACTTTAATAATCAAGACAATTCAGCTGTTTTTCTCGAGTATGTTTCATATAACCCGTATATAACAATATTGCTGTGTTTTTAGGCATTTTTACATTTAAGGGCCCAAAATATATCATGTTCATAAAACATTACTGTCTGTGAATGTCAACCAGTTTTTGATTTATGTTCCTTCAGAAACACGCTACCCTGGTCATACACACTAATCTACATCACTGAAAATAACCAAAGATGGTATTTCACAAGCAGAGTCTCATCCCCACATAGAAGTTCTAATTGCCCTGGAAACCTGTAGGTCAAGTTCTCAACCTTTGAAAATGAGCAAAAATGTTCCAGAGCAGTCACTGTAGCCATGTATTTGGGCTTTGTATTTATACATTATTATGTATATTTATACATATTTATAGCATTACATTTGAGACCGAAAGGTGGCCACACACAAGTAAGCTAAGTTCCATATCAAAAATAAAATGAAAAAGGAGTTGAAGAGATTTTGTAATTCCAATAGCACAGACTTCAGAAACTGAATGCTTAGATATAACTCCTACATTTCTCTTTAACTAAGAGGTCATTGCCATGCTTACGGCTTTGAGGCAGTAGTCTATATATCAGTGTGTCATTAATCAAAGAGTGCACTTACTACCATGAACTTGGGTCTGATGTCATAGCATTAACTTTGCCTTTCCCCCAAAGAATCATTTGCTCTTGAAGTAATAGGCTCTTAAGGCACATTTTAACAAAAACCCATCATATACCCAGCTTAAAAATGGAAGCTCCACCTCGTTACAATAACATATATACCTAAGTAATGTGTGATTTACCAGATAGGTAAATGTCTCTATCTTGAGGATAAAGTCACTTTAGAAAAGTGATTCTTTATTTGCTTATTCAAAAAGAAACACTGTGTAAAAAATATTAAAGAATAGATTTATAAGAATAACTTCCATGTACCATGTTGGCAAAGATCTAACAGGTTATAGGTCTGGAAATTAGGAAAAAGACTTCCCTGGAACACTGGCTTCCTACCCACCTGTGTTTCTGAGTAGGAATCATGAGGAAGGGAGTTAGGGCACCTTCATGATTTTTAGAAATTTCCTTCCAAAATGCACAGACCCTTGGGAGGGCTCAAACCTTAAACCCCAATCAGCTACCATCTTAAATTACAGTTACCAGCCTCAAAGGAATAGGACTTGGGAAAAGGATGGAAGGGGAGAGGATGGAAAGAAGCTGCAGATAGTAGTGGGATAGCTTCAAGAACAAGTTGCTTTAGGAACCTGATCCATTTTTGCTAGGATCAGCATTGCTATCCCTGTGAGGCTCTGCTAAAAACATATATATATGTACATTTTCTAATACCTGCCAACATGCTTTCCTTAGGGCTCTGACCCTTGGGATGGATCTAGAATAATCTACTTGGAATGGTTTGGGATGGGGGTAGATTTAGAATCTCTTAACTTGCTGTTGGCCTAAAGTAAACATAAGTGGAAGAATTTCATAGAAACAGACACAAAGCTAACTGTAATGCCTCCTCTGGCCATCCTTTTCCACTGACCTTTAGAGGTTTTCAGGATGGCTATTTAGCCATGCAGAACACGCTGCTGGAGAGCCGAGCTCTAGTTCAATCATAAGGTGGGAACAGGCAGAGTCCATAAGCCACACTGTCACAGGTGAGAGGGAGTCAGAGGTGACAAATGTGCCCAACAGGATTCAGCTCGGTGACAGAGAACTGAGATATTGCCTGTGGTCGTGGAGCAATGCAAAAAAAAACAAACAAAAAAAACTGGTCCTAAATAAACATTTGCAATGTTGCACAGTAAGAGGTTCATTCCACAGGGGCCAAACATTGTATAGGACATATTTTAAAATCTGCAGTTGCCAATCACCTACATTTGGGAAACCATGCGGCCTCTGATGTTATTACTTTAGCCTGAGTGGCAGGTACAGAAAAGCCTCCAGAAACCCTGCAATTTAGCGACATTCTGATTTCTCTCCATTGTTCGGCACCATTTTGGAAATCTGGTCCCAAAGGTTCTAAAGAACAGTAATGCAGCAAAAAGAAATAACCTCTCTGTATAAAATGATTATAGAGATGTGTGTTGAGGTAAAGAGTTTTGTAAAAAGGGTCAACTAGGGAAGCACTGTCACGGCTATAGAAATTTTTAGATAAGTTTGGTGCTAATATTATTCTATAAAATTTCTATTTATATCAGTTATAAACAGGGGACAGTTCTTATTGCTCCTAGAGCTTGCTGCCCCAATCTGTTCCTCCACTGAAAAATGTTTTTTCTCAACAATTGGTAGCAAAGATTCCCAAATTTATAAAAAGTCATTGCCAACGCATCACTTTTTGATTACTTTCTGACTGCCCTATAGATATGGACTCGGTATGCATGTCCTAGACACCAAGGACAGAAAAGAGCCTAGAAAAGTTGTTTTATCAAAGTTTAGTTCAATGAGAAAAAAAAAAAAACATGAAAAAGTGCAAAATATATACAGTTCCTGGCAGTTCTCACACAGGATTTTTTCTGACTACAGACCATAAAAGTTTACATTTGTGTAATGAAGTTACAGTAGATTTCACTTCATTGTTAATATATGTTTTTGCTTCAAAGTGCTTACTTTATTTAAAAAAAGAGAAGATCAAGAGGGTGGCAGGAATTTTTTTTTTTTACAACAAATATATGTCATGTGTCCCAATCTCCTTCTTCCTCTTCCTTTAGTGCAACACAGAGCAGCAGCCTCATTGAAAGGTCTGATTTCAAAAGATGTTCCTGAAACCTCACCTACAGCAGCACCCTAGGCGTCCCGTTAGGGGTGGCTCCTTTTTTCTTCTGCAGCCTATTCTGAACCTTTCGTGATTTCACCACTTTCATTCTCACCTCAAAAACTTCATGGATGGCCTTCCGGAAGCAATGAAAATTATAGTCAATCAGCCCTGGAGAAGAAAACAAAAATATTTATAGAGGTGCCGCCTAGAAATAATCTCTTTTCGTGGCAGCTATGGCGAGGACAAGCCAGTAGGGGGCGGTAGAGGAGCAGGCTTAACATAAGATCTATAGATTTCTCTAGGAGGTGTGCAGCTGGGCTTCAGGAATTGCAGGCAAAGTCTTGTGAATATATATATTTTTACTAAGGAAAGGTTCCAGAGTATATACCACATTTTCAAAGGTGTCTATGACCCAAAAAGTTTGAAGAACCAATTGAACTGCCTTTTTAAAAAATCTTTCAGAATTAAAGATTGTAAGAACAATTAAGATATATCTTCAGTGAAATACTTATTAGTATTTTTTCCCCAAAAGGTATTATTAAATTGACTCTGAGTGGAGGCAGACCCTGACTTGGAGTGTAGCTGAGATCTCAAGGTCACAAAGCCGTTGTCATAAGCCCTGGGGAAAACAAAGTCCCTGATTTTACAGTAGTTATCATCACCTCAGGTGAACTCAACAACCAGTGACACTCTCAGTTTTTCAATATTAAGTAAAATTTAAATGGGGAATAGTAGTGGAGAATCTTCTTGTATTTTCAGAAATTAATAGAATTTTGTAGAATTGATACAAAATAGAATAAAATATAATCTAAGTCTTGAGCACATTTCTCATCATCACCACTAACTTGTGAAGTGTTGAGAGCAGCATTACATTTATACGAATTAGGATAAGCCAGTGGGTTCCATTTACTATCTTTAAATTTATTAAAATAACTAGTCCCAAAATTATTTCCATCCACTCAGGTGATGCTTCCAGAGTACCCCCCCACCCCACCCCACCCCCCAAAAAAGAACTGTTTTCCAGACAAGAAGAGAAATGCTTCAAAGCAGTCATGTAACCAACCACAAGTATGCTGGAAGAAACACCATCTCAGCTTACAGGAGCAGGAAACTCTCTGAGTGGCGCCCTCTGCTGCTTCTGCAGTGATAGTGACCACAGTGCAATAAAACTAGGAGACAATTTCCTCAAGAAAAGACCAGTGAGGCAAGAGGGAGAAAGTAGTAAGAAATAAGCAAGCCCAGGTATGGGCATCTCTTCTCTGCCTGAAGCTTTCTTTGGCACACAGACAGGTACCAGGGCTATGGAAATAAAAGTTTCTGAGGGTATCCCTCACACAATGGGACATGGGAGTTGGTGGACAAATGTGGAAGTCTTGCATGCCCAATGGGGGTGATTCCGAATTTCTTGCACACAGCTTCTCCGCGATTCCCCCAGCAGGAATGAGCATACAGCTCCCGCTGTGGATGGCTTTTCTACCTCCCTTGTCTATTTCCCCACTTCCTCACTTTTATTTCTTGGAACCATCTTCCAAACAAAGCATGAACTTCAAAAAAAGAAAGAAACATGGAGCATAGAAATGATTTTATTTAGTGCGAGTTTGGATAAGAGATGTGAGAACCACCTCAAAATTCTCTGCCTATGTGTGCAACCAACTGCCTTAGGCAGAAAGCTTAGCTAGAGGACTTTGGCTCAATTAGAATTCAACTTGGGAAATTTCAGATCCAGCCTACTGATGATTCCTGACAAATCTCAATTTATTCATGGTGCACATTTAAAATGTAACAGTACGGGCTTCCCTGGTGGCCCAGTGGTTGGGAATCCACCTGCCAATGCAGGGGACATGGGTTCAAGCCCTGGTCCGGGAGGATCCCACATGCCGCGAAGCAGCTAAGCCCGTGTGCCACAACTACTGAGCCTGCACTCTAGAGCCCGCGAGCCACAACTACTGAAGCCCGTGCACCTAGAGCCCGTGCTCTGCAACAAGAGAAGCCACTGCAATGAGAAGCCCGCGCACTGCAACAAAGACCCAACACAGCCAAAAATAAATTAAATAAATAAATAAATAAATTCATTTAAAAATAAAAATAAATAAAATAAAATGTAACAGTAATCTTGCTGCATTTGGAGCTTTAAAAGTGAAAATTCACAACTGAGGTTTTTAAAGGAAGTGCCTACAAAGAGTTTGCTGTTTATTTCAACTCTTTCATAAAACGCAGTTGAAAATACAGGAATAGGGCTTCCCTGGAAGCACAGTGGTTAGTAATCCGCCTGCCAATGCAGGAGGCACGGGTTCAAGCCCTGGTCCGGGAAGAACCCACATGCCGTGGAGCAACTAAGCCCGTGAGCCACAACTACTGAGCCTGCGCTCTAGAGCCTGTGAGCCACAACTGCTGAGCCCACATGCCACAACTACTGAAGCCCGTGTGCCTAGAGCCCATGCTCTGCAACAAGAGAAGCTACCGCAATGAGAAGCCCGCGCACCACAATGAAGAGTAGCCCCCGCCCACCCCAACTAGAGAAAAGCCCACATGCGGCAACGAAGACCCAACACAGCCCCAAATAAATAAATAAATGTATTTTAAAAAAGAAAATACAGGAACAGAGACATGAACAGAACAAGCACTATCTTCAGCTCCATACGCAGTTATGGGATGGTCCTACATCCTTCCCTTGGTTCAGTGATTCTCAATCATAGCTGCACATTAAAAGCATCCAGAGAACTTTTTAAAAATTAACAAACCCCAGGTTCCTCTCCCAGGAATTCTGTTCTAATTGTTCTGTGGCAGGCCTCAATGGCCATATTTTTTAACCACCTCCCTTCCCAAGGTGCCTACGATGTGCAGCTAAGACCAAGAATCCCACTTCCGCTTTCTATCCTCCCCTTTCTGCCAAAGCAGTCAGAAATCATCCATGAAAACACAGACAGAGACCAACATCAGGACATCAGGACATCAGGACAACAGGACAGAGACCAACAAGTGTTGATTATCAGCACCAGCAGGAGTCAACACTTGAGATTAAAGCAGCAAAAACAAATCGAACCACTCCATGCATATGTAAAGCATCAAGCTCTTTCTAAAGCTAAGGTGATCAACTTAATGCATTTGCCTGGGACTTTCCCAGTTGCAGCCCTGAAGGTCCCCTGTTTCAGGAACCCTCACCTCTGTCCCAGGCAAATGGAGATTGGTTAGTCACCCTAAAAAGCAAACAAGTTTAACATCATGGGGTTAAACCTTGTCTGCTTATTTATCTCTCTTATCACATGAAAACAAATACTCAGGTTTCTAATTAGTTTAATAAATTTTACAAAATCTGCCTATCTTCAGAGATGATCCTCCCTAGGTGGTTTAACAATAACTTGCCCAAGATCCACATGAGAAATTCCTGCTTAAATTAGCTCACACGACCATAGATGGACATTAAAATTAGTGGGCAAAAGTGTGAGGAGAAAGAGGATTTGCATAGTTTGAAAGTATTTATTAACTACAAAGTGAAAAGTAGGAACTTTCCAGGGGAAAGACCTGGTAGACCGTATCTTAACTAAATCAAGGTCAGCATCACCAGTAATAAGCCAAACCAACATCATAAACATATGATACACTAAGGACACAATATCATTTCTGTGTGGTATTCTGGCCAAATTGCATAATCTCATTCCAATTGTGTGAAAATATCAGACAAACCCAATTTGGGGAACGTTGTACAAAATAATTGATGCATACTCTTCAAAAGTGTCAGGGTCATGAAAGACCATCACAGATTGGAGGAGACTAGGAGAAATATTAACTAAATCAATTTGGGATCCTGGAACAGAAAAAAAGGTATTTTTGGAAAAACTGGTGAAATTTGAATAAGGTCTGTAAGTTTTATTAATATTGATAGTATTATACTGATGTTAATTCCCTAGCTTTGATAACTGTACTACAGTACGTAACATGTTAACATTTCGGGAAGCTGGATGAGGAGTATATATAAACTATGTACTATTTTTGCAACTTTTCTGTTAAGTCTAAAATCAGTTCAAAATAAACAAGCTCTCAAGGTTGATGTTATTGTACCCTAAATTTTAGGACCTGTCATCACCCTAGATGGTTTGGGGTCTATAGTTGTACTATTTGCATTACTTTTACTTTCCTTAGTTTCCAAAATCAACATAAAATATTAATCACCAAATATAAATTCTGGAAATATCTTTAACCAAGGGAATGTATGTGTAATGGTTTAAAACACAATACACAGAACTGATTCTACACAGAGAGAAGCCTAGAAATCTTTAGCCCAGACTGCCATACACTGGTGGTATGACCATAGGAGAAAGTCACTTCTATTTCCTGGCTCTGGGTAAAATCATCAGTAATTGAGAGAGTGAAACACAGGATGGTCCTGTCTATCTTCAAAATTCCATGAATCCATTATATAATCTGTTCTTAGTTTCAGCAAGATGAAAATAAAAAGTAAAAGATTACCACCATTTAATTAAAAGTTTTGAGGGCCAAGGACATAACAGGCAATTTGGCTGGTAATAGTAAATACAGGAAAAAATACACAACTTCACTAAGAAGCAGAAAAAATGTAAATTTGTTTTCAATTATCAATTTTTAATGCTAATACCCAATATTAATGAGAATAAAGCAAAATGGACACACTCATATTCTCTTAGTAGCATAAACCTGTAAAAACTTTCTGAAGGACATTTTGGTAATATGCATTAGAAGCTACCAAAATGTATTGATCTAAGTAATTCCATTTGTTGAAGTCTTTCCTGAGGAAATAACCAAAGATGTACACAAATATTTAGTGGAAAGAAGGTCATTATGGATTATTTATAACATCAAAATCTAGAAACAACACACATTTCTAACAAGAGAAGAAACTAATCATTAAAATGATATGGTTAAAAAAGATTTAATGAATTGGAAAGATGTCTGTAATAATTTAAGTGAAGGTTATAAAGTAGTATTTATTATATAATCCCATATATAGAGATATCTATGAAAAAACTGGAAAGTTATACAGAAAATATCGAGTGATTATGTGAGAAGCTTATCAATAATTATTTCTTTTTTGCTTATTTATTATATCTAAATTTTCTAAATGAATCTATTACTTTGTAACAAAAAGAAGTAATAAAAATCTAAATCATGTTTTCAGGCTCAATGAATTAAGAAGATTTTCATGATATAAATAAGTGAAAACAACAGGATAGAAAGTTATATAGGCAATATGGCACCACTGTTGTTGGAAGAAAGGAAGGAAAGAAGGAATGAAGGAAGGGAGGGAGGGAGAAAAGGAAGGAGAAAAAAAATCCCAGAAATTTAACATGGAGTTTAGCTCTAGATGGTGAAACTGACTTTTTTATACTTTCCTAAGTTTTCAAAGTATTTTTATAATGAACATGTATTGCATATAAGAAGAAGAAAGGCTATTTCAGAAAATGTTACTATTGTCACTTTGTTGGGAATTTAGGGTAAATCATCCCCTGATTACTAGCAAAAATCCCTAGCTACATCAGTAAACTGATATTTCCCAGTTTACATAGTGGTGCGGGGCAGGGCGGGGGAATATGAGTATCTTTATGAGGGTTAATTGCTTTTGTTTCAAAATAAAACTACATTTGGTCCTAAAAAGATATTTGGTGACGTTATTAAATATATTCATATCTCCCTGTTTTGAAATCACGATGCTGTCCCTGTGTTTTAGGACTAAAGAATGGACAAGGGCTGAACAGAAGTTAAATAACATCTAGCTTTAATGTTGTATGAGTTTCATCCTTTACACGGGGAGGACAAGTGGTCACATGGTCCCTAATACCTTCTAGAGGTGTGGACCAAGAGGGAGGCCTTGGTACCCCCTGTAGGCTAGGGGCCCTCCCCCAGGGTAAGAGACTCTACAGCCTGGCAGCAATGCCCCAGCTGGCTCTGCTCCCAGAAAAGCAAAGGCCCCTCCCTGGGAGGATGGTCTGGTTCCACTACCACCTCACGGCAGCTGCATCACTAGAGGGCAGGCTGGTTCACGGATCCCAAAACCCCACTGATGTGGGCAGGAGCCAAAGGGGCCTGTGACTAAAGTCTGGAAGCCTCCCAAGGCACACTGCTGTCCCCCCCCACATTCAGCGTCTGAATGGAAATGCTTCATTTAAATCACACAAAAAATTACCTTTTCTTTCAAAGCTTTCCTCTCTGACAAAGCAAACGAGAGCCAGGAACTTGGTCACCTCTTTTAAATAAAGAACTGTTGTATTATTCAGCTTTATAATGGCTGTTGACTCCTTGTCATAAGGGGTTCCTGCTCCATCTTCTTTGAGACTAAATGGGGACAGAAACCAAACATATTTGACCATTGAGAAAGAACTTCCGTTTGTGACCCAGCGACGGAGACCGGCTTTCACACAGAGAATGATAATCATAATGATAGGGAGTTTACACTTACAGTGCCTTTCGGCTAAAGATCTCAGAAACCCCCAATCACGAGAATGTACACAGCGTATGACAGTCACTTTCCTACTGACACACTGACTGTGGTGTGTCAGATGGGCAACTCTCCAGGCACCTGAGGAACACAGGTGAGGGATGGAGGTTAGTTCTTCTCCCCTCCGTGGCCCACAAGGGTTTCCTGTTTTCTCTCGTGACAGAATAACCAGGCTGTCCAAAGCACAGCCTGATGAAAGACCAAGAAGGGGTGAAGAACTGATCCAAAATAAAGCAGCCTGAAGAGAAACGGCAGCAAAATGCTGGGCTAGATCCTGGATCCAGCAAAAAACTGATATAAAAGATAGAATTGGGACCTTTGGTAAAATTTGAAAATGGACTCTATATTAGATAATAGAGTGATGCAGAGATGTTAAATAAGTTTAATTTGAAAATTAAAACTGTGATCCTACAAGAAAACATCCTTGTTATAGGACATGATTCCTATAGAATCATGTTACAAATTACTCCCAATTAGTTCAGCAAAAACAAACATGTCCAGTCATCCCTCAGTATGGGGGGGCTTGGTTCCAGGATTCCCCCCAGCAGATACCAAAATCTGCAGATGCTCAAGTCTCTTATATAAAATGACACAGCATTTGCATATAACCTACACACATCCTCCCATATACTTTTTTTTTAACACCTTTTTGGAGTATAATTGCTTTACAATGGCGTGTTAGTTTCTGCTTTATAACAAAGTGAATCGGCTACACATATACATATACCCCCATATCTCCTCCCTCTTGCGTATCCCTCCCTCCCACCCTCCCTATCCCACCCCTCTAGGTGGTCACAAAGCACCGAGCTGATCTCCCTATGCTATAATCTCCCTATGCTATGCAGCTGCTTCCCACTAGCTATCTATTTTACACTTGGTAGTATATATTAGTCCATGCCACTCTCTCACTTCGTCCCAGCATACCCTTCCCCCTCCCCATGTCCTCAAGTCCATTCTCTACGTCTACGTCTTTATTCCTGTCCTGCCCCTAGGTTCTTCAGAACCTTTTTTTTTTTTTTTAGATTCCATATATATGTGTTAGCATACGGTATTTATTTTTCTCTTTCTGACTTACTTCACTCTATATGACAGTCTCTAGGTCCATCCACCTCACTACAAATAACTCAATTTCGTTTCTTTTTATAGCTGAGTAATATTCCATTGTATATATGTGCCATGTCTTCTTTACCCATTCATCTGTCAATGTACATTTAGGTTGCTTCCATGTCCTGGCTATTGTAAATAGAGCTGCAATGAACATTGTGGTACATGACTCTTTTTGAATTATGGTTTTCTCAGGGTATATGCCCAGTAGTGAGATTGCTGGGTCATATGATAGTTTTATCTTTAGTTTTTTAAGGAACCTCCATACTGTTCTCCATAGTGGCTGTATCAATTTACATTCCCACCAACAGTGCTAGAGGGTTCCCTTTTCTCCACACCCTCTCCAGCATTTATTGTTTGTAGATTTTTTGATGATGGCCATTCTGACTGGTGTGAGGTGATACCTCATTGTAGTTTTGATTTGCATTTCTCTAATGATTAGTGATGTTGAGCATCCTTTCATGTGTTTGTTGGCAATCTGTATATCTTCTTTAGAGAAATGTCTATTTAGGTCTTCTGCCCATATTTGTATTGGGTTGTTTGTTTTTTGGATATTGAGCTGCATGAGCTGCTTGTAAATTTTGGAGATTAAGCCTTTGTCAGTTGCTTCATTTGCAAATATTTTCTCCCATTCTGAGGGTTGTCTTTTTGTCTTGTTTATGGTTTCCTTTGTTGTGCAAAAGCTTTTAAGTTTCATTAGGTCCCATTTGTTTATTTTTGTTTTTATTTCCATTTCTCTAGCAGGTGGGTCAAAAAGGATCTTGCTGTGATTTATGTCATAGAGTGTTCTGCCTATGTTTTCCTCTAAGAGTTTGATAGTGTCTGGTCTTACATTTAGGTCTTTAATCCATTTTGAGTTTATTTTTGTGTATGGTGTTAGGGAGCGTTCTAATTTCATTCTTTTACATGTAGCTGTCCAGTTTTCCCAGCACCACTTATTGAAGAGGCTGTCTTTTCTCCATTGTATATTCTTGCCTCCTTTATCAAAAATAAAATGACCATATGTGTGTGGGTTTATCTCTGGGCTTTCTATCTTGTTCCATTGATCTATATTTCTGTTTTTGTGCCAGTACCATACTGCCTTGGTTACTGTAGCTTTGTAGTATAGTCTGAAGTCCGGGAGCCTGATTCCTCCAGCTCCATTTTTCGTTCTCAAGATTGCTTTGGTTATTCAGGGTCTTTTGTGTTTCCATACAAATTGTGAAATTTCTTGTTCTAGTTCTGTGAAAAATGCCATTGGTAGTTTGATAGGGATTGCACTGAATCTGTAGATTGCTTTGGGTAGTAGAGTCATTTTCACAATGTCGATTCTTCCAATCCAAGAACATGGTATCTCTCCATCTGTTTGTATCATATTTAATTTCTTTCATCAGTGTCTTATAGTTTTATGCATACAGGTCTTTTGTCTCCTTAAGTAGGTTTATTCCTAGATATTTTATTCTTTTTGTTGCAATGGTAAATGGGAGTGTTTCCTTAATTTCTCTTTCAGATTTTTCATCATTAGTGTATAGGAATGCAAGAGATTTCTGTGCATTAATTTTGTATCCTGCTACTTTACCACATTCATTGATTAGCTCTAGTAGTTTTCCGGTAGCATCTTTAGGATTCTCTATGTATAGTATCATGTCATCTGCAAACAGTGACAGCTTTACTTCTTCTTTTCCGATTTGGATTCCTTTTATTTCTTTTTCTTCTCTGATTGCTGTGGCTAAAACTTCCAAAACTATGTTGAATAATAGCGGTGAGAGTGGGCAACCTTGTCTTGTTCCTGATCTTAGAGGAAATGCTTTCAGATTTTCACCATTGAGAACGATGTTGGCTGTGGGTTTGTCATATACGGCCTTTATTATGTTGAGGAAAGTTCCCTCTATGCCCACTTTCTGGAGAGTTTTTATCATAAATGGGTGTTGAATTTTTTTGAAAGCTTTTTCTGCATCTATTGAGATGATCATATGGTTTTTCTCCTTCAATTTGTTAATATGGTTTATCACATTGATTGATTTGCCTATATTGAAGAATCCTTGCTTTCCTGGGATAAACCCCACTTGATCATGGTGTATGATCTTTTTAATGTGCTGTTGGATTCTGTTTGCTAGTATTTTGTTGAGGATTTTTGCATCTATGTTCATGAGTGATATTGGCTTGTAGTTTTCTCTCTTTGTGACATCTTTGTCTGGTTTTGGTATCAGGGTGATGGTGGCCTCATAGAATGAGTTTGGGAGTGTTCCTCCCTCTGCTATATTTTGGAAGAGTTTGAGAAGGATAGGTGTTAGCTCTTCTCTAAATGTTTGATAGAATTCACCTGTGAAGCCATCTGGTCCTGGGCTTTTGTCTGTTGGAAGATTTTTAATCACAGTCTCAATTTCAGTGCTTGTGATTGGTCTGTTTATATTTTCTATTTCTTCTTGGTTCAGTCTCAGAAGGTTGTGCTTTTCTAAGAATTTGTCCATTTCTTCCAGGTTGTCCATTTTATTGGCATATAGTTGCTTGTAGTAATCTCTCATGATCCTTTGTATTTCTGCAGTGTCAGTTGTTACTTCTCCTTTTTCATTTCTAATTCTATTGATTTGAGTCTTCTCCCTTTTTCTCTTGATGAGTCTGGCTAATGGTTTATCAATTTTGTTTATCTTCTCAAAGAACCAGCTTTTAGTTTTATTGATCTTTGCTATCGTTTCCTTCATTTCTTTTTCATTTATTTCTGATCTTATCTTTATGATTTCTTTCCTTCTGCTAACTTTGGGGTTTTTTTTTTGTTCTTCTTTCTCTAATTGCTTTAGGTGTAAGGTTAGGTTGTTTATTTGAGATGTTTCATGTTTCTTGAGGTAGGATTGTATTGCTATAAACTTCCCTCTTACAACTGCTTTTGCTGCATCCCATAGGTTTGGGGTCGTTGCGTTTTCATTGTCATTTGTTTCTAGGTATTTTTTTATTTCCTCTTTGATTTCTTCAGTGATCTCTTGGTTATTAAGTGTATTGTTTAGCCTCCATGTGTTTGTATTTTTTACAGATTTCTTCCTGTAATTGATATCTAGTCTCATAGCACTGTGGTTGGAAGAGATACTTGATACGATTTCAATTTTCTTAAATTTACCAAGACTTGATTTGTGACCCAAGATATGATCTCTCCTGGAGAATGTTCCATGAGCACTTGAGAAGAAAGTGTATTCTGTTGTTTTTGGATGGAATGTCCTATAAATATCAATTAAGTCCCTCCCATACACTTTTAATTATCCTTAGATTACTTATAATGCCTAATACAATGTAAATGCTATGTAAATAGTTGCCAGCATGCAGCCAAGTCAAGTTTTGCTTTTTGGCATTTTCTGGTATTTTTTTTTCTGAATATTTTCAATCCGCTGGTTGGTTGAATCTGCGGATGTGGAACCCACACGGAGGGTCGACTGTATTAGAAAAAGAAAGAAAGAGCAAATATGGCAAACTGATAAAAATTGGTGAATCCCAGTGAAGGGTACACAGGAGTTCACTGTACTATTCTTGCACATTTTCTATAGATTTGAAATTTTTTCAAAATAGAAAGTTAAATAAATAAATTGGTCTATTTAAGAAGAGGTGTGGCCTGCAAACACAAATAACTTGGGTTTGAATCCCAGCTCTCTTATTTATCGTATAAGTTTGGGCAAATTGAGTAACTTCTTTGAGCCTCAATTTCCTCATCTGCACATGAACAGTAATTACCTCAAAGTTCCCTAATGCAATGAAATAATACATATATAGTGCTAAGCATAGTGCTGAGAGCATATAAAATGAACAATAAATGCTAACTGCTATTATCATTATTAATATGGCCTTAATGATCAAAATTGAGCCCTCTGAAGACACTGATATAGTCAGTTATGTATCCTTTCTTTGTAGGCAAAGGAGCACGTCTTGTACCTTTTCCCTTACCTGAAACTGTGTATACGTTTTCAGAATCCCAGCTGAGATTCTTGAGCAGACCAGGTCACCTGCTTCTAGGGTCTCCAATTACAGGGCTGCCTGCTTCCCGGGCTGTGGCATGCATCCCCAGCCAGTCCCTGCAGGCCACATGGGCTGGCTCATGGCTGCTCCAGCAAACAGTCTCAAGAAACCCCAGAACTCACACCCCATTTGTGACCCATACCCAGACTGGTTCTTACTGAACCGGGCGGGCTCCCAGGAACACTGCACTTGGCAACAGAAAAGCAATCTACCAGCAAGGCCCTGCTCCCTCCTCCGCCCAACCCCTCCCTCCCCGTGTGTGCTTTAGCTGGATAAAAGTAACTCTGATTAACATCATTTATATGAACAACTTACCACTTATGTCTAATTACCATATGGCAAAATAATGATTATGCATATCATTAAATATGTGCCAGATTAATTGTGTTGTTCATTGTATTTGATTACGACAGCCATCTAGACTATAATCAGGGTAGTTTCAGCTTCCATGACTATTTCAAGGTCATCCACTTAGAGTTTTAAAACAAGAGAATACTGCAGGGCAGCGATCTTGGAAAATAAGGTCTATTTCTAAAGCCGGTGGCAGTGTTTAGTAATAATAACAATAATTAATACTAATTATAATGGCAGCTACATTTATCCAGGGTCCACCAGGGGAAGCCTAATGATATTGCATCCTCACTACAGTCCTGTGAGGTAAGAATCACTTTCCCTGTTTCATAAGGGAAGGGACTGTGGGTGTTCATGTGTGTATAACAGTTAACAGAAAGAGTCTAAACTGAATGGAAGAGAGAAATGGTAAGACTGAGGCTCGCCCAGAAGCTGGCAGAGGAGGCTGTGTAAAGTGGGTCACAGCCAGTGAGTAAAGAGGAAGATGAAGGAAAGCTTTACCTCATCAATGAGTGGGTGAGGATGTGTGATTCAACATCCAATATAAGGCAGCAACAACGCGATGCCTTAAAAAGATAGACATACGAGTTCACACCCACTCACTCTGTAAAACACCCTGAATTCGGCAAATTCACAATTATGTGGAATTATTTCTATGTTTGGTAACAGAATCAATTTTCCCCACGCCTGTTTATTTTATATTATTTTAAATGTACAAGAAGTTCTGTTTTCTAAGAATATAAGATAATAATAATAAGCAGGTAATGTTGTTTGCTTAGTTTAATAATTCTCTGCTGTCCACAGTAGAAGACAATCAAAAGTATATTGGAGGGGGCTTCCCTGGTGGCGGAGTGGTTGAGAATCTGCCTGCCAATGCAGGGGACACGGGTTCGAGCCCTGGTCTGGGAAGATCCCACATGCCACGGAGCAACTAGGCCCGTGAGCCACAATTACTGAGCCTGCGCGTCTGGAGCCTGTGCTCCCAACAAGAGAGGCCGCGATAGTGAGAGGCCCGCGCACCGCGATGAAGAGTGGCCCCCGCTCCCCGCAACTAGAGAAAGCCCTAGCACAGAAACGAAGACCCAACATAGCAATCAATCAATCAATCAATCAATCAATCAATCTTAAAAAAAAAAAGTATATTGGAAAAATCAAACAACTCAGCAGTTATTTCATGTAATGAAGAAAATAATAGAACTGTGGTAAACATGAGATATTTATGTAGAATCCAAGGATCCTAGTGGTCTCCCTCAAGTATATACATTATGATATGACAACAGACTTTTCAGTAGAGGAAGAAGGTATCAGACTTGAGCTCAAATACAATACTAATTCTGTCCCTTATTGACAGTGTGAGCAGGGGTTAGAAACTTAACCACTCTGAACCTCAGTGCGCCATCTATAAGATGGCGATAGTAATTCCTGCCTCATGGAATAGTGGAGAATTCAATGATAATAATGTGGGCAATGACATTATTAGCATAATGCCAGGCACTTACTCAATAATGTTTTGTTATTATTATTACATACGAAATGGTGTATTTATAGATCTCAGTCATTTCAAACAAAAGTATTAAGATCAAATAAGTAAATGCAAAATTCTCAAAGGTTATGAAAGAAAAGTATGGCTCAATTGTAGCCTTTCAGAATGTTCTACTTACCCATAAATACAAGAAATGTCGATAACCACATCGATCATGTCACAGCAGAGCTCATAGGTTTGCATATCCACGGGGGTACTATCAGTTGCAATGTAAATCTTACTGACCACATCAAAGAGAAACGCCTTTTCAATTCCAGAATTCTGAAACAAAAAGGAGATGCGGCCTTAAAGGGACAGCTGATTGCAGAGCATGTCATGGTTACATAAAATGATATGCCATCCTCAGTCTCAAACATGAACCAGCAAAAATTTAGGTTGTTCCATTTTATTACAGTTTAAACCTCATGGTCATAAACTTCTTTATAATGGACTTGCACAAGAAATGAAAACTGGAATTATCACGAATTATTTACTTTAGGTAAACAAATTAAGTGGTGTTTCCTGACTCTTAGAAATGTACCTGCAGTTAGGAAAAAGGCCAAGTAAAAAAAAGAATTTTGGGCTTCCCTGGTGGCGCAGTGGTTGAGGGTCTGCCTGCCAGTGCAGGGGACACGGGTTCGAGCCCTGGTCTGGGAGGATCCCACATGCCGCGGAGCGGCTGGGCCCGTGAGCCACAATTACTGAGCCAGTGCGTCTGGAGCCTGTGCTCCACAGCGGGAGGGGCCGCGATAGTGAGAGGCCCGCGCACCGCGATGAAGAGTGGCCCCCGCTTGCCACAACTAGAGAAAGCCCTCGCACAGAAACGAAGACCCAACACAGCCATAAATAAATAAATTTAAAAAAAAAAAAAAAAAAGAATTTTAAAAACTTTAAATTTAAAAATAGATTTTAAAAATCTAGACAAACAAACTCAAAATTGTGCAGTGAGAATCGATGTGAATACAACCGAAGGTCTGCCTTAATTCTATTTTGTGAAGTTTGACTTGAGGTGGTGGTTTTTAGGACTCAGCCAGCCAGCACATCATTCACAGTGTTAAACATATTTTTAAAAATTCAACAGTATATACCTTATAGCCAAAACCAACTTTTATGCTCCCAACCTCTGGTAGGATTCCATTAACACTGAATAAACTTCAAATTAACAATAAATTTCAAATTAACACTGAATAAACAACTTGAATAAACATTCCGATTATACCAGTGAAGTACAGGAATCGTTTTGGGAGTTAAATTTTAAAGGCCCTAAAACAGTACATAGGCGCAATCTTCAAAAATAATATTTCAGTGAACTTGAAGTGCTGTAAGAGCAAGTAGAAATAAGATCATTTTCACTCTTGCAATGTTATTCTTAAATTCCGCAAATGACTCTAACAGGACAGTATTATTTACTTACTGAGATAAAGATGTTTAGCAAATTCTCCAGGGTGGGGAGTTGTGGAATCAGTTTCTGAACCACTTTGCTAAAAGCTTCAAATATTGAATGATCATATATGCTTGTCAGGTAAAAGCTGAAAGACGAAACAATATTTCATCACTTTTTACCTTTGAGGAATAGACTGTTCAGGCTATGTCATAACACCAGAATCATGCCTTCTGTATTTACTACACACACATTCTAGCCCCCTTCAGAATTCAAAACAACCTCAGTAAAAAAACGAACATGTCTTAGCAGGACATTCCTGCCCAACTCCCCAAAGCAAGAACTGTGCCCATTCTGATCTGCTGACTGGCTGGACTTGGAGGCTTAAAAATGCAGCCGTATATGCCTGTATCAGCATCCTTACATTCTGCAAGAGAATCCATGCCAGATCATCTTTATACACACCTCTCATGTTAATAACAGTTATATTATTGATACTGAAGCATCTAATCTTTCCATTTTTCCAATTTGCAAAATGAATGATGCATATACATACTACCCCACAAAAATTAGAGAAATGGCTTTCCTCTGTGAATACTTCTATTTGAATTATTTTCAAGGTACTCCTTTACTTATGATTATAGATACTATCTATAACAGTAAACTTCAGCATCGATTAACTTCCTGGATGCAGTTCATGGGTTTTCTCCTATGTGTTTTTCATATGGGGAAAGAATCTTAGCTTTGACCTTTGGTCAAAAAAATTTGTTTAAAACCCCATCGCTTTTCCCAAAGATTAGAGTTGGCACATGCAAAGCTTGCTTTTCCCAAATATTACCCCAATGTCTACAGCACAAAACAGGGTACACAGGTAAATGACTGTCTGGGCCAAACCACTCCTGATGACTCTGGACCCCAGTGATTCCTGATGGGTTTCTGTTCTCACCTGAGGTGAATTTTTTCTAATCCAGCATCTGCAAGGTCATCATTTGCCCTCTGGTGAATATCTCTCTGGGTTTCAATTTTGTGGTCATCTGACAGACCATCCACTTTGTGAATAAACACCTCGAAGTTGATGTCGGTGTTCACTTTGTAGGCCCTGGTCACCGTGAGGTGGAGCCTGGCCAGGGCCTCCATGTAATCGTCCTGGGAACAAAGCACACTCCTGTCAGGGAGGCTGCTTTGCTTCCCTTCCACATACAGTCTTCCCTCCCAGCTTTACTGAGGTATGACTGACAAACATTGCATGTATTAAGGTGATGACGTAATGTTTTGGTACCATTGTGTACCCATCTGTACCCATTGTGAAAGGATCCCCCCCAGTCAAGCTAATGAACCAATCCATCACCTTACAGGTACCATTTTTTCTCTTCCACATACACTGTTAATCTTACAACCCCCTCCCAAAATATTTTGCAAATGCCCAAATAAAAGCTGTTTCATAGAACTCAAGACTGAAAACTTAAGTTTTGTTTACAAAGAAATGAAAAAGAAAGGCCAGAAAAATACAGTTATGATTTAGCTTGATGACAGTCATAAAGGTCGGAGTTGCAGTTTTATGTATTGAAAATGACCCCACAGCATCCAGGACCTTCCCTGGAATACTGTCCCTCCAGGATTCTGAGTCTCTTGGTGAAATGTAGTGAACAAGTAGGGATGAAAACATGATAGGGATCACTGGGAAGATGGGGAAGGAGCCAGGAGGAAAAACTTTAAGAACCACTGATCTGGAGCAGAGGTCAGCAAACCATGGCCCTCGGGCCAAACTGGGCCCACCTACTGTTTGTAAGTAAAGTTTTTTTGGACCACAGTCACACTCATTTGTTTACACACTGTCTATGGCTGCTTTGAGGGTACAGTGGCAGAGCTGAATCGTTTTCCTCTGTGGAAACTCCTCAGAGACAGCACAGCCTGCAAAGCCTAAAATAATTACCATCTGGCCCTTTTCAGAAAAAGTCTGCAGACCCCTGGTCTAGAGTAATTGCCCCAAATAACACAACACTATTTTTTTCTCCTTCCTACAGATGATACCTATGTAATAATGTAATGAATGCCTGTGTATGCATCTCTCTGTTTAAGAAATCAAACATTAGACACTGAAGCCTTGTGTGTTTCTCCCCATCCTCCCAGCCCATCCCATCACCCTACCCACATCCTCCAGAGGTAACCACTATCCTGACTTCTGCCTGTATCATCATTCATGTCTTTATACATTATTGCATACATATGTATCACTAAACAACATACAGAATTCATTTATATTGTTTAAAACTTTACAGAAATATCAACTTGCATGTGGATTACAGTTTGCCTTCTTCACTCACATTATATCAGTGAGATTCACCTTTGTTGAAGCACATAACTCTAGTACATGATTCCTGTTAACAACTCTATAAAATTCCATCGTATGGATGGTCTAAAATTTATCACTCACTTGCCAGTTGATGAACATTCAGAATGTTTCCAGTTATGTGCTAGTTCAGATGATGATGATAATGTGGACAGTCTCACGCACACATCTCTGTGTCTGTTTGCAAGTTTCTTAGGGCTTACCCAGAAAGGAGGCTTGTTGGGTCATAGGAATGAGCACCTTGAACTTGACTAGATAATGTGTAAGAGCCCCTGATGCTCCAGACTCTCAACAACACCCAGTGTTGTCAGGTCTCTTCATTATTGCCAATTTGAAGGGTGTGAATAGGTCTTGTTTTTACAGCAAAAAAAGGAAAGGGGGGAATTCCCTGGCGGTCCAGTGGTTAGGACTCGGCGCTTTCACTGCCATGGGCCCCGGTTCAATCCCTGGTCAGGGAACTAAGATCCTGAAGAAAGGAATCTTCAGGACAGAATTTAAAGGACTTTTCACTGCCCCCCGCCAATTCTGACTCCAAACCTGGACAGAAATACAGAAAAGCCAATAAAACAGGGGATGTTTTTAGGCATTCTTGTATTCCCCAAATTAAATTAATAAAAACGTATCCCTAGTTTTTAGATAAATCAAAATATTAAAGATACTAATAGGAAACTATGAAGAGAGACAAAGATCAAGCGGAGTCCTCATCCTTTGTACTCTAAAGTTGTTTAAAATGAAAAACGAATATTGGACACTGGGATAGCAGATTAAGCATTTTGGAAAAATTCTAGATTAATAATTTGCAGCACTTTTTAAATACCTTACAATATCTCAAATAAAAACTAAAGTCCACATACTGTACAATTCCACATACAGAAATTCTAGAAAAGGCGAACTACTCTATAGAGAAAGAAAGCACATCTCATCAGCAGTTGCCTGGGTCTGGGATCTTGGGGGCCGTCTGAGAAAGGACACAAAGATTTCAGGGTGGTGGAAACATTCTGTATCTTGATTGTGAGGTGGTTAGAGGTGTATTTGTCAAACTTGTTGAACTGTGTATTTAAAATGAGTGCAATTTATTGCATGTAAATTACACTTCAAAAAACGTTATTCCTTATGTCTTTAACTGAAGAGAGGAGTTCAGGGCACATGTCTGTGAGCAAAACTAGCCAAAGTCAAGAGTGTTATCACAGTCTCAAAAGATTAGAAATCACTCCTCTAACTTCCCTGCCAAGCATATAAGATGGTCTGATTACCAACAAACTGATGAAGTGGTACAGATCTACAAGGGCTAAAAATGACATGAAAAGGAAGAAAATACTTGATTTATTAGAGCAGAGGGATTGTGAATGATTTTTTTTCTACTGTGTTTGTTATTATCTTCTACAACCAATTTAAAAAAGGAAAAATACGCTGTCTGGTTTCTATTCCAAAATTAGATCTAGGAATTAGAGGCAGGTCACAATCACCAACGTGGGTCAAGCAGACACTCTAGTTTGGATCCCAGGCACATGTGAAATGGCTCCTGGGGGCCAAGGGTGGCCCTGGAGATGAGGTCCTTTCTGTGGGGCGCGCCGGGGGGCTGGCAGTGTCACACGGGGAGCTCACGGGAAATTACTCTTGATGCTTTCATTCTCTTTTATTTTACAACATTCTGTGAGGACACATTTTCTCCCTGGTGATATATTTATCTGGCAATCCTGTGATTGTGAGGAATTCGCAAGCAAAAAATAAAAAAATATGAGGTGTCAGACGAACATAGCACTGCTTAGAAATGAAGGCAGTGACATTCAAGGGTTGCCGAGACACTTCCCTCAAGTTTGGTTTTGTTTAGTGCTTGCAGTCACATCAAGTAAAGATTCCCCCAAACGTGATTTTTATCAGCTGCTTCCAGTAGAAAAGTCTATTAGGCAAATTCTGGAAACTGCTTATTTAACTATTCCTTATTTTTAGTAAATGACAACTCTCAACAACGTTTTTTCCTACCTTTTAAAAAGTGTAGTTTAAAAAGATGTATTTCTCATTCTTATACCTTTGTCCGCCCTACGGCCAAAACAAAACCCAACAAACCAAGAAACAAAATAAAACAAAGAACATATTTACCAACCACAATCGAAGGTCCACTTTTCATACTCAGGTAAAATTAAAATCAAATTACAGTTCCAATTTAAAAATAGGCTAAATAAATAAATAATAAATAAAAATAGGCAAGTGTGGGACAGGGAGGGATAAATCAGGAGTTTGGGATTAACAAATACACACTACTATGTATAAAATAGATGACCAACGAGGACCTACTGTATAGTACAAGGAACTACACTCAATATTTGGTAATAACCTATAAGGGAAAGGAATCTGAAAAAGCATATAAATATATATGTATATATAACTGAATCACTGTGCTGTACACCTGAAACTAACATGATGTTGTAAATCAACTATACTTCAATAAAACAAACCAACCATAAAAAGGGGATCACTTTGAAGCAATAAAAACACCCCAAACAATGAAAAATAAATAGGCAAGTATGCCTATTTTAGCCATATTACAAACACCTGAGATAGAGGTGCACTGGAAATTCAAATTCCATAAATGTAAATTGCTATGTACGCACAATACTGTATTAAAGGAAGTACTTCCTAAGCCACTGTCTTGAAGTGATGAGTCAGGGTTGGAATCTACTTACCCACGGGTAGGGTTACTACAGCTCCACAAGTTCACCATGCAGTGGCTTGGAACTAAAAGGCTGAGTTGAAAATTTCATTTTTATATTAAACAGGCACCTCGTTCCGTGAATGACTTTATGATACTCTCAGGCATGAGTAGTCTTGTCCGAGAATGGTTTTCTAAGAGTGGGCTCAGAACCATTATTACTAAGGGTCTTCACAGCCCTTCCTCCCTAACACCACTGGGCTCCTGAAGGTCTGGGAGTGCTTGGCCCTACCTGTCTAACTGTAGGTCCACAGTTACAGGGAAACGTTGAGACTTGAGCTTAGAGTTGGCTTAGGGCATTCCTGCAGGACTTGTTGTCTTTTATTCCCCCACAGCTACAAAAAGAGAGCCCTCAGGAGGGCCTTCGGGCTGGGCCACTCATTGGGGACACTTTCTAAGAGTCCCTGAACATGGAGAGTTTGAAGAACGTCAATGTCAATGTCCCAGTCCTCCTACCTGTGCTCTTTGCTAAGACTGACCTGCCGGAGATGCATCTGTGGTCCTGTTGCTTCCCTTCCCCCCCTCCTCTTAAACCACCAGCTCTGCCCACACTTCACAGGAGAAAGGCCCAGGGTCTTAAAAACCCAGGGTGCCAAAGAGACCCTTCAGAAGGCTGGTCTGAATACCAATAAAGTGAGCGACTTTAACGCCTGGGTGGTAAGGTTCTTCACCAGTCAAGGGGCTCCCGATTCTTTGCTTTCAGCAAAGTGAAAGGAGGACACAATCAGGATGTCTACTGATAAACTATGAAAATGTAATTTTTTTGTGGTAGAAAATTGGGTAATTTAGGGGATATAACTTAGAAGGAGTTAAACAATTGAGTGAATGCTAGAACAAAACCCACCCCATATCCACCTTATGTGAACAAGGTTTCTCAGTGCTTACAGCTATACAAACAAAAAAAGAATTGATGCCAAATCCTGTCTTAGTCAAGCATAGATACATGAATTAAGTCGAAAAAAATATATATGTATCTCAAATTTTACATTTTGTATTTAGTTACCTATAAAATACATACTAGGCATGCTGCTGTAATTGTGTACTAGTAGTAATTACAATAATATGGTTCAGAAGAAAAATGTTCACACTTAGAACTTTATCTTCAAAGGAAATAGTAAACATTTTGAAATGTAGATATATATGTATTTTTGTTGTAGAGAACTTGTGATCTTTTATAGATGTCTGCCAAGAGTACCAGAGGGGGGACACATCGTTGGTGTCACTGGCCTGCACGGTGGTCCCCCCCACCCCCCGTCTGTGAGGTTTCCTCTAGGGTTTGCTGAGAGCACACAGTTCCCGAACATCGCATGTTGGTCAGGGCTGCGTGAAGGGAGCCTTTTCCCCTTTGCAAAGCCTGAGAGCCCCAACTGAGAAATGCTAGTCTAGTAGAAAGGCCTATTCCTGACTCTAAAAACCAAACCAAAATGATTGCAAAGGAACTTGTTTGCAAGAAGGGGCTGCCTGGGGCAGGGGGCTACAGTCCCACCGTACCCCGAGACTGAGCCTTACCTGGGAGTCTATGACAAATATCAGTGCTCCCGTCCCCCGGAAGATCATCTCATAGTCAAAGGTAGGGTCAAAAAAGTCAATCTGTCCTGGGAAGTCCCAAATCTGAAAATTAACAAAGGAGCTGTTGGAAACGTCTTCCCGGCAGATCTTGTTCGTACTTTCCAAGAACAGGGTTTCGTTGGGAGACATTTTATGAAAGACAACTTTCTGGATGGATGACTTGCCACTCCTTCTCAGGCCCATGAGCAGGATCCTCGGCT
The DNA here is from genome assembly GCF_028564815.1 of Eubalaena glacialis. Classification (NCBI taxonomy): domain Eukaryota; kingdom Metazoa; phylum Chordata; class Mammalia; order Artiodactyla; family Balaenidae; genus Eubalaena; species Eubalaena glacialis. The sequence goes on along the minus strand of NC_083727.1, from coordinate 68,704,825 downwards.
TCACTTCCGTGCTGAAGGGGTCGCTAAAGTCCAGAACTGGAGAAACCACAAAACAAGAATGAGGGTGAGATGCTGTCACAGCGGTTAATGAGATGAGTTTCACTTCCGCCTCAGATGTGATTTATGATCCACAGACAATGCTACGTTTCCAAATACAGAGAGCGCTAACTCCATCACCCTGCTCATGGAGGGGCCAGCTTTTACAAAGTGCAAAACCCTGAAAAATGCTGCATCACCACCTCTCACACAATTTCAGAAGACCAGAAAACCTGGGATATTCCCCAACACGAGCAGGGACTCTGGAGTGTGAAGCACAGAGGTTTCCTGGGGCAGACTATGGGGGGAGAGAATCCAGTCTTAGCATGCCAGAGCAAGGTCCTTCCTTGCCCAGATCATCAGTCTCTGCACTAAAGAGATGCTTGTTTATTTGAGTTACACCTCAAAGAAACAATTTTGGACTTCACCAAAATTTAAAACTTTTGTGCTTCAAAGGACACTTATCAAAAAAGTGAAGACAACCCAAAGAATGGGAGAAAACAATTGCAAATAATATATGTGATAAGGATCTAGTATCCAGAATATATAAAGAAGTCTTACAATTCAACAATAAAAAGATAAGCCAATAAAAAATGTGTAAAGGATTTAAATAGACATTTCTCCAAAGATACACAAATGGCCAATAACCACATGAAAAGATGCTCAACATCATTAGTCCATAAGGAAATGCATATGAAAACCACAATGACGTGCCACTTCATACCCACTAGGATGGCTAAAATAAAAAAGACAGACAATAACAAGTGTTGGTGAGGATGTAGAGAAATGGGAACCCTCTTACACTGTTGGTGATAATGTAAAATGGTGTGCTTTGAAAAACAGTTTGGTAGGTCCTCAAAAGGTTAAACATTTGAGTCACCACATGACCCAGCAATTCTATTCCTAGGAATAAAGAAATAACATATGTCCAAGCAAAAACTTGTACATGAATGTTCACAGCAGCACAATTCATAATAGCCAAAAAGTAGATACAATCCAATGGCCATCAACTGATAAATGGATTAACAAAATGTGGTATATTCATATAATGGAATATTATTCAGCCATTGAAAAGGAATGAAGTACTGATTCATGCCACAACATGGATGAACATCAAAAATGTTATGCTAAATGAAAGAAGACAGACACAAAAGGTCACATATTGTTTGATTCCATTTACATGAAATGTTCACAATAGACAAGTCCATAAAGACAGAAAGTACTTAGTGGCTGCCAGGGGCTAGAGGGAGGGGGAAATGGGAAGTGACTCTTAATGGGTATGTGTTTTCTTTGGGGTGATAAAAATGTTCTGGAATTAAGGCTTCATGACTGACCAAAAAAAATAAGTAAAGAAAAATAAAAGACCCAGTATGAAACTTGGAGAAAGATCAAGAAAAGAAACCAACATTTTAAGAAAAAAGGCAGAATATAGGAAAATAAATAGACATATATTATTTTTCTACATTTCTTTTTTGTTTCCTTCTGAGCTACACCTCATTATGTCTTTCTCAGACCCTGGTCCTGATCTAAGCATAATCCAATATAGACTGGAAAGTAATCCTTTATTTCCCTATTGCAACTAAGAATTTTTCACAAAGTTCTACAATTATCTAAAACACAGGTTACTACCTGATAGAATCTTAGTAAATTTCATTTACTATATATAATATTTTGATGTTTCACTTTGCAATAGGTGCAGGGAAATACATAAATTTCAGGTAAAACAGTAAATGAATAAAGAAAAAGTAAGTAGCTGTAGATGTGCACAGACACTATTCCACTATAAGCAACATTTTACTCCCATCCTACCCACACACACTTTTCCCATTCAACTTAACCCAATTCAACAAATTGCGGATGATATGCCCTAGACAGAGTGATGTGGAATTAAACCACCCAAAAGATCACCAGCTTTCTTCTTCTTCATCAGGGATTATACGCTATACTCGCAGTACTGTCATTACAAGTCAATCTTAGCAAAAGCAGGACATGAACTGAAAAAGAAAATAGGACTTCCAGTTGCAAAAATATCAGACTAAGAACATGTCACAGTCTCCCCTTCCCATACTGAATCCCTAAGCACAATAGAAAAGGTATGAACAATAAATAGATGAACAAATAAACACAGATAGCTGAGCTTGAGACCGAAGAGAGAACTCAAAATTGACAAATTACTGAGAAATCCCTAAGAAACACAAAGATCAGATTGAAGGGGGAACCTGCAGCCCTTGACTATGAATGGTAGGGTTCTGCTGGAAAAGGTAGAACTGGAAGCTCAAACAGGAAAGGACATGAAAACAACCAACAGGGTTGTTATTTGGAGAATCATAGTGAGAAGAGCCAAGCAGATAAACTCTGCACCTACATACACACTAGACTACACACTAGACTATCTTCCAAGTGGGAGCAGTGAATGTAGGAGGGTAGGTATGAGAGGGAGGGCAGTGCCCTAGAGGCACTGATGCCCAGAAGGAACAGGAAGCACCCACAGTACCCCCTCCAAGTACTCTGACCTTCCCTAACTCTCACTGCAATGTGTGTGGAGTTCAAGAGGTGGAAGCAGCACCATCCTCCCTCTAGACATTTCCTCAAATGCCAAATATTTGAGGAAAGACAAGATTATAGAAGAGAATACAGACTCAACAAATGGAAGAATGTATACCCGAAGAAGCAGAGTTATAAAGGAGTCAGAGTAAACTTTCAAGTATAATTAAAATACTCAGAGATCAGAGAAAATATGGCATTCATGAAACAAGAACAGACAGTTTCAGAATAAGATCAGTTATGAAAAAGGGCCTTATGGATCTTAGAAATAAAAACACAACTGTTGGGCAGGGAGGATATATGGATTGAAAAGCAGAATAAACACAGATTATAAAATAAATGAATTTTATCATCAATATAAAAATAAATAAATAAATTTATTTATTTATTTTTTTAAAAAAAGGATGCACTCCTGGAAGAAAATACACTCAAATATAGTGGAATGCAACAAGCAATGGAAGACAAATTTTACTGAAACCTACTGATTTGAAATAAGTATTGATTTTAATTTTTTTTTTTGGCTGTGTTGGGTCTTTGTTGCTGCACACGGGCTTTCTCTAGTTGCGGCAAGCAGGGGCTACTCTTCATTGCGGTGTGTGGGCTTCTCATTGCAGTGGCTTCTCTTGTTGCGGAGCACAGGCTCTAGGCATGTGGGTTTCAGTAGTTGTGGCACACGGGCTCAGTAGTTGTGGCTCGCGGGCTCTAGAGCACAGGCTCAGTAGTTGTGGTGCACAGGCTTAGTTGCTCTGCAGCATGCAGGATCTTCCCAGACCAGGGATCGAACCCATGTCCCCTGTATTAGCAGGTGGATTCTTAACCACTGAGCCACCCAGCAAGTCTCTGATGTTAAATTTTTGAATAAAAATCAGAAACTAAAATTCCAGACAATGTACACATGGGAGATTGGTGAGGGAGAGGTAGGCAAAAGGTAAGTAAGAGAATGCTATGGTCCTTGTTAGAAAAGCACAGTTACGCATCAATTTTTTAAAATATAAGGATAAGCATCTCAAACTAGTAGAAAATATAAAATAGGTGTACCACATTTAATTATGTACAACTACAAAAATATTTAAGTGCATATAAATGTCTTTATTTCTTCCCAATTTATACTGTTGGATGTGGATGCAGATTGTAACTTCTCTTCAGCAGGGTCTGCAAGTCTCTATGTGGCATGATCATTGACACTGGTGCCCTGGAGGTTGGATCTCCTCCTCCTGGGAGAGTGGGGAGGTGATGGAGACCACTGTGGAAAGGGGAGGGAGTGTGTATGTGTGTTTACATACATAGAGTGGCTGGGAAGTGAAATACACATACAGCTATAACATACACACACAGCTGGAGGCATGAGCCACCAAATGTAAACAGCTGGGAAATAGTGAGTCAGATCAGCAAGAGTACCATCAACTCTGTAGAGATCCCTTACACCCATGCAGATGCATTTTGTCCTATTTAACTAGCATGTACAGAAATATACTGTGTGCCAGGGACCTCGCTAGACATAGACATCTCTACAAACTTTACCCCCGCAATGAGGACAAGTCTGTTTTACACCTGAGGAACTTGGGGGAAGGAACCTGCCCAAGGACACAGGACAGGTATGTGCTAGAGCCCTTACCCAGGGCCTTAGCCACCAATCAGCTGGCATTGTACTAAAACTGCAACAAAGACAAAAGAAGAGACCAGAAAATATCAGAGTGCGTTATGCATAACAAGAGCAAATACTGCTAGTGAAACTCTTTTACATTTACTTATACGTACGTGGGTGCTGGTTCCCAATATAAACGTATTTTTTATTGTGGACTCACAGTCAAAAATGTTTGTAGGCCACTGCTGTTGAATAGGGGAGGTTTCTTACATCAGAAAAGCCTACTGGCAAAAATCTTCCCTCTAATTCTCTCTCACTCTCTCAAATATCTCTGCTTCTGAAACCCTGTGGGGTTTCTCAGAGGATCTCCTTCCACTCGAGGAGTGGTAGCAGGGAGCTTCCATCAGAAAAGAAAACACCCCAGCCTCCGGACCTCCTGCAGAGGGCTGCCTCTTCCCACACGCCCATGACATTTCCCTGAGTATCACGCGCTTGCTCAAGCTTGATAAGAACCACCTGAGAAAAAAGAAAGCGTTAAAGAGGATGAAGGATGAGAGCTGCTTTGAAAGGGGCAATAAAAGGGCTAGTACTTTTTTTTAAAGGAAAATCAGAAAGGAACTACAGGAGAATCTGGGACTAGACGTGGGACCCCAAAGAGGGCTCTTTAAAAGTGTCCGCGGGGGTTTGGAGGAAGTTGCCAGAGAGAGGTGAAATTTACAAGAGGGCAGTTTGTTCCTGTTTCATAAAGGTTCCCTGAATGTCTGCCAAGTGTTCTTTCTGTGCGACAGGGCTGAGCCAGAGGCTGCAGGCACAAAGAAAAGCTTCATTCCTTAGCGATTAGGGGGGAAAACAGACAAGAATAACTGACAACTACAATGCACTGCTATCTAGGTGTTATGGGTTCAGCGAGAAGGTTCCCTGGAGAAATAACATCTGAGTCTTAAAGAAGAGGAGGCATAAAAGAGATGAATGAGGGAAAGGTCATGCCAGGAAGAGATGTGGCCTTCCTGGAGTTTAGGGAACATAGTTTAAAGACAAGAAAAGCCTGCACACTCTCCAGCGGCTTCCCACAGCATTTAGAATAAAATCCAAATACCTTCTTAGCCCAAAAGGCCCTAAGTGGGCTACCCTCTCATCCCATGCCTGGTTCATCCTCCCCACCACTTCCCTACCCTGCAGTCCCACTAGCCTTCTGCTTCCTCACCTTAGGGCCTCGACTCGCTCCTCCCTCCGACTCGCTCCTCCCTCTGTCCAGCAGGCTTTCCCCAGGCCTCCCCTGGCTCCTCCTCCCACTCAGCCCAGGGGCAATTTTACCTCCTCTCGCCTCAATGGGGTCCCATCACTTCCTAATATCCCTATGTCTTCTTCATAGTACTTCACTATACAAAATTATCTTTTTACTTTATATTGTCTTGTTTACTTGTTTATTGTCTCTCTCACATATACACAGGCAAAATACATTGTAGCATGTGGTGTGAACCCAATAAATATCATTGAATAAATTAATTGATAGATAACAGGCTAGCTCATGAATGAGATGCAAGTTTGGATTTTACTCTGCAAGCCATGAGGAAATCACTAAGGATTTTAAGGGGAGACTAACATGATCAGGAAGCTCACTCCAGAAACAGACTTCCTTAGAGGGGGTCAGTGTGCGGACAGCAATAAGCCACTATGGAATAACAATTTTTTTGAGCTAAAGGCACTGGAGTTCCTGAAGTCCCTTATTTGCCTAAAGCAGACCCTCCCAAAAGAACTCAGTTGTCAAAAATGTCCTCCCCAGGAGCAACTCTCATCTTCTCTTCTTGGAGACTGAGAGAAGTCAGCCCTACACCCAAACAGACACTGTCACCAAACTATCGTTATCTCCCAACTTTTCTCCTATGGGCCCATTTATCTTTCCAGTGATTTGTTTTTCCATAAGTGCCCCTTCCCGCATTCCCTTTGAAGTCATTTTTTTCTCCCAGAAGTGCCCCTCTACCCCTCCTCATCCTCTGTTAAAATGGTATATAAGCCCCAAATTCTAACTGCCTCCTTAAGTCGAATTTTTTGTGAACTCTCATGCATTAGTACTTAATTAAACCTACTTTTCTCTTGTTCACGTCGTTTGTCAGTTTAATTTGCAGGACTTCAACTCCAAACCTAAGAGTTTTTCCTCCCTGACAATAATTAGGTTCTTCTAGAAACACAAATGAGAAGCATGTGGAAATGGGCAGATGGAATGGATTCATGAGAAGCTCTAATCCACTCAGTAGTACTTGGTGATCCTCTGAACATAGGGGACAAAGGAGAAAGAAACCCCAAGTTCCTGACCTGGAAGATCAAGTGAATAAGGACCTGTTCGTGAAGTTCATAAAGGCAAAGAGGCTGAACACGGATTTGAAGCTGTTGAGTCTGGGGTGCCTGTCGGCCTTGGCTCAGGTGAGGAAAAGATCTGGGACCTCAGAAGGCAATATGAATACGAAGCTGCAGGCAGGTTTGAAGCGGCAATGCAGTTTGCTGAGGCAGTCCGTGCCCCATTGGTCCTTTTTTCCCCTGATCTTGTTGGCTGAGGGTGAGGGCACACTGGAGAGGTTTTGGCCTCAGCCACCAAGAAATGGCTCAAACCAACCCGTTCCAACCACTTATCACCAGCAGTTACCATTTACTAAGCACCTGCATAGCACACAGTGTCATCTCTAATCCCCAAATTGATAACATTTATCCTTCACAGATGTGAAAACTGAAGCCTCGGTGTTTACCACGATAAACACTCAATAGATGTTTGCTGGTTGGGATGATTAAATGAAAGTGATTGAGCAGAATGTGAAGCTAAATTAGCTGAAGCTTTAAAAAGAAACTCCACACCTGACTTTGGCCCAGCCCAGCATTTAGGTATCAAGAGGATAAGCTTTATGCCCAGGTGAAGTTTATCCTCTGTGGTCAGGGCACTGAACACACCTTACCTATATCTTCCACTGGATCCTGTTCGTACCCAAATTTCCCAGATAGCTCAGTTTTGTAACCAGACTGCCAGGAAACCCAGGAAAATTCAGTCACCCAAGGAGCAGGATTATGGGGAAGGGTTACTTAACTGAGCCACTGTCAGCCTTTAACACCTGCAGGCTAATGACTTAACCCAGAAATGGCAGAGCCCTGTCAAAAACGACAGAAGGAAGGGAGAGAGATGGGTCAGTGACTTGGGTACAGGGCTGCCTGGGGGCCACACCTGACTGATCTGTGGGCTGGGAATGTTCACAACAAAGAAGGAAATAGAAATCAGGAAAATGGGAATTGAAGTCCTGACAGGCTTGGCCCTGGCTTCCTGGGGAGAACAAGGTATTGTATGAAATGCATTTCATAAATTCTGATGTATCAGACAATTGAGAGCTATTATAATTTAGGAAAGTTCTCCAAGAGATGACGCCTTTGAACAGACCCCAAACTGGAAAATAAAACAAAGATTTAACAAAAGAATTAGGATAATGTGGTAGCAAATGGAATGGTTGAAGAAGTACTGTGTTAGTGCCAGACTGGGGTTCAAATCCCAGCTTGGCCACTTACCAGCTGTGTAAATGCCCACACATGTCCCAGAGCCCATGAGCCTTTATTTCCTCATCTATCAGGCTCTGTCAGCGTGCACACACACACACACACACACACACACCCACACACCCACCCCTGCTTCTTTTTTTCTTTTTTTCCCCAGCCCAAGCCTAGGTAACGAGAGGGTCTTTTTTGGAATGTGACCACAGCGAGAGGCTTAAGGGAAAGTTAGAATGTCTTTGCTATTAGTATTCTGTGGGGTCCACAAAGGCTTAAGGTTCTACATACTTACGGTTTTAGGAAGAGGCCTCTGGTTTGGTTCTATTTGCATCATTATCTGTAGCCCTTTACATTTCTGATCAATGGAACTACTTACACATTCAAGAGCCAGGAGTCCAGTAAGAAATTCCAACCCAAGTGGCAATTAAATATATGAATACTAATACTGTTAATAAGAGAATATGCAAAAATCATGAAGATTCACTGTCCGTTTGATTAACGAACTACTTAGTAAGGAAAATTTAATGCAATCAGAACATGTATTTTCAAAGGCACAAAGGTTTTTGAAGGTGATTTTTATTTATATGTGAAGACCTAATCTTTTTCTATGAAATCCTCTCACATCACACTGGCAGGTAACTAAAAAACAAGATTCTATATGTGAATATTTCCTTTACATAAGCATCCAATAACATTTCTGGGAATTCCCCGGCAGTCCAGTGGTTAGGACTCGGCACTTTCACTGCTGTGGCCCGGGGTTCAATCCCTGGTCTGGGAACTAAGATCCCATAAGACGTGTGGCACAGCCAAAAAAAAAAAAAACAAACACATTTCTAATGTGTTCTGATTTACCAATGCTTCTGCAAGAATGGAAAAGTGTTCTTGTGAGCTTTTTTTTTTTTTCTCCAAACGATCACTCTGAGTGTGATCAAGGTTGGTTTTATGTCTGAGAAACAGAGCTGGAGTCTTCCCCAGAGGTCCTCAAGAGGAGAAAGTCCACCAGCTCTCCGGGCGCGTTAGGCCAGGAGTGAAAAACCCATCTGTCTTGCATGTTACAGCAGAACCAGGGAAAGCCACTGTCGCAGGACATCTTTAAAGCCCTCTTTAAAAGAGAATTGAAAAGTTGCCTTTTAAAAAAGGTAAGGAATACAAGAATAAAGGAAGTAGAGGAGAACTAAGAAAAATGAGCAGGACAGAAGTGATTGTGATAGGAAGTAAAATCATATCACCAACAGTGATGCGAGTTGGGGGGACTGAACAAAGCAGGTGAACTCTGAGACACAGCACCGGAGGACAGAAAAAGATAATCCTTCAAACTCTGAGCCACACCCCTTATCCAGAACTCCAGAACTTGCTGATTCTGCCTCTTTTTTCCATTAGACTACCCCAGGTCTGTTCTAATATTAAAATGGGAGATATTTCTTATAAAAGTAGAGAATCAAGATTCTATGCTACCAGGAATCACTGAAACGTGTTTACAAACATCTGATATAAAAATATGCTCTCTAACCATATGTATTTGAATAAGCTTTGGGCCTAAGGTGTGACCTTGGTCACATCATTTTTAACTATTCTGTGCTTCCATCTATTCCAACACTTATATATCTCTGTATTTTCAGGACCAGAAGGAAACCCAAGAGATTAGCTATAGCCAGGGTTGCAGTCAACCCAACTCTTTTTGGACAAGGCAGAGTTACAAGGGAAGGGACTTACATTTCCATGTACTTGACCCTCTCCTAAACCTTGCTCAGTTCTAGCCCATGTTGTGGCTGCAGAAAAGTCCCCTGGCATCTCTGAGCCACGGATTCAATATCAGAAGAACAATTCTCTCTACTTACCCTCAAGAAACAATGAGAAGATAACTTCACTAATAATTTTAAAAATTATTTTAAGAAAAAAAAAGCTGACACTAATAATGAGAAGTGAATCGCCAGATTCACTGCCTTTACAGCCACCAGAGAAGGATCACCTGCTGACCCTGGATTTTCTGTGCCTCCAGGGACCACCTAACTGTCACTTCCTCAGACCCTGAGAGAGTGCACAGGCGGCTACGAAAACAAGACCGCACTTAGCTGGACTGTGGCAGAGCAGCTGTCTTAGCCAAATTTCCCTTAAAAATTGGGAGGGGGGGCTTCCCTGGTGGCACAGTGGTTAAGCATCCATCTGCCAATGCAGGGGACATGGGTTCGAGCCCTGGTCCGGGAAGATCCCACATGCCGCGGAGCAACTAAGCCCGTGCGCCACAACTACTGAGCCTGCGCTCTAGAGCCTGAGAGCCACAACTACTGAAGCCCGCGCGCCTAGAGCCCGTGCTCCGCAACAGGAGAAGCCACCACAATGAGAAGCCCGCGCACCACAAGGAAGAGTAGCCCCCGCTTGCCGCAACTAGAGAAAGTCCACGTGCAGCAACAAAGACCCAATGCAGCCAAAAATAAATAAATTAATTAATTAAAAAAAAAAAAACTTAAAAAATTGGGAGGGACTTTGGGAAAAAATAATTTCACTTTCTGATTAAATATGATCTTTTAATTGGTTTCCTTGTTATTACAGTTTTAAAAGTCCATGTGTCTAAAAATAATCAATATTTTTGGTGCAATTGTTTTTAATGGTTTAATTATTGTCTCCTCTCTCTGGAGTTTTATCTGGAGCATGGGGGTTGAAGATGAGATTCATCTTATCTCTGATTAACGACGCTGAAAGGGGGGGTTGAGAAGTGCCCAAATCTGTCCTTAACAGAACTAAAGTGCTCAAGGACATTCCTGCTATTCATGAATAAAATTTGGAACATAAGCCAAAGAAGTGCAGTTTAAGGCTCACCTTAGCTGCACTACATTTTCAAACTTAACACAATGTGGTAAAACGTACAAGGCACTCGGTTTAAAAATAAGATCAGAGGTTCCTTGTAAGACTATGGGAAATAAAAATCACACTACCCACCTTCAATCACATTCTTTTGCACAGCAATGCTGGTCAGGCCTGCATCCCACCCACCAGGGTAGATTTCTGAACCTCATGGAAAAAGCCCCAGGTCTCCGAGAAGCTCAGGCACTAAACCAAGTCCACTAGGATGGTTTGGAATTCATTAGAGAATTGCTTTGCTCATGGTTCAAAGTGCACCATATACATCTCTTCTCAGAGGAAATAAGTCCTCCTCCCCACTCCCTACTTTCCACGTCTTGAGTTTGAGAGTAGGTAAATGTAAAATTTACCCCAAATAACACAGGGTTATAAGGCAACATGTGCCCAGGGCCCATTAGAAATCGGGATGACCATTTGGTGGCACCTTGACGTCTCAAGAACAGAAGGCCACAGGAACAGAAGTCACAACTCCCAGCCTCCACCCCCATCCTGACTCCCCAGGATCATATCAGCTGGCATGACAGGTGTCAGGGACAGTCCTTGCTAGAACTGCTGACTGAGGGGCCTATCTGCTACTCTAGAAAGCGAATGTTCTGATAGAGATTCTACATTCAGGCCTAAACTCCAAAATCAAAGCCAGCGACACATGGAAAGAACAGCAGCCTAAGATAATGGAGGAAATCTTCAGAGAATAGACCGTATCCACAGCAGGCCCAGGTGGAGAAAGGCCAGGCTTCAGTAATGTTTGCTCTTCTTACCACACAAATATACTCAGGGCTTTTATAGCAAGATTTCAGTTTGATACCAAGAACTCACGAGGGAGGATTTTATTACTAAAGTAATCATAAGCATCAGTTACAGGCGGGTTTGCCTTGGGTTAGGAGCACTGGGGAGCATCCTACACCCGGATCTGGGGAAGCCCTTTGTTCAGGAAATCCCGGCCCCTCAGCCAAAGCGTTAATTTCACTTCAAGGCCCCAAATCAAAATTTTAAAGTGCCCCCTTAAAGAACTGCAGGATAAACAAACAGGTCCCGTGCTTTTCCTGGAACCCAGTCTCTGGCCCCCAGGACAATATCAAATTACAGGGTTTTTCTTCCCATATACGGTCTCTTATTTCTTTTCCTTTTTTTCGAAGAGGATCACAATTGCACCCTGTTGTGTGTCTTCGGTTTCAAATACCTCGCAAATACATCCCCATTCTGAATCTCTCCGGAGCCTCCGAAGAACCTAGGAGGGGCTAACAAACGCAATTTGAATAATAATGAAGAGACTGAACAATTTAACTACCAAAGGTAGCCCTAGAGACTCCAACAAAAGGGTTGAAAGTCTTTATCTACAAAAATGTGGCCACCTGCTCGACTGTGGGACCAGTTATGGGGAGTGCAGAAGAGAGAGGCACACAGGTGCACACACGAGCTTAAGCAAATAGGGAATTAGTACAAATGCTCCCTGGGGACCAGACACTATGGAAAAGGGTGACTTGGAAAGCTCCTTTCTCATCTATCAGGCTCAAGGTTTAGTTAACAATCTTCCCTTTCTGATTAATTGAAAGTAGCACTCACCATACATAAAATAATGAAAACTGCCCCCCCAGAGAAAGGCTTTGTTTGTATGGAGAATTTAAAACAAGTCCAGTGAATTTTCAATAAAAGTTCTTCAAAATCAACAGTCACGAAAGTACTTTTTATCCCTCATGCAATTTCTGCCAAGTGAACATTTTAAAAGTTAGTTCCTTCTTTAGGAAGCTGACAGTTCCACCTAGATGTTATGTTTACCAGCCTCATTCTACTGACCTTTCCAAAAGACCTTACAATAAAGGACTTTTTCCTCGATTTGGAGGGAAACAAAAAAGATGAACCTTTCTGGAATCCTAAAAAGCTCTCAACTCCCTTAGTCCTTAAGAATTAAACGCAGGAAGCCCCCGCTGGCTGAACAATTGCTAAATCCTGCTTCTTGAACAGGAAACAGAGTTTGCTTCTGAGTGGCTCCGTATTCCCCCGCCCCGCGCTCACTCCAGGGCAGGCGCTGCCATGCCCAGGTGGTGACGCTGAGCAGAGATAAGGTGTCCTAACAACCTTATTTGCCTGGATCTCTGGATACCCGCGGCCACACGGCGACTCCCTTATCACCTGGGTGCATCCCTCCGCCGCTCCACCGGTGCCCCCACGCCGCCGACCTGGGCGGCCCCGGGACCCCTCCCGCGGCGACACGGGGCAAGACTGACACCCGCAGCTGCCGACGACCCTGCCAGTCACGCTGCCGCCGGCTGCCTTTTTTAGCCACGACATCTGACCCCGGCTCCGACAGCAGCATTCAGGGAGAGATCCCAGGGCGCGCCGGGCGGTCCCCTCCCCTCCCTAACCCCCAGACCCTGCGGAGAGCTCGGGGTGAGGCGTGGGGGAGGTACTGGCCCTGGAACTGCCAGAGAGCGCGCGTTCCTCCTGCCCAGAAGCTTCCTCTCTGCCCTCTCCACCGATCCCGGCCCCCGCTCCTCTGCCTGCACCCGGGCTCCCCCATTTTGCATCTCGCCGCGGCTCCTCTGGCGCCCCTCCCCACTCCCACCCCGCAACTCCGCTTGCCTGGATCCCCTCCAAGTCAGCTGCCCGCGCGCCGGGCCCGGCGGGGGTGCGGGCCGAGGACGGTCGGGGCGGGGGGCCGAGCGGGGGACCCGGTGCTCACCTCCCTCCTCCGTCCCGCTGTCCGGCTCGGCGTCCGAGGAGTCGGGCCCGTCCCCGTAGCCCGCTAGCCCCACCAGCTCATCCTCCTCCTCGTCGTCGTCCTCCTCCTCCTCCGGCTGAGGCTTCCCCAGCACCTGGCTCATCGCGCCCACGGCCGGCCGTCCCGGGGGCGACGGGGGTCTCTGGTGGGGGGCGCCAAACCTCCCGGCCTGCCGCTCGCAACCTATTTCTGAATTGGGGTTTTGTCCCGAGGTTCGCGGGCGGAGGCGGGGACCGCGCGTCCCCCGCGGCGGTCGGCGTCCAGGTCTGGGTCCCGCCGTTCCCAGCGCGCCCGGAGCCCCCCTGCCCCGCCCGCCCGCCGGCGGAGGAGTCAGCCAGAGCGCGGCAGTTCCTCCCCAGAGGAGGGAGAGGGAGACTGCGTGACCCAAGTCACCTGACACACACTGTCATACACTCACACACACACACCGCACGGGCGCGCGCGCGCTTTCCCGGGAGCACCGCTCGCTGGGGCGCTGGGCCGAGGCCGCGCACACACACTCAACCGGGAGCAGGCCGGCGCGGGGCCCTCCACCCACCCAGAAGCGCACACAGACACTCGCCCGGTACCCGGGGACCCGGGACGCGGCGCAGTCACCCACCGCGGCTGCTCGCCCTGGGCCCCCAAGCGCCCCTCCTGCACGTGGTCCCCGCACAGGCGGGCGAGCTGGGGTACCGCGCACCCGGAGAACCTCTCCCCGCCCACCGCCGACATACACACGCTACCTAGGGCGGCCTTCTCCAGCTTTCGGTCCCGGCCGAGGGTTCCAGTCCCAAGTGGCCTGCCCCCCGCCCCGAGCACTGCTGCGCCCAGGCCCCCTCTCCGAGCGGCGTGCCTAGGACACCCCGTGGATGCTGAAGCGCCCCGAGAAGAAAACTCCAGAGAAATGCGCCGCACAGGCGGCGCAGTCTCCATAGCAATTGCCTTTTAGTGCGCGTTTGTGGTTCAAAGTGCTTCCCACCAAGAAAACAGACGTATTCACTAATCAGGCCTACCCAGCTGTAAATGTTCCTGAAAAAATAACATGCCTCGTGGCTGCCTAGCCTGAATAATAATTCCTCTGCGGCGTTTGGGCAAAGGTCTCGGGTGTATAACACACCAAGGGGCTCTTCATAGCCACCTCCTCCTGTCTCACTGTTGAATAGACTGTAATCCCAGATCCCACACCTCAAAATAAAATGTTTCAAGGCTTCTGGGGGGAGAGAGGGGCGGTGGACGGGGAGACATCACTAGCATCAGTGTGAGGGTGAGACTGAAACCGGCATTCCTCCACAAGCTTTTCACCACAGGACAGACCGTACCCGCCCTTTCTGGGTACTGCAAAAAATCACGTGGATGAACTTCCTTCTGTCAAGCACAGTGAGAAATAAACCAGCTGGCCAGCAGGATAATCCAGATTCTACAGGTGCCAGCAGCTCCGCAGGTGGTGTGGGGAGGGAGAAGAGGAGGAAGGGAGCTGAGGCTGGAGGCTCTTGGGGCCCCAGGGTGCTGCGTAGGTAGGGAATTTGGATGGAGAACCTACTCTATGCCAGGGGGCTGGGCTAAGGGGTGAGGGTGCGGGCCTCCACGTAGGCTCAGAACAGTGTTCATGCGCTGGAAGAACTCCCAGTCTAGCAAATCATGACTCCGGTCCTGGATTTTGTAGTAGCTGTAGGTGTTGAAGGTGGATGCAGACACCTTCTAGGAGGTGGCTGCTTCTAATCCCGGAAAGGTTTGGGGATTTTCCAGGTGGAGGCAGTACAACATGTATGGCTGTATCAGTCAAGGTCCTTCCCAGGAGAAAAATAGATGGCACATGCAAAGATTTTAATTTAAAAGGCTTTATAAAGCAAAAGGGACAATTTACTAGGATGTGGGCAGAGTTTAGGGATCAACGCAGGGATTAGCAACAGTGGGAAGAGGTTGTCTCCCCTAAACTAGTTGGTGTAAAGGAAGGGAACTAGAGTCCTGGACAGGGGGCACAAAACAGGAGCTACAGCTGGTGAGGAAGCAGCCACTGCCAGAGCCACCTCCTGTCAAGGAGACAGCAATGGGAAGGAATACCCTGACCTCTCTTGCCTCCCACCCTCCATTCTTCTCTTTCTGGCCGTGCTTCCTGGCTTGCAGGATCTTAGTTCCCCCACCAGGGATTGAACCCAGGCCCCCTGCAGTGGAAGCACAGAGTCCTAACCACTAGACCGCCAGGGAATTCCCTTCATTCTCCTGAAAGTGGTTCCCATTGGCCAAATACAACTGGACGCCAAAGGGCTAGAGAGACTGCAACCTAGTCCAGGACTCAGAGATTGGGTCGGGAGGGCAGTGGGTTCCAGGGGCAGGGGTAGGGGCAAATAGTATACCCAGCACAAGCAGGCTCTACTCGCTCTTATCAGAGGAAATTATTCTAGGAGTAATCTTCCTAGTCCATCTTCATCCATTCTGTTTAAGGAAAGAAGTACCTGGGAGGAAGGCTCTTTTAGAGAGGTTTGCAGACTTTCAGTTATCCCAGAACAAACCACCAGCCTGGGGAACTGTTGAGCTGGCCTGATTCAAAGTGCAGAGGGCTATATATGGGGCCCTAGAAGCCAGTCCAAAGGCCAGCCCAGACCATCAGGACATCCTTTGGGCTGTTTGCTGACTGTGTATGCCTTGGGGACTCAGGGGTCAGGCAGGACAATCACTAAGCCAAAGACCCCTCTGTGCCTGAGATCAAGAAAAAACGGAGATACCTCATGGTTCTCTGCCTTCCCCCCGCCCCAAAAGAGAGATCCTGAGGGGGGGGGGAACACCAGCAGGAGATTGGAGCATACCCTAGGATATTTGAGAATTTGACCATTCTTGAGAAAAAAAGGAACAAATCCACACACACACACGAAATCAATAAAAGCCAAATCCTCAATTTTGCTCCACCCCAAGGTAGATAAGAGTCATGTACAGGTTTAAGAGATTCAAATTCACTGTCATTTCAGAAATGTACAGTATTGATAAAGTTTGAGTGAACAGAACAGGAAAAATCTTTATTGCTTTTCTTCTTTTCTGTTATCATTTCAATACTGTCAGCTTTCAAATAAAGAATATGTTGAAAAATATCTTAGAGATTTTTAAATTTTAAAAGTCGTGTGTGTGGATCCTTTCAGAAATTAAATAAAAATAGAAAGACACTAAACACTGAAAGCCTTTGAGACACTCGGTATGGGATCTGCTCAGTGAATTAGCTACCGCCTGGATCACTCTGGCCTGGAGCTCAGGCTCTGTGACGTCTCCCCAGGAGGGCGTTCTCAAGAATGTGAGGATTTGTCTCTGGGCTACTCTTGGTTTTTGCTGTTGTATGTAACCATGGCAGGTTGCCACATACATGATAGGTGCTGAAGTTTATGAAATGAATGAAAGAAGAGAAGGGAGGAAGTTATACAGCACATGGCCAGGCATATTTTTGAGAGAAACTTCAGGAAAAAACAGAAGCCAAATTCTCTACTTACTCTAAACCCTGGGAAATGCCACAGTGAGGTAAATATGAACTATGCTCTACAAGAGTGCAACTAGAATGAGTTGACGTGCAAGAGATGATGACTCTCAGGCCTTCATCCCTTCAGGACTGCCTGAAGATTGGAAGGAATTACAGTATAATGACTATGGAATGCTTATTCTATTTTTGCTAACCCTTCCTTTCTAAAAAAACTATTAACTTTCAGAGATATTTTGTAGCATCATGAAATAAGAGATTTGTCTTTTGCCAAAATTTTCCAACTAATATTGGGGAAAAAAAGACATGAATAAGGAAGGCGCTCTTCCAAAATAATATGACCTTCAAAATATTCCCATTAAGTAATATTATTGTCCTTAATTTACAGATAAGAAATATTCACCCAAGGTACCATATGGAAGGTACCAGATGGTGAAACTACTTTGGAACTCAGCTGGACACTAGACCTATTCCTATTTAATGGCATTAAAGCTAAAGTCAATTACATTATGGCCTGAAACTGAAAAGGGAGAAGGGGAAGGGAAAAGCTGGCTCCCAATCTCCTAGGTAAAGAACCAAAACATACACAGACACTAAAAAATGGGTCTGTTGTCTCAGGCCACTAATTTACAGGATTCACTGAAAGGAGGGAAAAGAAGAAAAATTGAAAACTTCCTAATGAATAAAGGTTAGAAAACTACTTGTCATAATAAAATTGTTGATCACCATCACTCCTTTTATTAGGAACACAAATAGCAAGTGAGGGACTTCCCTGATGGCGCAGTGGTTAAGAATCCACCTGCCAATGCAAGGGACACGGGTTCGAGCCCTGCCAGGAAGATCCCACATGCCGCGGAGCAACTAAGCCCCTGCACCACAACTACTGAGCCCACACACCGCAACTACTGAGCCCACGTGCTGTAACTACTGAAGCCAGCGTGCCTAGAGACCGCGCTCCGCAACAAGAGAAGCCCCCGCAATGAGAAGCCCGCACTCCGCAACGAAGAGTAGCCCCCGCTCGCCACAGCTAGAGAAAGCCCGTGCGCAGCAACAAAGACCCAACGCAGCCAAAAAAATTAAAAAGTAAACCTAGATCATTAAAAAAAAAAAAAAAAAAAAGCAAGTGATTTAGTTCCCTTTCTGGCTAATATGGCTCTATTGTACTACATGCTTAGCTAAACTATAACATCTAAGTGTATTTTTGTTTAAAATTTGAATTTTAAAGGCCAGAAGTTTGTGCCCTTATTTTAGTGAATTATTTTGCTGTTACCAATTAGATGCTTTGTGACAAGGAACATGAGAGCTATTTAAAAGAGACCTGTACAGGCAGAATAATTGCAGTCCTGAATAGGCAAGCAATTAAATACAGCCCCCAGCCCTGCATCTTGGGGTATTTTGAGGCATCTGATGGCATTGCGCCTGGTTCCTGGGATTCATATGTTGAAAGTCTTTAAGGCTTTCTTTTTAAATATGTTTTTAAAGCCATTAATTCTCTCTTGATGGAGCAAACAAAGGAAAGAGCCTTCTACAGAATCTTGCCGCACTCCTGCTAATCCAGGAAAGCCAAATTTTTCAAGAGGGCAGCTCAGAGTCTCCAGTTCTCCTAAGACAGTTGATGCCCTGATGAAATCATTAAATCATATCCACTGAGGCAAACCATCATTAAATATATTTTACTAAAATAATGTTTTGATATTTTAAGAACATGCATGTGGTAAATAGTCAAACAGCATAAAAGAATATTCAATGAAATGTTAGTGTCTTCCCCCAACCTGCCCCCCTCACCGGCCCTACAGTCTCCTGGGTTCCCTCCACAGAGGGAAATATTCTGCTTTAAATGTGCAAACATATTTGTAGCCTTTATAGAGACTTACATTTGATAACTTTATCTCTTTAATAGTCTACAAATTTTTTTTTTAATGAACGTGAAGACAATTAGATTTTTAGGGCTGTACTTTGAAGGAAATAAACAGAGAGAGACGAGAGAGAAACCGGGGATGAGAGAAGGAGCCTGATTTAGATGGGGTCGCCAGAGAAGACTTTTCAAAGAAGGTGACATTTGAGTTGACCGTGAGACGGAGACAGACAGCCAAGTGAGTCAGGGTAGAGCATGTTCCCCTGGAAGGTATCTCCACAGTTGGAAAAATCAAGGAGAAGTGAAAGGACTTGGTGTTGGAGGAACAATATATCAGTGTGATGGGAGAGGGGGAGGGTGGTAGTCATGAGAAACAGGTAGTCTTCTCCACCAGGATAAAGAGTTTGGATTTTATTCCAAGTGCCACTGAGGCATTGAAGAGTTTTAAAAAGGGAGGTGAAATGCGTGGTTTACATTTCTAAAAGCTGATGCTGCTAGATTGTTTCCAAAGATGGCCTCAACAATCATGCCATCCCACATACCCTTCTGCAAATGTGACTTTGCCACTCCTTCCTCCTATTTTCCCTCCTCTTAAATGTGGGCAGGCTCTGTGACTTGCTTTAACTAACAAAATGCAGCAGAAGTGACAGTGACACTGTGCAAAGTCTGAGATAGGGTCATAAAAGACCTTGCTACTTCCTTTTTCACTTTCTTGGTGCCTTTAGCCACCATGAAAAGAAGTCTGGGCTAGCTTACTGGAGAGGCCCCATGGATACAGAGGCCCTGAAATGTTCCAGAGCACAGGAATATAGAGGCCCCAGAATTCCAGCCATCCATCTGAGGAGCCAGGCATGTGAGTGACACCAACTTGGATTCTCCAGCTCAAATTGCAACCACATGAGCAAGTCCAGCCCACTCTGCATGAAACACAGACTTGCTGTTACAGCTGAACCCTGCCAGCCAACCCACAGAATCATGAACAAATAAAATAGCTGTTTTTTTTTAACCATTAAGATATGGGGTGGTTTGTTACATAGCAGCTGATAGCTGATGAACATATTCTGGCTGATGTGGGGAAAATGGATTGTAGATTTCAGGGTGGAAGAACAGGAGATCACTTTAGTAGTCCATAAGTGAAATGAATGGAGATGGTGGAAACCGAGAGAAGTGGATAGATTTGATATAAATTTTGGAGGTAGACTAGATCAGATTTATTGATAGCTTAATTAACATGGATGGTCAGGGAAAAGACTCATACCAGACATTTGATTTGAGCAACTAGACGTATGGTAATGCCATTTATTAAAGTAAGTTAAGACCCAGATAGGAACAGGATTGGGGGATGGGAGGTGAATCAAGGTCCTTGATTTCTAACATTCTAGTTACTGTATATGGCCACAAGGTAAGCTACCTTAATCCTGTGATTTTGGCCATTTCTTAGATGTCTATCATGTTGTCTTTGGTATAAATAATGAATTTTTCCAACTACAAGCCATGAATGAACTGAAGATGACATTTGTAAAAGTTCCAAACTAGTGAGATGGAATTGCTACTTATGGACTTCCATAAAAAGTTAACTTTTTATTCATATGGATTTTTAAGGACAAGCTTCTGACATAAATGGTGCCGTAACATGAGAGCAGAAATGTCTTGACCGTAGAGTCAGCCAAACAGAGGTACTAACAGCTCCACATCTGTAGATCAGTTTGGACTTGGTAACCCCTGCCTTGTCTGGGAGGGTTACACTAACTTCAGTGATACAAAAAAGCAGATTCTCCAAGACAAATGACCTTATTTAAAATCCACAAGAATGAGAGAGTTCCCAAGATGGTGGAGTAGGAAGACCCTGAGCTCGCTCACCTGTTCTCACGGTCACACCAAAATTACAACTATTCACAGAGATACTGTTGCTGAGAAAGACCAGAACCTACCAGAAAAGACCTTCTATAACTAAAGATATAAAGAAGGAACCCCAACAAGACAGGTAGGAGGAGAGGAGTTGCAGTACAGTCAAGACCCATATCCCTGGGTGGGCAACCCACAAACGGAAGAATCATTACAATTGCAGAGGTTCTCCTCAAGGAGTGAGGGGTATGAGCCCCACATCAGGCTCCCCAGCCCGAGAGTCCTGCACGGGGAAGATGAGCCCCCAGAAAGTTCGGCTTTGAAGGCCAGTGGTGCTTACTTTAAAAAAATTTTTTTTTGTCTGCACCACATGCTATGTGGGATCTTAGTTCCCCGACCAGGGATTGAACCCGTGTCCCCTGCATTGGAAGCGCAGAGTCTTAACCACTGAACCGCCAGGGAAGTCCCCAGGGGTGCTTACTTTTGGGAGACCCAGAGGGCTGTGGGAAATAGAGACTCCACTCTCAAAGGGTGCACATAAAATCTCACCTGCTCTGGGACCCAGGGCAGAAGCAGTAATCTGAAAGGAGCTTGGGTCAGACCCACCTGCTGATCTTGGAGAGTCTCCCAGAGAGGCAGGAGGCAATTGGAGCTCACCCTGGGAACACAGACACTGGCGGCAGCCATTTTTGGGAACTCATTCTACCACATGGATGCTGGTGCCAGCAAAAAATTTTGGAATCCTCCCTCTAGTTTATTAGCCTCGGGACCCAGCCCTGCCCCCACCCACCAGCCTGTAGGCACCAGTATTGGGATGCCTTAGGCCCAGCAACTACCTGGGTAGGGACACAGCCCCACCTACCAGCAGGCAGGCTTCCTTAAGAGCCCCTGAGCCCACAGCTGCCCTTGGACATGGCCCTGTCCAACAGAGGACCCAGGACTTGGCCCTACCCACCAGGGCACAGGCACTAGGCCTGGGACTCTCAGGGCCCTGCAGCCAGAGATTCTGAGACCCAGCTCCACCCACTGGTGGGCAGACACAAGCCCCAGGACAACCAGAGCCCTGTAACTGCCATGGCAGGACCCAGCCAACCCACCAGCAGGACAGCACCAGCCCTGGGACCTGTTAGGCCCCAGCTCATCCTACCAGCAGTCCGACACCAGCTCTGGGACCCCTGAGCCCTGCAGGTAGAGACCCCAGGACCTGGCTCTGCCCACCAGTGGGCTGGCACTAGTCCCAGGACCCAGCTTCACCCACCAGTAGGTGAGAACCAGCCCTGGGATCTCCTGGACCCCAAACCCATCCACCAATGTGTGGACACCAGCCCCAGGACCACAGTCCCACAGCCTGCCTTGTCAGGACTCAGCCAACACACCAGCAGGCCAGCACCAGCTCCAGGATACCAGGGCTCAAGCCTTGCACACCACCAGGCCAACTCCAGCTCTCGCTCACCTTGGGACCCTCAGCCAGTGGCCCTGGGATCCAGCACCACCCACCAGTGGGCTGACACCAGCTTTGGGACCCCCAGGGCTCTGCAGCCAGAATACCTGGGAACTGGTTCCGCCCACTAGTGAGCTTGCACTAGCCCTGGGGCCCCCAGGGCCCTGGGCTCACCCACCATCAGGCCGATACCAGCTCTGAGATACCTTGGACTCCTTAGCCAGCCACTCCAGGATCCAGGCCCACTTACTGGTGGGCCAGTACCAACTTTGGGAAAGCCCAGCACCTGCAGCCAGCCATGTCAGGATCTGGCCCTACCCACCAGAAGGCCAACACTAAATTCAGAAATCCCAGCCCCACAAGCACCCACCCCAGAACCCACCAATGAGCCAGCACTAGACCCAAGACCCACTAGGGTTGCACCGCCAGCCACCTCATGGCCCAGCCCCACCAACCAGTGGCCGGCAGCCTCTGCACAAGGCAGGGCCTGGCAACCAAGCAGACTGAGGGCCAGCCACGCCTACCAGACTGCCCAGAGTAATCAGCTCACCACAACAGAAGGACGCATGTTGCCCACATGGGGGCATCCCTAGAGCATATAGCTCTGGTGGCCAGAGGGGAGTGCACTGCCAGGGTGCATAGGACATCTCCTCAAAAGGCCAATTCTCCAAGGTCAGGAAACAAAATCAACCTAGCAGATACATAGAAATAAAAACAGCAAACTAGGCAAAATGAGGTAACAGAGGAACATGTTCCAAATGAAGGAAGAAGCTAAAACCCCAGGAGGAGAACTAAGTGAAGTGGAGATGGGCAATCTACCTGAGAAAGAGTTCAAGGTAATGATGATAAAGATGATCAAAGAACTTGGGAGGAGAATGGATGAACAGGGTGAGAAGTTAGAAATTTTTTAACAAGGAGTTAGAAAATATAAAGAAGAACCAAACAGAGACAAAATATACAATAACTGAAATGAAACATACATTAGAAGGAATCAACAGTAGTTTAGATGATACAGAGGAACAGATCAGTGAGCTGGAAGATAGAGTAATGGAAATCATTGAAGCCGAACAGAAAAAAGAAAAAAGAATAAAAAGAAATGAGGACAATTTAAGAGGCTTCTGGGACAACATCAAGTGTACTAACATTCGCATTACAGGGGTCCCAAAAGGAGGAGAGAGAGAGAAAGGAGGGAGAACATACTTGAATACAAAGAGCTAAAAACTTCCCTAACCTGGGAAGGGAGATAGACATCCAAGTCCAGGAATAACAGAGAGTCCCAGACAGGATCAACCCAGAGACAAATACTATATATCACTTATATGTGGAATCTGAAAAAATAAAACAAGCAAACAAATAAAACAAATGAAACAAGCAAACAAATAAAACAAATGAATATAACAAAACAGAAAAAGACTCACAGATATAGAGAACAAACTAGTGGTTACCGGTGGGGAAAGGAAGGGGGGGAGGGGCAAGTAGAGGTAGGGGATTAAGAGGTACAAACTACTATGTATAAAATAAGTAAGCTACAAGGATATACTGTATGGCACAGGGAACATAGCTAATATTTTATAATAACTTTAAATGGAGGATGATCTACAAAAATTTTGAATCGCTATGTTGTATGCCTGAAACTAATATAATATTATAAATCAGCTATACCTCAATAAAGAATACTTAAAACCATAAGAAATATCTACAAGAATGAAATCTAGGAACTGTCACTTATACATACCACTTAATGTTACCTAAAAACATGGCAGATGCTGTCGGTCAGCTACTTACCATTCATCCCCAAACCCCTTCTCTTCTCCTGTTTCCCAAACTAGCAATGGGGAAAGTCAGATAGTACTCAAACTCTGAGACTCCTTCACGTCTTGTCAGTAAGAAGATAGGGGGAATCCTGCTGGGGAACTTCTAGGAAAGGGTTTGCTTCCTAATAAAAGAGGTCAGGGTATCAGAAGAGCCCCCTGACCCCCCCCCCCACCCTTTCCTGCTTTGAACACAGTTGTGTGAGAACAGGGTACTTGGAGTTAGGAAAGCCATCTTGCAGGTAACAGGCCTAAGACTAAAAGCCTGTCCTGGAAATGGCAGAATAGAAAGAAAGAAGACCCTGGATGACCTTGCTGAACTACTGTACTCAAACCTGTAAAAGCGTACCCCCAAACTTCTTATTTCATGAGAAAATTAAAAGTCCATTCCTTGAGTCAGTGCTTCCCTACCTTGACCAGTCATGGCACACATATTTATTTGGCACACTGACCTAAATGGACAGGCTGCTTGCAGCCGGAGGTGACTGGTCCAGAGACTTTGGCGGCCTCAGGCCCTGCCCAGCTGTCCCAAAGGCTGAGGGGGATCAATAACTTGGCCATATCAGTAACCCATTTATGGCACACAAGTAGTGGTGGCAAACCAGTTGGGAAGTTCTACTTAAACCACTGAAGGTGGGGTTTTCTGAACTTTGCAGTAAAACGTATCCTAACTGATACAACATATAACCTTTATAAGTGGAGGGAGGGAAGGAGGGATGGATGGATGAAACGTGATCATATACCTATCGGTGAATTCAGAAGTTATGTCATATTCAGAGGATCCTAGGAAAGGTGTCTCAGGATATATCAGGAGATAATCACAGCTTCATTAGAAAGGGAACTTGGTTTTGCTTCTCTCTGTACTTCTCACTTCTTTCTTCTCTCTCTGCATGAAAACGGGCTTTCTGTGCTTCCCCCACCAGATGGCAGGAGATGGCTGCTTCACCTTTCCAGGCCCAGTGATAGTGGGCCCAGTTTCCGGAACTAGGCTACCTGGGTTCAAATCCTCGTTCCACCACTAACTAGCTGTGTGACCTAGACCAAGAAACTTAACCTCTCTGTGCCTTGATTTCCTCATCTCTCAACTGTTTATAATGTTATATACCTCAATAGGGTTGTAGAAAGAATTAAATCCATTAACCATGTAAAATCATTTTTCAAGGTGAGCACAATATAAGTTTTAGCTATTATTATTTTTGATTCCTAGGCAAGAAAATCTGATTAGTTGAGTTTAGGCCAGTAATCCATTCCTAATGCCCCAACCATATTTTACATAAGACCATATACTGCTACTCCTTTAGCACACGTACCTCAGCTATCATTTAATATTTGATTGAGGACTGTATTCACCACTAGACTCCAGGACCATTGCTGTGCTCATCGTTTTGTTCTCAGTGGCTAACACAGTGGTCAGAACCTCTATGAAGCACAATTCTAAGGCGCACCATTTACATTGTATTTTATGTGCAATATGGTAGCTTGATGGTGGTCCAGTTCCAATAAGTATGCTGAATTAATGGCCCAGTCCACTATGGCTGGGGGTGCAGCTTGTGGCTGCAAAGGTCTACCCTCATGAGTGGGGAGACAGCTCTGAACGAAAGGGGGAAAAGCTGAAGAGAAACTTCGAAATATATCTACCATGTGCCTCATGTGGCCAGGCACAGGGAATACAAAGCCAAACAAAGTCAGGCAGAGATTGTTGGTGTCATAATCCCCCCACCACTTTGTCCTTAGTTTGATATCCTTAACTGTTCTTGGGTATCAACATACTCGAGGAAGGAAGCCCAGGCTCAGAGGTTGAATCATGATTGGTTTACACTGGGTATGATAACCAGCCCCTCACCTTTGTGACCCAGGTGCGATCAATGACATGTAAGGAAAAATAGATTTAAGGGGCAGCTGTGAACAATTTGTTCTCAAATTAAAATAAACACAGTGAGAAGGCCTGCCCCTTTCTCCTGCCTAGATGTCAAGCCAAAGACAAAAGCCAGTACTGAGGTGGTACAGTAGAATAATAGAAAGAGCCTAGACCCAGATATTTTTATTACATAATTTTTTATGTGTTTAAACCACTCTAGTCAAGCACACTCTTTCCAGCAGCCAAACACATTTTAACTGATAAACATGGCCCCTTTATCTTTATAACTGAAAGTGAGTGAGGGAGACAGATCAGATAATCAGTAGCTTAAGATCAGGAACTGAGAAGGAGGCCCGCTACCATCACTCCTATTCCACAGTGTACTGGAAGTCTTTGATTGCATAATAAGATAGGAAAAAAGATAAAAGGATTGTGACACTAAAGCACATACTATCCATAAAAGAAAAAAATCGATAAGTTGGACTTCATCGAAATTTAAAACTTTTGGGAATTCCCTGGCAGTCCAGTGGTTAGAACTCAGCACTTTCACTGCCGTGGCCCAGGTTTGATACCTGGTCGGGGAACTAAGATCCTGCAAGCCTCGTGGCACGGCCGGAAAAAAAAAAAAACAACAAAAAAAACCCAAAAAACCTTTTTCTCTGCAGAGTCTCTTAAGAGAATGAAAAGACAAGTTACAGAGCGGAGTAAAATATTCATTAACCACATATCTGACACGGGATTCATATCTAGAACATACAAAGAATTTCCAAAACTCCACAGTAAAAAAAAATCCAATTAGAAAATAACCAAAAGACATGCAGAGACATTTCACTGAAGAGGATATAGGGGTGTCAAATAAGCACATGAAAAGATGTTTAGCCTTTTGGCTTCCAGTATTTACCCAAATGACCAATCCAAAGGGAAAGAGGTAAGGCATCTGCTGTATGCCTTTTAGAAAACAGAAGTTGTTCCTTTGGCCGCATACATGTGAATTTGCAATAAAGGTGATATTGTAGACATCAAGGGAATGGGCCCTGTTCAAAAAGGAATGCCCCACAAATGTTCCCATGGCAAACCTGGAAGAGTATGTTGAGTGTTACCCAGCATGCTGTTGGCATTACTGTAAACAAACGGGTTAATGGCAAGATTCTTGCCAATAGAATTAATGTACGTATTGAACATATTATGCACTCCAAGAGTTGAGGTAGCTTTCTGAAATGTGTGAAGGAACATGGTCAGAAAAAGAAGGAAGCCAAAGAAAAAGGTACTTGGGTTCCACTGAAGTTCCAGCCTGCTTCACCCAGAGAGGCACACTTTGTGGGAACCAATGGAAAGGAGCCTGAGCTGCTAGAACCCGTTTCCTATGAATTCATGGCATAATAGGTGTAAAAAAATAATAGAAGACCCTTGGACTATTAAAAAAAAAAAGAAAAAGAAAAAAGAAAAAAATGTTCATTACCACTAGCCATTAAAGAAATACAAATTATTAAGACCACAATGAGTTACCACTACATAGCTATCAAAACCTGTGCACAATTGTTCATAGCAGCTTTATTCATGATAACCAAAAACTGTAAAAAATCCAGATGCCTTTCAACAGATGAATGGTTAAACAAACTGGCACATCCCTACCATGGAATACTACTCAGCAATAAAGAGAATGAACTGTTGGTACATAGAACAGGTTGGATGGATCTCAAGGGCATTTATGCTGACCGAAAAAAAGCCAGTCTCAAAAGTTCATATACTATATGATTCCAGTTATACAATATTCTTGAAATAACAAAATGTAGAGATGGAAAAGAGATTAGTGGTTGTCAGGGGTTAGGGATGGTGTGGGGAGGAGGTTGGAAGTGACTGAAATGGAGTAGCAGCAGTGGTGATGGCATAGTTCTGTATCCTGATTGTGATGGTGGTTACATGAAGCTACACATGTGGTAAGATTTCATAGAGCTTTACACACATTGTACCAATGCCAATATTTTGATATTGTTTTAATGTTTTGATGTTGTACTATAGTTATGTAAGATGTAACCACTCGTGGAGACTGGGTGAAGAGTACACAGGACCTCTCTACACTATTAAAAATTTTTTTATGCTTAAAATGTTTTAAATTTATTTATTTTGAAGTATAGTTGATCTCTCTATACTATTTTTGTAACTTCTTGTGAATTTGTCATTATCTCAAAATAAACAAAAAAAATTTAAAGATATAAGGGGTGGAAAGTAAGGAATAAAGTATCATTACTTGCAGGTACATAGAAAACTAAAGAATCTATAAATTACTAAAACTAATAACAGAATTTAGCAATGTTGCTGGATATAAGATCAATAAACAAACATACTGTACATTTTTCTTATTGACAACAAAAGGGTAGAACGTGTATTTTCAGAAACGTCATCACTTGCGATAGTAACAGACAAGATAATTAAAAATAAATCTCGGGGACTTCCCTGGTGGCGCAGTGGTTAAGAATCCGCCTGCCAATGCAGGGGACACGGGTTCGAGCCCTGGTCTGGGAAGATCCCACATGCCGTGGAGCAACGAAGCCTGCGAGCCACAACTACTGAGCCCACGTGCCACAACTACTGAAGCCCACACGCCTAGAGCCTGTGCTGCACAGCAATGAGAAGCCCATGCACCACAACAAAGAGTAGCCCCCACTCAATGCAACTAGAGAAAGCCCGCGCACAGCAACGAAGACCCAATGCAGCCAAAAAATAAAATAAATAAATAAATAAATTTATAAAAATAAATAAATAAATAAATAAATAAATCTCAGAAAATGAAAAGCTGTAAAACATTTGAAGTCACTAAGATTCTAAATGAATGGACAGGGACTTCTCTGGTGGTCCAGTGGTTAAGACTCCGTGCTCTCAATACAGGGGGCCCGGGTTCGATCCCTGGTCAGGGAACTAGATCCTGCATGTTGCAATTAAGACCCTGCATGCCACAACTAAAGATCCTGCATGCCGCAACTAAGACCTGGTGCAGCCAAATAAATAAATAAATAAATAAATGGACAGACATGTCAAACATGTACATAGACAAGAAAAGTCAATAGTATAAAGATGTCAATTCTCTCCAAATTGCAGTAGCAGCAAACGATTTAGTTCTGGTTCCCATTACATGAGGGCTGCAGACTGCCTACAGCCATACTGGGCTCTGTGTGATTCCATGTATCTTCTCATTCTGGGATCCCAGCTGAAGGAGCAGCCACTCTTTGGGGCATGTTAGTCTCATAACAGAGGGCAAAAGCTCAAGGGGGACAGGAGAAGCACTAAAGCACGCCACATATTTAAAGTTTCTGCTCCAACATGGTGTTGGTCAAGGCAAGTCACACAAGCCCCAAACCAGTGGGGCAGAGGAGTCTACAGCAGTATAGGAAAGCATGGCAAAGATGGGAAGGGAACAAATAATTGTGAATGACTAATGCAATCTACCACACAGATTCACTGCAATTCCAAATCAAAATCCCAAATTTTTTAATGGAGCCTGACAAACTAAGTATAAATGTCTATGGAAGAGCAAAGGGCTAAGAATACTTGAGATCCTTATGAAGAATATAAAGAAGTAAGTCAGGGTAGGACTTCCATAATCAGAAATCAAGATTTAATATAAAACCGTAGATTTTCAGGCTGCATGTGACCAGCACAGGGATAGGCAAATGGAACAAAATACAGTATCTAAAACTGATCCATACAAACATGAAAACCCATTATAAGATAGTCCTGGCATTGCAAATGAGAGGAGAAATTAATTTCAGATGGAATGTGAAAGGTAAAACTTTACAACTTTTAGAAGAAAATATGGGAGAATATTTTTATATCCTCAGGGTCAGGAAGGATTTCTCAAAACACATAAAACAGTGCAAAAGACATGAGAAGTTAACAAAAGAGAAAATAAGAATAGTTAGTAACCATTAAAGATGAACAATCATACCTATAATTGGAGAAATACAAACCTCACTCATAGTAAGAAATCATTCACACCCACAGAAAAAGCAAGCGCTGGCAAAGATGTGGAGCAAGGGGACTTTCATACATCGCTTTTGGGAATTAAAATTGGTAGAACGGATTTAGAAAACAGTTTGGCATTACCTAGCATGTAAATTTGAACACACACATACCTTAAGACCCAACAATTAAGTTTAGATATGTATCCTAAAAACTCTTGCACACATGCCTCAGAAGAAATATTTAAGCATGTTCATAGCAACATCGTTTGCAATAGCAAGAACTGGAGCCAACCCAATGTCCAAAAGTAAACTGGGCAAATAAATTGTGATATCTTCTTACAATGAAATACTATATGACAGAGGAACTGAATAGTCGAATCTCAGAAACAGAATGCTAAGTGAAAAAAGCAAGTTGCATAGGAATCATGCAGAATGATTCCACTTACAGAAAAGTTCAAAAACAGGCAAAACTGAACAGTGCAGTATTTAGGGCTACATATGTTTGTAATGAGAATTATTATTTTTTTAATTAATTAATTTTATTTTATTTATTTATTTTATTTTTGGCTGCGTTGGGTCTTCATTGCTGCGCACGGGCTTTTTCTCTGGTTGTGGTGAGCGGGGGCTACTCTTCGTTGTGGTGCATGGGCTTCTCATCGTGGTGGCTTCTCTTGTTGCGGAGCACGGCCTCTAGGCATGCGGGCTTCAGTAGTTGTGGCTCGCGGGCTCTAGGGTGCAGGCTCAGTAGTTGTGGTGCACAGGCTTAGTTGCTCCGCAGCATGTGGGATCTTCCCGGACCAGGGCTCGAACCCGTGTCCCTGCATTGGCAGGTGGAGTCTTCACCACTGCGTCACCAGGGAAGCCCTTGATAAGAGAATTATTAACACAAAATTACGGACTGTGGTTTCCTCTGGAGGACGAGGAGGGTATGATCATGGAGGGGCACATGTAAGGTTTCTCGAGTGGAAGACTTAGCAAGGGATGGAAGTCAGAATGGTGGGCTGAAGGACCAATTGCAGCTAATGACGCAAAAGACAGCTAGTGCAGTCAACTCGTTAAAGAAACGTTGCTGGAAATAGGAGCAGATTATATTCTCATAGAACAGTGAAAGCTGTCATTGGTAGAGTAGAACTTTTTTCTCATGAGGCAGAAGGAGAAGGTAGTGGGGTGGATGTATGAGGCTGGCTGTGATGGAGCTGGACAGAGGGGCAGAACGGAACTGAGGGCTGGGAGCCTCCCTCATATACAGGGAGCTTTAGGATTCTCCTTTCATTAGGTGTCCAAACACTGTGTGCCCACTTGGAGACAAGCAAGCGTGATCTCCAAGCAGCTCACCCACTGCCTGCTTTGGCTCTCATGAGGCCCCTCTGCCAGGAATTGCCATTAATTAAGGTCTGGGAACAACTGCAGACCAGTCAGTTCCCAGGAACATTCACATGTTGTACAGGCTGGCTTCTGTTCCTTTCAGCAGGATTAATATGCGAGTGCTCTGACTGCCCATGAATGTAACTTCAAACTCCATCTCATCTCAACCTTGTGGTGATGTCATAAAAGCCTCCCGGAGGAGTGGAGCACTCTAGCTTTGGTTGTTTATTCAAGGGACTAGCTAGGAAAAGTCTTTAATCTGGAAAAGTATAAGAAGGAAATGATCAGGTTGAAAGGTAATGGGTACTTACCTTGACCTTGGGGGTTCACCTAGAACTCAGCAGTGACCTGCCTGGAGAGAAATCCAGAGCTGATGAGCAGGGAAAGGAAATGTGTTCTAACAGCTTTAGATGGGGAGCGACAGGGATGGGGGCAAATCTGAAGAAAGCCAAAGGATACTCAGAAGAGAGGTTTCACACTCTGCCATGTAAAACCCTAGCTATGCCTTTGGGGTTGGGGGAAGTTCAGAAGCAGTGGAGGAAAATCAAGCACTTACCCTTTTCTGGTATGCATAGGGCTGTTTGGATTTCTCCTGCCTAATGTTCCCTGAAGGAGAGAGGGAGACAAATATCTTAAGAAAAAGTAGGAGATCATCATGTTTCTTTTCCCCTGGAAACCAGGCCTATTTCAGAGGGGATAAGAAAAATCCGGTTCAAAATAAGCTCAGGGAAGACCGAAACTCCATTCTAGGGTTCCCCACCTCCCTCTCCAGCTCTCTGCGTTCAGAGATCAGATACCTGTCGCGCTTCTTCAAAAGGTTGAATGAGGTCCTACTCATTCATACATTCGTTCAACAATAATTTACAGAGTGCTCGCTATGTTCAGGGAACTCCTCTAGATACTGAAGTAGTGACTGTGAAAAACAGACAAAACCAGACCGAGTTAATGGTATGTAAAGTGTGATTTGAATATAGGAGGCAGGAACGTTCAATGCTTTTGCTTGTTTCGTATGGGATGCTTCCGACAAGCTATTAACAGACAAGCTTTTTGGAATAAAGGCTTCCTTTCTTCTCTCCAGCTTTCTAATGAGCCTGGATCATTCATCATTGTTGTTCAGCTTCTACTGAGACATCCCAGTTAAGTGAACTACGAACATACTGAAATACACACTTGGCCACAGGTTGAGGGATGGTTTCTCCTCCCGAATCCCCTCTCCCTCCTACAAACCTCCTGGCAACCCCTGCCAGGAAAACCTCACCCAACTGCATCCGCCGTTCCTCTCACTCTTTATAAGGATGGCTCTCAGGAGGGCGCGGAAGGGGCAGCGGCCCAGCAGGGAGCTGGCTGCAGACCAAGGCCAGCCCGAGGGCCCTGGGGGCCCCGCCTCCCCTCGGGCCGCCGCCGTGCCCTGACCGGCCGCTGCGGGGCGCTGCGGCCCCAGCCTAGGAGTGCGGGCGGGGCGGGGAGGGGCGGGGCGCCGAGCGGGCGGCGGGCGCGTCGGCTCGGCCACAGGTAACCTGCGGGAGCGGGGAGCGCAGACCGGGGAGCGCAGACCGGCGAGCGGCGGCAGGAGGCGGCGGCGCTGCGTGGCGCCGAGGCCCAGGGGCCGCCGGAGCCAGCGGGAGCCCGTGCCCATCGTCTCACCTCGCCCCCCACCCTGTCGCCGGCATCGGTCCCAGCGGCACGGAGAGAAAGGTACCGTGTGACCTCGCCGGGTCCCTTCGAGACCCCTCTTCATCCCAGGACCGGCGTCCTCTACTCTCGGGGGGCCTCCGGGAGGACCGTGTCGCGGGTGGAAGCGCCCCCAGATCGCTGTTTGGGGAGGAGTCCCAGACGGAGCGCGTTGCCCCCTTTCCTGCGGCCTCTGGGGAAGCCGGCGCGGGAGGGGGGTCCTTTCTGGGGCACCTCCCTTGTCTCTTTCCTTCAGTTGCTTCCCTAGAATATAGAACTTTGGTGGGAGGAGGCAGAGAACTTTCTCGTCTTTGCACGTCCCCCTCCTCTTTCTCCAGTGAGCTCAAAGAGTTTGTAGAAAGGGGGGGTGGGGGTGGGGCGGGGGTCCCAGACCGGACGCGGAGGCCGGCCGTCTTCGGGCGTAAGGGAGGGTCCCCTCTGGTCGCCAGCGCCCCCCGCCGTCCCTGGGCCTGCGGGCAGGCCTCCGAGTGACCGGGCTCGGCTCGGACGCGACAGCAGCCTGACCCCTTCCCTCACCCCTTCGAGGACCACAAAGGGCTGCAGGCGCTGGATCGTGGGGCTGCCCTACCCCGGGGAGGTCCGCTCTGGCTGGACTTAAGCTCCGTAAAGAGTTAGCAAGTGGCATCTCCCCGGGCTCAAGGGAGCGAGCACGTTGTTTGGTTTGAGTTTAGACATCAGCTCACGGACACTTGTCTTGGAAATTTCAGTGTGGTGCTTCCGGTAGATTTGAGGGGCGGGAGGGGAAGTGGAGTCTTATTTGTGACCCGAGAGGGGCGTCGGTTTCCTAGAGTGGGTCAAGAATGTTTTCCCGGGGTTTCCCTGGTGGCGCAGTGCTTAAGAATCCGCCTGCCAATGCAGGGGACACGGGTTCAAGCCCTGCTCCAGGAAGATACCACATGTCGCGGAGCAACTAAGCCCGTGCGCCACAACTACTGAGCCTGCACTCTGGAGCCCGCGAGCCCCGACTACCGAAGCCCGCGTGCTCCGCAACAAGAGAAGTCACCGCGGTGAGAAGTCTGCACACTGGAAAGAAGAGCAGCCCCTGCTCGCTACAACTAGATAAAGCCCGCGCGCAGCAACGAAGACACAACGCAGACCAAAAAGAAAAAAAAGAATGTTTTCCCTAAAGCATGGTGAGATGTTTTAAGTGGTGGTTAAGAGATCCCCTTTGGGGTCATGAGATTGAGTCTTGATGCCACTTGTTAGGTGTGTGACATTGGAAAACCCACTTCTTTAAACCTCAGTTTTTAGAATTGTAAACTGGGTGTATTATACATAACCTGGTGGTGTGGTTGTAGAAATTAAATGAAATGATGCAAGTGAAAAGCTTGGCATAGCGCTCTTGAAGGTTGGGCATCCTTTTTGTGAGTCTGTTGGATGGTGATACTCATTCACGTTGAGCTCATGTCTGTTAGGCCAATGGAAGTGGGAAGCACTTGGGCAGTGAACACAAACACCCCTAGGTCCACGGTGGTCCCACAGTGTACTGATGGTCTCTGACGGAGTTTCCCATCCTTAAAATAACAGTAGCAACCTGTTGTTCTCCTGCTGTAGTAGGTGCTGGACTATACATAGTTATCTTTCATCGTCCCTAGCAGGTGCTTAGTATCTGGTAAATGAAGAATTTTTTTTTTTTTTTTGATTAGGGATATAAATTAAAATTGGAAGAGTTTTCTGCCCTCTAGGTTCTAAATGAGGAGGGGAGAGTGGAAGAAGGGTGAAAAGGAGTAAGAGCCCAGAAAACAACTGGTTGCATGTTGTTGGGAGGTATAAACCAAGGGTGATAACAAAATGCTAATTTGTTAACTCCTTGTTCGGTGGTGGCACCAAAAATTAACCTTAGCTTTCCACTCAAACTCATCAGCCTCTCCAGAGCCCCTCCAGATAAGCATATAATCCAAGTAAAAGCAGACGGCTTGTGATCCAACTCTGCTTAGAGATGAAGTACTCTTTCAACTCCCAAGGCCCTCGCATATTGAAATTCTGGTGCTGCCACTGTGGACTATATCATACATTCAGAAAGTATCAAATGGAGAGGTACAAATTAAAGAATAAGAACACAAGGCACACCCAAGTACCCATCACCCAGCTGAGGAACCAGAGCATCCTCAGAACCTTGCAGGCCCGAGCCCTCCTCCCTGTGGCATTCCACTTACCTCTCTCTCTCTCCCCAAGGAACTGATAGTCTGGATTTTGTGTTTATTTTCCCCTTGCTTTTCACACTTAATATCTTACATGAAAAACTCTGTGGAAGGGAAGTTTCCAAACAAGCCTTTCCACAATCACCTGGAGCATTCCTGTAGAACGTAAAAAGCAGGATATTGAGAGTAAGATGCAAACCACAGAAAGCTGAAAGTATCAAAAGTGCTGGGATGGGCAGGCTGGCTGTCAGGGTCTGCCCCCAGTTTCCTTTGGCACAGTTTCTGCGGGTGTGTTCTGTCTGTGTCGGGGAGGGCCAGTCTCTTCTAACATAGCTTGGAGGCTGTCATTTTGAAAGCTTTGCTTGAGTCTCTAAGAATTGGAAAAACAGTAATTTGTGTGCATGTGTTTTAGAAGTGTTTAAAAAAAATACCAGTTTTCCAGGGGACATTGTATGGGATTTGAAGGATTAAGCCAGCTGAGAGTGACCTTTAAAAACGGTTTTAACCTAAATTCTTCTTTTTCTGGTTATGATATTTGTGTTAGGGACCTTAAGTTATTTCTTTGGGCTGAATCACAGGTCTCCTCCGTGAATCTTACACATTCTGACATTTCTTGGTTAAGGCAAAGATTCCTAAACTTGGTTCATGGCCCCCTTAGTATCTAAGTAATTTTTTCAGTGTCCCTAGATTTAGGTAGTTAGTAGTAGTTAGGTTGAAATAACGTAATAAGTATTTATATCCTAACAACATACAAGCTGTTTGAAAAAAAAAGAATGCACATAAACTGAGAGAAAAATATTTATATCATTCTTAAATAACCACAGCCACAAAGAGGATGTGTGTGTGTGTGTGTGTGTGCTGCACACACAAACTTTGGGATCAGATTGGATCCCAATCTCATTTCCTGTCCCACATTAATTTTTCTGCAGCACTTGCTTTTTATCACAGCAACCACTGAAAACCCAAGCTTTGCAGAGATATGATGTCATTGATAGGAATGTAATGGGATCTGATGTTGAAGCTGTGGACTCCTCCAGTCTGTAGGTTCAGTGTCCAACGCATTGAGTACACTGTGTTTCCCTTGAAATTTTCAAAAATCCTACGTTTCCCCTGTGCATTTTCTACAGCTCCCGAGTGCCTTGGTGCACAGTTGGGGAGTTGTTGGTCTAAGGTAAAACCCCCTTCCCAAGAGAGATCAGTTACTAAGGAAGGTGTCTGCCTGAAGTAGCCCCAGGTTAAGCTTCTGGGTGCAGTGGGCTACATCTTGGTTTTCTCCTCTGTGTAAAATGGAGTGGCTAGAGCCTTCCTAATAAGGGTCATTCAGAGGATTAAACTAGATAACATATGTAAAACCATCTATTAAAGCCCTGGAATATAATGGAGTCTCAAGAAATGGTAGCTGTTTTAATGATTGTTAAATAGTACTAAATGAATGTCCAGTAATAGGTGTATGTCATTGCCCCTATTTAAGAATAGCCAGGAAAAAAAAAAAAAAAAAGAATAGCCAGTACTTGAAATCTCAACCTTAGCAAATAAACTATGAGGTAATTAGTTCACATTATAGGATGATTTATCATTTTCAAACAGAAAACTCTGGTGTACCATTGTGACACTTTTTGATTTTTCAGACCATCCTTGGAATACTCATTTTCATTTGCCACCATGTGCCCTGGTTTGGGGAGGAGGTCATAACTGATTGGATTGAGCCTGGACTTTGTCTTATGTCTTGGGAAGTTTGGACGTAGGTTACAGGCCAAGAAATGTTTCAAGTAGGATTTAATTTCCTCATATACTTTTGGCACAGAGAACAGATAATCTTTTCAGATGAAACAGTTTTTATTAAATTGTAGAGCATCCCATGATAATTCCTATCAATAAGTGGTACTTGTTAATCCTCCAAGGAAAGGCTGACTTGAATAACGATGTCACAGATGGCTGTCACGGTGCCTTTTAGGTAACATAGACCTTTCCTCCCTTGTCCTATTCCTTGCCCAGATCCCAAGTGTAAGCTAGGACCTGGTGATATTTTAACAATTTGTGAGAATACACTCAATAGTGATGTTTCCCTAGCATAGTTGTAGATTCTTATTGTTGCTTTCTTCAGTCATTTATCATTGGGAAGCCTGTACAGAACCATAGGTGATGCTTCCAAATTGACATAAAATTTTTTTCTGTTTGTTTTGGTTTATAATGTTGAGGGTTTTTTTCTCCCTCTATAAAATTTCGATATATGTTTGTGTGTGAGAAAGTATTTGATTCTTCTGAACTGATAATTCCATTTTTTCCATTTCATGCCCATCTATAAATTATCAGCATTATTTTTACTTAACATATTGCTCCTTTCTTAAAAAATAAGAATTTCTTATCTTGCCTTGGGTTAAGCTGATTATATTTAATAACATCTTTTTTTTAAAAAGTATAGCTGACTTAACAATATTATATTAGTTTCAGGTATACAACATGGTAATTCAATATTTTTATAGATAATACTCAACGCCTTATGGTTTTAGGGTATAAAGTAGAAAACTGCATTGTAGATAATAAAATGTGGGGTAGAATGAATTGCTTTCTTCTTTTTGTCTGCAACTCGTAATTAAAAGAAAATTGAGATTCAGAAAGTTTGAGCATCTATTTAACTATTAGAATCTGATATTAGGCACAAAGTGCTTGCAAAATGCTTGACTCTTTTTCTTAAAGGCTATAATCCATTTATAGTTATTATAAAATATTGGCTATATTCCCTATGTTGTACAATATATTCTTGTAGCTTAGTTTATACCTAATAGTTTGTATCTCTTAGTCTCCTACCGCTATACTGCCCCTCCTCCCTCCCTCTTCCCACTGGTAACCATTAGTTTGTTCTCGGTATCTGTGCGTCTCCTTTTTTTTGTTGTATTCACTAGTTTGTTGTATTTTTTAGATTCCACATATACGTGATACCATACAGTATTTGTCTTTCTCTGTCTGACTTATTTCACTTAGCATAATGCTCTCCAAGTCCATCCATGTTGCTGTAAATGGCAAAATTTCATTCTTTTTTATGACTGAATAATATTCCCATGTGTTTATGTGTATATATATATATATATATATATATATATATATATACCACATCTTCTTTATCCATTCATCTGTTTTTATTAATAAATTTATTTATTTATTTTGGACTGCATTGGGTCTTTGTTGCTGCGCACAGGCTTTCTCTAGTTGTGGCGAGCGGGGGCTACTCTTCATTGCGGTGCGCGGGCTTCTCATTGCGGTGGCTTCTCTTGTTGTGGAGCATGGGCTCTAGGCACGCCGGCTTCAGTACTTGTGGCACACAGGCTTCGGTAGTTGTGGCACGCGGGCTCTAGAGCACAGGCTCAGTAGTTGTGGCGCATAGGCTTAGTTGCTCCGTGGCATGTGGGATCTTCCCGGACCAGGGCTCGAACCCGTGTCCCCTGCATTGGCAGGCGGGTTCTCAACCACTGCACCACCAGGGAAATACTATCCATTCATCTGTTGATGGACACTTAGGTTGCTTCCATATCTTGGCAATAGTAAATAATGCTGCTATGTACATGGGGGTGCATGTATCTTTTCGAATTAGTGTTTTTGTTTTTTTCAGATATTTACCCAGGAGTGGAATTGCTGGGTCACGTGGTAGTTCTATTTTTAGCTTTTTGAGGAACCTCCATACTATTTTCCATAGTGGCTGCACCAATTTTCATTCCCACCAACAGTGAAAGAGGGTTCCCTTTTCTCCACACCCTCTCCAGCATTTGTTATTTGTGTTCTTTTTGATGATAGTCATGCTGACAGGTGTGAGGTGATAGCTCATTGTGGTTTTGATTTGCATTTCCCTGATGATTAGCAATATTGAGCATCTTTTCATGTGTCTGTTGACCATCTGGGAAATGCTTGACTCAATATCTTCATGTAAAACTAAGAAAGGGTATGTAAGGAGGAAAAGATTTAATTTAAATTTGGGAGTTTATTGGTAGCTGAATGGACTTAATTTCTACATCACTGATTTGTCTTCAGTTCCAGAATGGAGATTATGGGAAATATTTCTGTCCATGATAGTAAAAAGCGTTCTTTAAAAAAAGGTGAATTTGGGACTTCCCTGGTGGTGCAGTGGTTAAGAATCCGCCTGGCAATGCAGGAGACATGGGTTCGAGCCTTGGGCTGGGAAGATTCCACATGCCGCGGAGCAACTAAGCTCATGCGCCACAACTACTGAATCCCGCACGCCTAGAGCCCGTGCTCCGCAACAAGAGAAGCCACCGCAATGAGAAGCACACGCACCGCAACGAAGAGGAGCCCCCGCTCGCCGCAACTAGAGAAAGCCCGCGTGCAGCAACAAAGACCCAACGCAGCCAAAAATTAAATAAATAAATAAATAAATAAATTTATAAAAAAATAAAAAATAAAAAAAGATGAATTTAATGGAGATAGATATCAGCAGATAGTAACCAAGAATGGAGAAGTAGTTCGAAGTAAACTAATATTAATACCTAAACAGGAATCAGCAAGGCTTTTTTTTTTTTTTTGGTTTATTTTTGTTTTTGTAAAGGACATATGCTTTGAGAAATGTTTGTAAAAGGAATAAATACAAAAGAATAAGGTCAATTTTCCTTACAGATATTAAGTAGGTAAGAGGTGAAAACAGAACTTAGTTCTTTCAAGGTTGTGACCTTTTCCACCTTAGCTCTAGGAGCCCTGTTCTCCATCATCTTGTTGGGTTGGATGGAGGGGCACGTCCGGGGTCCTTGAGGAGGATGGAAGGACATTGGATGGACATCAGGAAACGTAGTGTAGTCCTGGCCACCAACTTGCTGTGGAGCTCCAGAAAATATCTCAGAGTCTCAGTTTTCTCTTCACTAAGAGGACTAGACCAAAATATTATTTTTTAAAAGGTATGGTTTTGTGAAATCATTCATATTCACAGTGTAAAAGCAACACTCTTTTTTTCCCTCACTTCTAGAGATCGGTGCCCTTGAATCAACCTGATGGTCTGTGAGCCAAAGAGAGCTAATGAGATTGTTAACCTGATGTAACCTGATGACTTCCTTTTATTATGAACATCAATAGCTTACTGTGTAGAGTCCTTTCAGACTATGTATGTGTGTATTCACATTTTAGAATATAAACCCAAAGTACCATCTTATTCTAAAACCTGATTCCAAGGTCAGAAAATTTATATTCATTTTTCAGTAAATTAGAGTTTTCAGTTTTTAAAAATGTCAGCATTTTATTCTAACTCTAGGAAAGTCCCAGGGGAATCTGATATACAAGGAAATTGCCTCTAGGTGGTGAGTTTTAGGAGTAGTGGGTGTTTTCCCCCCCTCTGCATCTTTATGGAAATTTTAAGGCTTCTTACAATGAACATATATTTAGTTTATAATCAGAAAAATAAATTAGTTAAAAAGTTTTAAAAATTATACAAGAAAATTCATTATTAATCAAATGTACTAAAAAAATACTTTGTTCCCGTAATGGAACTATTTAGATGTTCTAGTAACTAAAATATTTGCTTAGTGAGAGGTGAAAATGTAATGACATGAGATGGACCTATTTTTTTTTAAATTTTATTTATTTTTTATTTATTTATTTTTGGCTGCGTTGGGTCTTTGTTGCTGTGCGCGGGCTTTCTCTAGTTGCGGCGAGCGGGGACTACTCTTCGTTGCGGTCCGTGAGCTTCTCATTGCGGTGACTTCTCTTGTTGCGGAGCATGGGCTCTAGGCACGCGGGTTTCAGTAGTTGTAGCACGCGGGCTTCAGTAGTTGTAGCACAGGGGCTCGGTAGTTGTGGCTCGCAGGCTCTAGAGCGCAGGCTCAGTAGTTGTGGTGCATGGGCTTAGTTGCTCTGCGGCATGTGGGATCTTCCCGGACCAGGGCTCGAACCTGTGTCCCCTGCACTGGCAGGCGGATTCTTAACCACTGCGCCGCCAGGGAAGCCCGAGATGGACCTATTTTATCATGGTTAGATGGTAGTGATTTGAATTTGTTATTGAGGATGAAAAATAAATCATGAACAATTTGACTTGGAAAGTTTCAATTCAGATTTTTCACAAGACTGAAAGTTATTTCTCTTTCTTTGGCAGGGATAACATGTCTCATGCCAGTTTTTTAAAATTAATTAACTTATTTTTGGCTGCGTTGGGTCTTCATTGTGGTGTGCGGGCTTCTCATTGCAGTGGCTTCTCTTGTGGTGGAGCACGGGCTCTAGGCGCGTGGGCTTCAGTAGTTGTGGCACGCGGACTCAGTAGTTGTGGCTTGCAGGCTCTAGAGCGCAGGCTCAGTAGTTGTGGCGCACGGGCTTAGTTGCTTCGCAGAATGTGGGATCTTCCCAGACCAGGGCTCGAGCCCATGTCCCCTGCATTGGCAGGCGGATTCTTTACCACTGCACCACCAGGGAAGTCCCTCGTGCCAGTTTTTAAACTTACTTTCTAGCTAGAAAATACCAAGTGACCTGTAAGTCCCAGCTGAAATTCTGAATTTGACCCAATTTGGGTAGAATGTTGAGATGTATTATATACTGTTTTATATTATGCCATATGTAGTATAAAATATTCAAGTACCAAAGAGCAGACTTCTTGAGTAGGTATATATGGATGCATTTGAGTATCCTAGCTATGCCCCAGGCATCTTACTGGGTTAGATGCCTGGCTCTGGCACCTATTGGTTGTAACATTTTTGACGGTTTACTTAACCTCATTATGCCTCAGTTTCCTAGTCTGTAAAATGGGGATTTGAAACAGTTTTGTACTCTGACTGTGGTGGTAGTTACATGAATCTATGAATGTGATAAAATTCATAGAACTACACACACACACACACACACAAACACTGTGAGCCCATGGAAAAAGTGAAATCCAAATAAGTTCTGTAAGTTTACTTAATAGTATTATACCAGTGCCAGTTTCCTTGTTTTGATAATTGTACTGTGGTTATGTAAGATATTACCATTGGGAGATAGGGTACACAGGAACTCTCTGTATTATTTTTTTACTGTGATAAAATATACACGACATAAAATTTACCATTTCAGTAAGTTTTTAAGTATGCAGTTCAGTGGCATTAATCACATTCACATTGTCGTGTCACCATCACCACTGTCAGTCTCAAGAGCGTTTTCATCATCTTAAACTGAAACTCTGTACCCGTTAAATGATAACTCCCCCATCCCATCTCCCCCAGGCCCCTGGTAACCACTACTCTACTTTCTTTCTCTGTCAGTTTGATTCTAGATGCCTCCTATAAGTGGAATCATACAATATTTGTTATTTTGTGACTGGCTTATTTTACTTACTCTTAATACCTTTGAGGTTCATGGACTATTTTTGCAGCTTCTATGTGAGACTAATGTTGTTTCAAAATTAAGTTTAAAAAAGTAAAAAAAAAAAAAATCCCATTGATGGGGCCCCACTGCTGGACTGTACCAAGGCATAGAGGTTAAGAACAGTGCAGGATGGCTAGAAAGGCCAAGGAGTGACATTACCTCTCTTTCCTCCTCCTCCTTATCCCCAGTCATAGGAGAAGAGATGCAAGAAGTAGCTGTGTTCTCTCTTGTATAGGGAAGAGCCTGCATTATTTATTAGTAGGTTCCTATATCAACCTGAGGAGCAGCTATTAAATCTCCTACTAAAATAGGGATTCTTTTTGTTGTTGTTGTTGTTTTGATGTTTCTGAAAACATGCTTGATTTTTAAAAAAAATTTTTATTGGAGTATAGTTGACTTACAATGTTGTGTTAGTTTCAGGTGTACAGCAAGGTGAATCAGTTATACATATACACATATCCACTCTTTTTTAGATTCTTTTCCCATATGGGCCACTACAGACTACTGAGTAGAGTTTCCTGTGCTATATAGTAGGTCCTTATTAGTTACCTATTTTATATATAGTAGTGTGTATATGTCAATCCCAATTTCCCAATTTATCCCTCCCCCCCTTACCCCCTGGTAACATAAGTTTGTTTTCTTTTTTTTTAAAGGCATTATATTATTTATTTATTTAATATTTATTTATTTATTTGACTGCGCTGGGTCTTAGTTGCGGCACACGAACTCTTAGTTGTGGCATGTGGGATCTAGTTCCCTGACCAGGGATCGAACCCAGGCCCCCTTGCACTGGGAGCATGGAGTCTTAGCCACTGGACCACCAGGGAAGTCCCCATAAGTTTGCTTTCTACATCTGTAACTCTATTTCTGTTTTGTAGGTAAGTTCATTTGTACTCCTTTTTTAGATTCCACATATAATCATGTAAATATGATATTTGTCTTTCTCTGTCTGACTTACTTTGAAATAGGGATTCTTAACCTGAGGTTCATTGATGGGCTACAGATGCTCTAAGAGCTCCCAGAATTTAGGTGTAAGTATTTAAGTGAATGCTCATTTGTATATATGAGAGGGAAGACATTCCATAGCTTTTGTTATAGTCTCACATGGTTCCCTAACCCAAAAATGGTTAGTAAGCAATGCAAGAAAATGTTGTTTACAGAGCTCTACCCACTGCATAACAGGCTCTTTCACTTGGGTGTCTTAGCCCCTTTCAGTTTTCTGGTATATCTTTCCCCTTACCAACCTCCAGAGGCTTTCTTTCTGTTTAAACCTGGGAGAAGCGTGAACAATTCTTTTCCCTCAGAGCCTCCCGCCATTCTCTCCTATATCCTACAAACTCCAGGATCCATTCCTCAAGGGCCAGAGGAGCCCCATAGCAAACTATCTTGGAGTCCCTAGTGGGCAGATGTGGAACTAGAGTGTGTGCAGGACTCAGCCTCACAACTGCCATTTCTGTCCCTGCCCTCTTTAGGCTCCAGAAAAATAGGAAGAAAATAATACTTGAGGTACAGCTCTGGAAAACTCATGAAGTGGTCCTGAATGACTGAAGTTCAGTAGATTCTGCCTTGGGGAATGCAAATTTAATTTTCAGATTGTCTTCTGGTTTACACTTTATGTTTTAAATGTATTATAAATATATCATACAATACATTCTACCTTGTGGAGTATCCAGTGATTTAGGTGAGCTATTGCAATGATGTATTGTTATAAAAGATGTTAGTATCAGAATTTATTTATAAATAGAACTCTCTAGTCATTCAGACTGGTTTTTAACTCATATGAATGGATTGCATAAATGGGAAAAACTGTAACTTTCAAGTTTTTCTTATACATGTGATTCTTCAGTATTTGCATTCATCTTAGAAACCCTTCAATAAATTATGACTTGACTCATTTATCCAACTCAAAATATATTCTGTTAGGGTAGGCTAACTGCTGTAACAAACATCTCCAAATCTCAGTAGCTGAATCCAGTAAAAGTTTATTTCCAGCTCACCTAAAGTCCAAATAGGTTATTCCTGGTTGAGCAGCTCTCCTGGTTAGCTCTTCTGCAAGTGACTCTGAGATAAAGGCTCCTTCCATCCTGTTATACCATCATTTTCAACATGTGGTTTCTCGTGTCCCTACAAGGGGGAAGAGAGTATGAAAAACGCAACCAGATTAACTACCCTCACCAGCAAGTGAAGACATCACTTCTGCTC
This sequence comes from Eubalaena glacialis, assembly GCF_028564815.1. NCBI lineage: Eukaryota > Metazoa > Chordata > Mammalia > Artiodactyla > Balaenidae > Eubalaena > Eubalaena glacialis. The sequence goes on along the minus strand of NC_083727.1, from coordinate 68,660,626 downwards.
ACATTCCATTGGCCAGAAGCAGCTCAGAGCCCCGCCTCAATTTATGGAGGCTGGGAGATATAGCGCCTGGCCAGACAGCTGCTTCTGAGCAATAATCATTTACTTTATTTATTTATTTAGTTTTTTATTTTTTGGCTGCACATGCAGATTCCGGGATCTTAGTTCCTTGATCAGGGATTGAACCCAGGGCCACTGAGTCCTAGTCACTGGACCACCAGGGAATTCCCAATAATCATTTACTTTAGAAGGGGAACAGAACTCTGGTGGATAAGTAGCCATCTTTTATATTAATATGCTAGTCTTTTTTTTTTTTTTTTTTTTTCTGCTGCCCCGTGCAGCATGTGGGATCCTAGTTCCCCGACCAGGGATCGAACCCAGGCCGCCTGCACTGGAAGCGCGGAGTGCTAACCACTGGACCGCCAGGGAAGTCCCTAATATGCTAGTCTTTTAACTGGTCAGTTCAGTGTAACTGCCTTCATATTATTTATTTCTCACTTTCCAAACAGCAAGTGTTATGTCTTTGTAGTGTAAAGTGTGGATGAGACCTTCATACAGGAAACAATTTTGTCATAATTGTTGAGCAAATAAAAATGGGATTAAGCCATCTAGTTTTGTACATTTATTAGGGAATGAAGGATATTTTATTTATTCAGAGTCACTCAACCCCCTAGAGAATTGTACATTTGAGAAAGATGGAACATTAGCAAAGAGGAAGATTAGCAAAGAACAACAATATGCATGTGTTATTGGGTTCATGCATGTTCTCATAGTAATTTAAAACTACTTCCAGCTGCTGGCAATAGGCAAGTATGAAAATTTTCTTCTTCAAAAAAAAAACAAAAGCAGTCTTCACCATGGGATGTATTACACAATCATAAATGTATGTGTCCCTTTTATTTGCTCTTTAAAGATCTTAATTTTTTAAAAAATTTATTTATTTTTGGCTGCATTGGGTCTTCGTTGCTGCGTGCGGGCTTTCTCTAGCTGTGGTGAGCGGGGGCTACTCTTCGTTGTGGTGCCGGCTTCTCATTGCGGTGGCTTCTCTTGTTGCGGAGCACAGGCTCTAGGTGCGCAGGCTCAGTAGCTGTGGCTCGCGGGCTCTAGGGCACAGGCTCAGTAGTTGTGGTGCACGGGCTTAGTTGCTCCATGGCATGTGGGATCCTCCCGGACCAGGGCTCGAACCCGTGTCCCCTGCACTGGCAGGCGGATTCTTAACCATGGCACCACCAGGGAAGCCCTACTTATTTGCTCTTAAGGAAAATTAATATTGTGAGATTTGGATCTGTTTATCTTATTTGCTTGAAGCCATTTTGTGCCTAGGAGGGCGCCATTTGGCTATATTCAGCATCCGACAGCTAGAAATGGAGAATATCGAGTGTGAAAGATCCCAGTACTTAGCTGGAGTCATGGAGAAAGTGGTCCACAACTTTAGTAGTTACACTAACTATACAGGCATGTCTTGTTTTATTGCTCTTCGCCTTACTGTGCTTTGCTTTATTGTGCTTCACAGATACTGTGTTTTTTACAAATTGAAGGTTTGTGCCACCCAGTATTGAGCAAGTCCATCGGCACCATTTTTCCAATGGCATTTGCTCACTTTGTGTCTCTGTGTCACGTTTTGGTAATTCTTGCAATATTTCAACCCTTTCCATTATTAGTATATTTGTTATGATGATCTGTGTTCAGTGATCTTTGATGTTACTATTGCAAAAAGATTATGACTCACTGAAGGCTCAGACAGTGGTAAGCATATTTTGGCAATAAAATATTTTAAAATTAAGGTATGTACATTTTTAAGACATAATGCTATTACACACTAAATAGACTACAGTGTAGTGTAAATATAACTTTTATATGCACTGGGAAACCAAGACACTCGTGTGACTTGCTTTATTGCAGTATTCACTTTATTGCAGTGGTCTGGAACCAAATCCACAATGTCTTCAAGGTCAGCCTGTAGTAGTGTTTCATTTACCCATTACTAGTTGAGACTGGGTTGTTCTACCTAAGGAAGAGGTCCCAATAATGAATATTTACCGTCTTTTAAGTCCTAATTTTTTTCTTTTAAAGTTACATTTTATGGTGCCCATGTTGGAATTAAAGATGCACTAGACCAAAGGTCAGCAAATTATAGCCATGGGCCAAGTCTAGCCCACTGCCTGTTTTGTAAAGTTTTGTTAGAACACAGCCATACTCATTGATTTACATACCGCCTATGGTTGCTTTCACACTATACTGGCAGAGTTGAGTAACTGTCACAGAGACCATATGGCCCACAACACCTAATGTATTTATTTAGTATCCCTTTATGGAAAGTTTGCTAACCCTTTCATTAGACCTAAAATTAGTATAACTTGGTTTGAGGTAACGCTGCTCCTACTTAGGATTTACTTAATCTCTGGCCCACAGTCGCCATCATAGTGAGGATAATAAAATCTACCTATCGAGGTAGTTAAAATAGACTTTAAGTGATCTTGGGCAGGTTACTCAGTTGATCTTCTAGTTAGCTATCTGCCAATCTGTCTTCCAGTAGGCTTCCTTAGACCAATCCGTTTCCAATTTACCATGTATAAGAATCATCTGGGAACTCTATTAAAATTCAAAGATGCCCACCCTCATTCCTTAGGTCCTGATTCATCAGGTCTGGGAAGATGCACGTGTAACAGGCACCCCAGATTCTGATGCAGGTGGCCTGGACTTCAAGTAACTCAGACCCTTGTGGCAACTTGTCTTTGGGTCCCTAGAAATAGTTTCTCTGACAGCTCCAGATATGCTTCTTGACTCAGCCAGAACTGAAGCCTTGCCTACTATATAGGAGAGCTTGGAACCAAAAGGGGACTGCCCAGCGGCGTTAGTCATCAGCATTCTGAACATGTGCAGAGAGACCCGGCAGTGGGCTTATCGTATAAATCAAATCATTGACTGCCTGACTGCACCTATACAGCCATCTGCTGCTTTGCTTTCAAATAGAAATAATGATAGGGAAGTTGGCACTGGGGCTTCAGGGAAACTGATTGGTTTATGTTGCAGCTCTGTATGCCTCTTGATGCTAAGAGGGAACAAATTAAAGCTAAAATTAGCAGTATAGCCCTGGGCTAGCTGTCTCTTTTTAAAAATCAAGATAAAAGTTAATAGCAGAAGAAGTTACCATGAGAGGAAGAACCTAAGTCCAGGTGCTTTATAGGTGCTTTAAGAACGGATGCTGATTTAATGGTTTATAATTTCCTTAATCTCCAGAATGTATTACCCTAGGTTATGTGATACTTAATGAACGGTTTGCTCACTGAAGCCTTTGTTTTCCTCCATTTGCTATTCAAAAACTGAGTAAAGAGCTGCAAAGCCAGTAATGAATAATGGCAAAATCCCCCCGGCACCTGTTGGGTTTTAATACAATATGGAAAAAAGTGAGACGCCCCCCCACCCCGCAAAAAAAAATTCCAAAAACAAAAACCAGAAAAATAAAAACTTGAAGGAAGAATCAAAGAACCTCACACTTTCAGTACTTAACTACGAGTGGAGCTGTGTTGCTGTTCAAAAGCAGTGTTAAAATTGAGGGTCAGGTGCCTTTAAACATTTCCGTCTTTGCTGCCCTGCTGAAATAAACCTGGGTGTTTGATTGGATGTAAGCCAGGGTATTTTGTACTCTGAAATGTAAGTAAAGTAAACACTTTATCGTCCAATGAAGGACTTAACAGCTAATTAGATACCTTCCTGTTGGGAGATGTCTTGGGAAACTGATTTCAAAAGCATATGCTAATAAGGATTTAAAGAATCCTATGTAAGATTATCAAAGGATTCCTTTCAATAATGAGTTCCCTTAGACCCAGGATATTTAATATATGATTAGAATTACTAATCATTCAAAGTATACCCTCTTTAAGGGAGCCCAGCATTGCCGGGAAGTTAGGAATACCATCAGGGAACGTGTTCTCAAGAGGTTGCTAAATAAAGAGCCATCTTCTATTTTTATTAAAATGATAGCTTTAGATCATTCCTTTTCTCCCCTGAAAGATATGCAACAGGTCTAATTTATCTCTAGATACCAGAATTTCTTTCCTTCCTATTACTAAACCCTTGAGAAAAGGCCATTTTGAAAAAAATAAGGCTTCTGTCTTTAAAAACGGATGATTTTGATACACCAAAAACTAATTGTCTTGATGCTCAGTGCATTTCTGTCTTTTAAATCCTAAATTCACAAATTTATATTCTTCCCTTGGTATTTAAAGACTCAAAAACACTAACACTGTGCTTATAATTGACGGTGTTAAAAGTGGCCATGCTTTTGTGTCTAAAAGTAGAACATGAAATATTGTACCAGATTTTGCCCCAGGACTTCTGTGCTGTTTCTTATTATGTCCTTCTCTCCCCAGCCTTTGGAATTCCCTTAATGTCAGAGACACTAACTTTGAGGGTAAGAGAGTAAATCTTAAGAGATGTAGTATTTGCTTTGAACTTACCAGCCAACTAAATAGGATGGATGTTAATGTCTCAGGTGTACAAGGAGTACTTCTTGTTAGTGTTAATGAAAGCTGTGTATATAGTGGAGGGAAAACATATTCCCCAAATCAGTAAACAGACAGAAGCCATGATGGACTTTTTTCTTTTTGGCCGTGTCACACAGCATGCGGGATCTTTAGTTCCCCAACGAGGGAAAGAACCCGTGGCCCCTGCAGTGGAATCGCAGAGTCTTAACCACTGGACCGCGAGGGAAGTCCTGGATTTTGTATGAAAAAAGCAATGTCAGAGGCTATTAGGGTATTTAAGTGAAGGGAAAAATTCTATGTTATAGTACTAAATCTAAAAGGAAAAATCGAAAAGAATGGATACCTCTATGGGTATAACTGAATCACTTTGCTCTAACTGTAACTGTAAAATCACCTGTAACTAACACATCATTGTTCATCAACTATACTCCAATATAAAATAAAATTTTTTTTTAATTTTTAAAAATTAAAAAAAATAAAAAAATAAAAGGAAAGACCAAATATTGATTGTAACCTAACCAGATACCATAAATCCACAGCAGCACTGTCTCAGCCCCACAGAATAAATGGCATTCATTAAGTTTGAGTGTATTGTTGCCCTAAGATCAGGGAGACCAAACTGTTTTACTGTTCTCCGCAAAGCCTAATCTCTCTACCTGAAAAATAATTTAGGAAAAAAAAATTTTAAGGTCAGTGACTCTCTCTTGGCCTCCCTACATATTTGTCTTTTTCTTTCTTATTAGCATTAGGTAATGTATCTTAAAACCCCAGGCCTCTACATTCAAACCTGGCTGAATTACCTCTCTTGCACAATACAGATGCCCTTCAGGAGAAGTCTGTTTCGTGGGAGACTGGCAGGCTTTAAAGAGCCCCAGTTCATTTAAAGAGAAGAGTGCGACTTGGCTGCCAGGAGGCTTGGGTTCCAATTTCATGTCTGACAGCAGCCTTTGTGCCCTCTGCCGAGTCACCTTCTTACTTCTGTGGCTTTCCTTTTCTTTTCTCTTAGAAAGGTGACCACTGGACCCATGTTTCAGACGGGTCCTCATTGACTAGTCCCCTGCCCCCATGGATTTGAGGCCCAGAAACATTTTTTAGCTTAACAAATTATTATAAGCCAAATACCCTTATAACAGCCATGCCAGTCAGGAAATCGAACTTTGCCAGTCACCCCAGAAGCCCCTCCTTGGGTTGCATCTCAATCATAACTCCCTCTCTCCCTCCAAATTAACTACAGGCAGTCCTTGCCTTATATGGCACTGTGGTACTATAAAGAAATGCTGAAATCCTGATAGGCTATCTTAATAATCAGTGGGAGAAATTGCAATTTAAATGTTTAAATTTAAATGTTTGGCCAGAACATTAAAAACTCTTTTACTGTCTGTTATAATTGTAGAGGGAAATGAAAAAATACTAAAATTTAGTATGCAGTAATTTAAAACATTAGCAACATTGAGAATTAGACTTTTATTTCTTTGTAAAATCTTATCAAGAGTAGTTTGGTTTGCCTTTTCCCATCCTATAACTTATGATACAGAACAAGCATCTTTTCTTTTCAAAATTTATTTTATTAAAGTATACTTGATTTACAATGTCATGTTAATTTCTGCTGTACAGCAAAGTGATTCAGTTATTCATATATATACATTCTTTTTCATATTCTTTGCCATTCTGGTTTATCACAGGATATTGAATGTAGTTCCTTGTGCTATACAATAGGATCTTGTTGTTTATCCTTCCTATATATACTAGTCTGCATCTTCAGCAAGCATCTTTTCTATGCCTTGATGAACTTTCATACTCCTGTAGAAGTTTGGATCAGTTTCCAACATTTTATCCTTTGCGTTTTCAGTGTTGTGAAGTATCTGCAGGAGTTCCTTTAATGTGGACTTTTTGCAGCGTCATTTCTTCATTCTTTTCATCTCCACACTTTCGTCATTTATGGCGATCAGTTCCCTTCATTCACTTCCTCTGGCTGCACATCTAGAGGCTTCGGGTGGTAGTGCGTCAACTTTCCCACAGTCAAACATTTCTTCTGTGACTCCATCCTGTTCCATTCAAATTTCACTTCCAGTGTTACCACTTTTGATTTCTTTGCTGCACTTTCTTCTTTGTTGGCTAATTACCTATTTTAATTGTTTATTTTGGTAAGCTATTATGTGGGTTTTCCACTGGGAGACAAGAAGACAACACAGATACATGGTTTGCTGTCTGTGTGAACTGAGTAACAAATGAGTGACCAATCACTGACAGACTTGGAAAGATGTGACATGATTGGTCACTGATCATGATGGTCATATATTAATTACATAGTGATTTGTAGACTGGAGTGCTGTTAGTGAAGTTTGTACCTCATGCAGTTTCTGAAAGTTAATTCACCATGGGAAGTGAGATTTGAGCCGTGTTGTTGGAGGACTGGTGTAATTTAAACTGTGGGACCTGAAATTGTGCACATTATAACCATGTAAAGTGAAGGCTGCCTGTATTATTTGCTGTAGTAATCACTTTCTTGTAGGTCTGGACACTATGGTTTAGTGTTGTTCCATAAAATGTTTTTGTTATGTCTTCTAAGTCTTTTTTTTTTTTTTTAATCTATTCCCCTCTGTATTAGTTTTCCAGGGCTGCTGTAACAAAGTACCACAGACTGGGTGGCTTAAACAACAGAAATTTATTTTCTCACAGTTCTGGAGGCTGGAAAATCTCAGATTAAGATGTTAGCAGATTTGATAAACAACAAGGTCCTACTTTATAGCACAGAGAACTATATTCAATATCCTATGATAAACCATAATGGAAAAGAATATATATATATATATATATATATATATATAAAAGAATGTATATATATGTGTAACTGAGTCACTTTGCTGTACAGCAGAAATTAACACAACATTGTAAATCAACTATACTTCAAAAAAAAATTTTTTTTAACTTAAAAAAAAAAAAGATGTTAGCTGATTTCGTTTCTCCTGAGGCCTCTCTCCTTGGCTTGCAGATGGCCACCTGCTTGTTGTGTCTTCACATGGTCTTTTCTCTGTGCATGTGAACTCCTGGTTTCTCTTTCCCTTCTTATAAGGACACTGGTACTGTTGGATTAGGGCCTACCTTAACGGCCTTATTTTAACTTAATTACCTCTTTAAAGGCCATGTCTCCAAATATAGTCATATGAATTTTGGGGGGACACAATTCAGCCCATCACATCTTCTATTCCTTTCTTTTCTTTACTACTTATCTATCAAAATAGCTGGGCTTCTTGACCACTGGTTATATAAAACATAAGCCATAATCACATAAACTTTTCATTAAAGAGTTAGGATCATTCATGAAGGACAACATTGAAAATTAGGCCTGGATTATGTTGGGTAAAATTATGTTCCAGTTACTAAGGGTATATAACAAATCACCCCAAAACTTGGCATCTTAAAACAGCAATAATTATTTATTATCTCTCAAAATCTGTCAGTCAGGAATTAGAGAGTGACTCAGCTGAGAATTCTGACTCTGGTCTTTCAATAAGATTGCAGACAGATTTAAGTGGGGCTACAGTCATCTGAAAGTTTGACTGGGGCAGGAGTCATCTACTTTAAGATGGCTTGCTCACTTGGCTGGCATGTTGGGGATGGCTGCTGGTGGGAGGCCTCAGTTCCTTTCTACATGGCTGCTTGACTGTCCTTATGGCATGGCAGCTGACCTGAGTGAGTAATCCAAGAGGTCAAGACAGAAGCTGCAATGCATTGTCATTTTCACCATGTTCTATTGGTCACAGAGATCCAGTCTTGATTCACTGTAGAAGGGGACTCCACAAAGGCATGAATATAGGAGGTATGGATTATTGGGAGCCATCTTGGGGACTGGCTGCTATAAATTGGATGAGTAAAAAGTGTCGTACTTTTGGGAAACCTGTTTTTAAGTCTCTACCTTCAAATGCTGCTTATCTTACAGGCATGTCATCAAAGTTAAATATTATTAAATGCAAACTTTCTACCTCACACTTAATGAGTTAATATTTTAAAGAGTTTTCAAGGTAATTTTTTATGCTCAGTCTCTATGTCTGACTAAAACCATTATATTAATCCAAATACATACACTTATCTATTAGATTTTTCTTTGGCTTGGTCATTCATCTGAGATACTGGTCTTTTGTTTTGTTTTGTTTTACTTGGAGTATAGTTGCTTTACAATTTTATGTTAGTTTCTACTGTACAGCAAAGTGAATCAGTTATACGTAAACATATATCCCCTCTTTTTTTAGATTTCCTTCCCATTTAGGTAACCACAGAGCATTGAGTAGAGTTCCCTGTGCTATTCAGTAGGTTCTCATTAGTTATGTGTTTAATACATAGTAGTGTATATATGTCAATCCCAATCTCCCAGTGCATCCCCCCCACCCGAGATACTGGTCTTAAATGGTGGATCCTGAACTCTAAAATGTGGGATCAACAGCTTCAGATATCACATATGCCTTTATGTGAAGTAGGAGACGTTACTGGAAATGACAGAAGAGCATGTGCTATGGAGCAGGAAGAATATATAAAGGAGGGGAAGCAAGTTGAACAGGGGTGAAGGTGAGTAGTATGGAGGGTATATTAGTTGATGGGGCAGAATAGAATTGGTGTGAGATGAAATTTCTTATGACAGGTTGTAAACTTGTGCGACAGTATTTATTATGTGCTGTCTGTAGAAAGATATATAGTTACCTAAGTGATTTAGCAGTATAAAGTATGAGATTCATGGCTTTATGTTAAATCAACTTATGTCCGATATAAAGCTGATGCTAATAATTTAGGATTTACATTTTTTATTGAAGTATAGGTAATTTACAATGTTGTATTAGCTTCAAGTGTACAGCAAAGTGATTCAGTTATACACACACACACACACACACACACACACACACATTCTTTTTCAGATTCTTTTCTGTTATAGGTTATTACAAGATAAGGTATTGAGTATAGTTCCCTGTGCTATACAGTAGGTCCTTGTTGTTTACCTATTTTATATATAGTAGTGTGTATATTAATCCCAAACTCCTAATTTATCTCCCTCCCCCACCCCTGCTATCCCCTTTGGTAACCATAAGTTTGTTTTCTATGTCTGTGAGTCTGTTTCTGTTTTGTAAATAAGTTCATTTGTGTCATTTTTTTAGATTCCGTATATAAGTAACATCGTATGATATTTGTCTTTCTTTGTCTGACTTAGTTCACCTAATATGATAATCTGTAGGTCCATCCATGTTGCTACAAATGGTATTATTTCATTCTTTTTTATTGCTGAGTCATATTCCATTGTATAAATACCACATAGGATTTAAATTTTTTTAATTGCCCACATTCACTCATAACTCAGTATTGTTTGTTAAATAAAGATGTATTGGGTTCATTCATAAAGGAAAATTAGGAACATTAGTAAAATATGATGAGTTTAAGCCCCTTAATGTGTTATAGTTTGATAGGACTTCACACAGCTGCAGAAATGAGTGTAGTATCCAATCCGAACTCTTGTGAATAGAGTATTGGAAATGATGTTATTGAATCTTTACACCCCTGGAAGTTTGTCTAATAAATTGAGTAGTTGTCACACTGAGTTTCATACAATTCATATCATAAAAATATAACTAAAAACTAATTTATTTGTATTCTACCTCACTCCACAGGCTCATTAGAAGTGACTGGTTGGTAGTTTCAAAAATGTAGTGAAAGAAGTTTGCAGAGTTTGTGTTCATTTGGGATCAGGCTGTTTTGCAGAGTCAAGGTTATTGAAATTTATTTGTGGCAGAGATGGGTGAATAATGAACAGTTCTTTCTAGACACATAATACAAGCTCCCTGTTGGCTTCTATCTGTCTGCCTTAGGAACAAAGATGTCTCTGTGCTACGGGGTAAAGACCTGGAGTGAAGTGAGTACCTGGTAAAGGCTAAGAGCACATGTAGGGCGTGGAGCCACAAGGACTCATTATGATGACTAGATTGCTTATGGAAAACCAATACTAGCGAGTCCTGATTGGAGTGGGCTTCACAAGTCTGTGTTCAGTCTTTCATATGTAGCATTTTGTTCTAGAGACAAGGTCTGTTGGATAAGGCAGTGAAAGATTGTCTTTGGGCAATTCCTATAACAGACTTTCTGTTTTAACTAATCTCTTGTTATTTGAGCCTTTTATTTATTTTTAGAGACATTTTAAAACACAGAAAAATACATAGGCACTCTGTTTATTGACCACCAAGATCAGTTTTTAGTTTTCAATATCTTCATGGTGGGAATTTAATTTCCTGCTTCAAAAAATATTATGCTCAGCATAAGGTCTTTCAACTTGTGGGAAACAGGACTAGTAAAGTGAAGAACAATGATCCCTTCCAAGACTAGCTTTTATTTATAGCTGTAGCTTCTAATTTTATTTTAGTGCTTTGTAAACTCACCAAATCCCACTGCTTAACATTAGCAATAAATTGTGCCTTGTTTACTTCTAAGATGGTCTGGAGCTTTTAGTGTAATTGATTGGCTGCCTGCTTTTGCACATGTGCAAATGGTTATGTTGTACACTGTCAAACACATTCCAGAGTGGTGAGGAAGAAGAGAAAAAGAAATGGATTCTTATCCTCTTCTTAAAATGATCTTTTCTTCTCCATGTAGGGAATTTGGATAATTCTGAAACGTCAACCACTTGATGTGGTTGGTTTTTTTCATTCGTTGTCCCATTCAGTATAGAGATTCATGCTCTTCACTTCTGGGAAATTTTATTCTATCATTTCTTTGATAATTCTCCTGTCTTCTTACTCTGTTTTCTCTTTTAAAACTTCTGATATGCAGAAGACCTATTGAATTGAGCCTCTCTTTTTGCTTAACATTTTGCTTAACATTTCTGTCTCTATTTCTGCCTCTGTCTTTTGGTTCTATTTCCTGGGAGATTTTTAAAACTTACTTTCGTTCCTTCTATTGAATAAAAAAAATTTTGTCAATAACATTTTTATTTCCAAGAAATCTCTTTGGTTCTCTGATCATTTTTTTCATTTTAACTTGTTCTATAATACTTTCTTTAATCTCTGAGGATACTAATTCAAGTTTTTTTTTTTTAAGTTCTTATCTTTTTTTTTTTTGGCCACATAGCACAGCATGTGGAATCTTAGTTCCCCTACCAGGCATTGAACCCACCCACATCTGCAGTGGAATACTGGAGTCTTTTTTTTTTTTTTTTTATAAATTTATTTATTTATTTATTTTTGCTGTGTTGGGTCTTCGTTTCTGTGCGAGGGCTTTCTCTAGTTGCGGCAAGCGGGGGCCACTCTTCATCGTGGTGCGCGGGCCTCTCACTATCGCGGCCTCTGTTGTTGCGGAGCACAGGCTCCAGACGCGCAGGCTCAGTAGTTGTGGCTCACGGGCCCAGTTGCTCCGCGGCATGTGGGATCTTCCCAGACCAGGGCTTGAACCCGTGTCCCCTGCATTGACAGGCAGATTCTCAACCACTGCGCCACCAGGGAAGCTCTATACTGGAGTCTTAACTGCCAGACCGCCAGGGAAGTCCCTTAAGTTCTTGTCAGTTACCAGAATTATCTTAGTTTACTCCAGGGTTATTTCTTCTTGTTTACTGTGGTCCCTCCTTTTCATTTTGGAAGCTTTCCTTGAATGTCTGGTGGTCCTTGGTTTTGTGTTCATATTTAAGACTAAAAGGCAATTGGAAGGTCTGTGTGCAAAATTGTAGAGTATCTTGAAGCTGTTCAAATTCTCTAGAGAGGAAACATAATATTGGGGGGAAACCACCGACTAATTAATACAATATGATATCAGTTTTACAAATTGAAAAATAAAACTAAATGACATATGGCTTGTGGTTATATACATATGTGGCAAAACCATAATAAAGGCAGAAGAAACTAAACACAGAATTCAAATAGTGCTTACACTTTGGGGATATGGTTGGAGTGGAGCATAAAGAATATCACTGTTATTGGTTATGTTCTATTTTTTAAATTGAGAAGTGAGTTTTATTATGATCTTCATTCCTATATATATGTAATATAATATTAATACAGTCTTTTATATGTGCCAAGTATTTCATAATAAAAATGAGAAAATTTGAAGGAAACTCTTTGTATCCCATCTTGTGAGAGCAGATGCTTGACTGACAGTGTTCTCTGCCTGGAGTTGGGGGGCTGACTGTTCATAATCATGACCCACCCTTTCAGCTCAGTATGCAATTTGAGAAGTGACAGGGCTAAATGAATCAGCACAAACAGGGTGGTTATGCATAATTCCTTTGGAGATGCTCTTGGCACCACGCTCCCTGATGTCCTGATGCGTATACTGGTCACGGATTCTTCCAGACACCATCCAGTCTTCCCAGTGATGTGTAAGAGATACCTCCACCAGCCCCTGAGTACCTGCCAGTCCTAAATTTCATCCTTTGCCTTCTGCAAGGTGCCTCAGGCACTTTTGTAGCACCTTTACTGCTGTCACTTACACATCTCTGTAAGCCATTTGGGGTCAAAACTGTTCAGCTGCACGTGAAATAAAGGCAGAAAGAAACCTCGGTGGAGTAAAGGGGCAGCTGGGAGACAAAGCGCGGTACTGCAGTAAGTGCTCATTGGTGAGAGCTCGTGGGCGGGGCATGGCTGGGAGGTGTGCATCTTCCCTCCGCTCCCTCCTCAACACCGGAATGATTCACCTGTGTGCGCATGGGGGTGTGCATAGTTTTTAATATTGAAATGTTTGAGACAGAGAGGGTCATAATGAGTCAGTGCGTGTGGGGCACCACTAACCAGGTACAACTGTAGACCTTCGGTTTCTCCCCAGTTTGTGTTTGTGTCCACCTCAGTGCCGAGTGGTTCTAAGTCCCAAACCTCAGCAGGGTTTTGCGGGGCAAAATTGTCCCTTTCTCAAGTGTCCCCCTCTGTAAACACCAAGCTGAGGCTTCTTTCCCTCCCCCTCATACAGAAGTTACCTCTTCTCCACTAGCTTTCCATCTTCCATAACTGTTGAAATCTCTCCTTTGCTTTTGGCCACTCCGTGTTCTATTCCTTAATGTGACTTATCTTTATTCTTTTTCTCGCACGTTAATGGCGTCTTCGTTGGGAGAGGATATCAGGGAGGTGTTTAATAAGCTTTCTTTTTTTCTGCCAAGAAATGAAAAAAAAATTTATTAAAAATTTGTTTTTATTTTCTTTTTTAATTGAAGTATAGTTGATTTACAATGTTATATTAGTTTTAGGTGTACAATATTGTGATTCAATAAGGTTTCTTTCCTTTTTTTAAAAAAATATTTATTAATTTGGCTGCACGTGTGTGAGATCTTCATTACGGCATGCAGGATCTTTTTAGTTGGAGCACGCGGGATCTTAGTTGCAGCATGCAGGCTCTTAGATGTGGCACGTGGGATTTAGTTCCCTGACCAGGGATCGAACCCAGGCCCCCTGCACTGCGAGTGTGGAGTCTTAACCACTGGACCACCAAGGAAGTCCCCAATAAGCTTTCTTTAATCAGAAAACAATATTAACATTATGAGGAATTTTGTCTCCCCCTACCCCGTGTTTTTTTTTTTCCTTTAGCTTCATTGAGGTATAATTGACAAATAAAATTTTAAGGTTTTTTTTGGGGGGGTAAGATATTTAAAGTGTGCAACATGGTGGTTTGATATACGTAAACATTGTGAAAGGATTAACATATCCATCACCTCACATGTATCTTTTTTGGTGTGTGTGAGAACATTTAAGTTCTAATACTCTCAGCAAATTTCAACTACATGTGTCGTCAACTGTGGTCACCATGTTGTACATTTTTAGATCCTCAGACCTTATTCGTCTTATAACTGAAAGGTTGTACCCTTTTACTGACCTCTCCTTGTTGCTCTCACTCTCCAGCCCCTGGCAACCTGCTCTCTTTCTTTGAGTTCAGCTATTTAAATATCTATCTATTTATTTATTTATAATTAAAAGAAAATTTAAGACTCCATATATAAGTGACATTATGCAGTATTTGTGTTTCTGTGACTCATTTCACTTAGCATAATACCCTCCAGGTTCATTAATGTTGTTGCAAATGACAGGATTCCCTTCTTTTTTAAGGCTGAAATTTATTCCACTGTGTATGGAATAAAATATGATATATATAAATATCATGTTTTCTTTAGCCATTCATCCATTAATGGACACTTAGGTTGCTTGCATATCATGAATAATGCTGCCATGAATATGGGAGTACAAATATCTCTTGGAGATACTGATTTCGTTTCTTTCGGATATATGCCCAGAAGTGGGATTGCTGGATCATATGGTAGTTCTATTTTTAACTTTTCGAGGAACCTCCATACTGTTCTCCATAGTGACTGTCCCAATTTACATTCCCACCAACAGTGTACAGGGGTCCCCTTTTCTCTGCATCCTTGACAACACTTGTTATCTCTTGTCTTTTTGATGATAGCCATTCTAACTGGTGTGATGTGATATCTCATTGCAGTTTTCCCTTATGATCAGTGATGTTGAGCACCTTTTCATATATCTGTTGGCAATTTGTATGTCTTCTTATGAGAAATGTCTATTCAGGTACTTTGCCTATTTTTAAATTGTGTTATTTGTTTTCTTGCTATTGAGTTGTTTGAGTATTTTATATATTTTGGATGACTTGCAAATATTTTCTCCCATTCCATAGATTGTCTCTATACTTTGTTATTTGCTGTGCAGAATCTTTTTAGTTTGATTCAAGACAATTTATTTCTGCTTTTGTTTTCTGCACTTTTGGGGTCATATTAAAAAAAAATCATTGCCCTGACCAGTGTCAAAAAGATTTTCCCCTATGTTTTCTTCCCCTATGTTTTATAGTTTCAGTTCTTACATTTAAGTCTTTAATCTATTTTTGAGTTGATTTTTGCATATGGAGTGAGATAAGGGTCCAATTTTATTCTTTTGATGAAAACAGAGTTTTCCCAACTCTGTTTATTGAAGAGACTGTCCTTTGTGTGTTCTTGGCACCTTTGTTGAAGATCAATTGTGGATTTATTTCTGGGCTCTCTATTCTGTTCCACTGGTTTATATGTCTGTTTTTATGCCAGTGCCATGCTCTTTTAATTATTATAGCTTTTTAGTACATTTTGAAATCACATAGTATGATGCTTTTAGCTTTGTTCTTTTTGCTCAGGATTGCTTTGATTATTTGAGGTCTCTGGGGGTTTCATGTGAATTTTAAGATTGTTTTTGGATAAATCTTTATAATTGAAAGAGCTTATATTAACTAGTCTCATTCCTTGGTGAGGCAATCTTTTGTTAGTTTCACTTTTGCAAAACAAAGATTTGATAATGTATATTTACATATTGGAGATATGGCTCAATCTAATTTATCAGTTAGGTGCAAAACCACAGTCTACCAGTAATAGCGGCTCATCTTTAATAAGCTCTGGGATAACAGAATAAAATATTCCTTTCTGAAATATAACTGAGGAGAACTATTATTGGTCCCTGAAGTTAAAAAACTGTCATTGTTCTTTAATAAGATAATTTCATCACTAGTGGTGATATTTTATCTAGTAGTCTAAATTCCTACTTCCACCAGCAGGAACTTCACTTCTTTTTAACATGATCAAGTGTCCAATTTTAGAACAGCAGATGGCTGGAGCTTGCTTTATACTGATTAGTAATATTTTTTCTTCTAATGTACAGAAAACATTTCTTTAGTCCCTAGCAACTTGATCATCTGTGTACCCTTACAGAAATCTCAATGTGCCCTATATGGCTCAGAGTATTATCTACAAGCACTTACATCTATCAGGCTTTTGTTTGGAGGCCAGAGCAGGAATGTCACATGATACGCAGGAAAAGGTCCTGTAATCTTGCCTATTCATACGAGACACAACATAGTTTGTCAAGAGTCTTCTGTACTTTAACAACACCTTTCCAAGAACTTACATTGCTTCCATCTAAACTAACTTGAAACTTCCTTAGGGGAAAAATAGTATACATTTCTGTTTGTGAGGGAAATGGAAAATACTTTATTTTATACTGGATTGTGAGTTAATATGTCTGGGCAGACCGTTACTGGCCAGAGCCGGAACCAAACTCAGGTTTGGCCGCTCACTGCTCTGGAGTGAATGTTCAAGAGACAAGGGTTGGTGAAAAAAAGATGCTTTATTCAGGAAGCCGGCAACCTGGGGAGATGGCAGACTAGCATACCCTAAACCACCTCCCAGTTGTTGGTTAGGGAGCAGAAGGTCTTAAAGGGGAGTTTCAGGGGTGCACAGGCAGTGGGGGGCCCTCCGTGCAGAGCAGCACAGTCAGCTCCGACAACCGTCCTGAAACCGGTCATGTGGTGGTCTAATCAGCATCATCGTGATTGTTTTAAGCACAGTTAATCTTCAATTCCAGGGTTGATTTGTTCCCATTTCCTTGAGGCCAGTTCTTGGAATTGTGCAAGGCATAGACTCAGTACTGCTCAAGACAGAGCAGCTTATGTCATGGCTACAGTCTGGTCATCCTGCAGTTAGCTTTTTCCCTCTGGTGGCAGTTTTAGTATCTGCAAAACAACTCAGGAATGTGCATCAGACACTGTTATCTGTGTCCTTCAGGGAGGAACTAAAGATTCTGTGACTCTCTTGTCCTAATCATTAACTGCTTGAGCCTGCTCTTTTGTGACTCAGGGGAGGCCTGGGAGACTATGGCTTTTCTACAAACAAGAGACAGGGGACATGGAAGGGGCATCTGGGGGGCCCCCCTCCAAGGTCCGGCTCTGTTTCAAGACCTCTGGGAGTTATTTGTGGGGGACCCACCTTGGCTTTTAGGAGCAGGAAAGAAGTATTCAGGGAATTGTCATGGCCTGGGAAGCGAGCAGGAGAGTGTACCAGTTGGAGTTTGAGTTTTCGAGAATGCTGTGTGTTTGTGTGTGTGTGTTGAAGGGAGGGAGAATGGTGATAGAGGAATAAATAGATGACTTTTCAGATAATCGGAGTGAAAACCTAAAATGAAAAGGGACAGCCTGGTGAGATGGGAGAAAACATCCAGCTTCACCACCTGTCTCCCAGTATGCTCTGAAAATTCTGGCCCGCAAAGATCCTCTTTCTTTAAGAATTTGTAGTGCATGTAATTATAGATTATCTGGCATTTTACTTTAAATTATTTTAAAAATGTGAGTCACTGCAAAGTGGTTTAGAGATCAGGCTCTGGAGCTAGGTCAGTTTAGGACAAATCCTGGCTTTATGACGTATTAGCTGTGTGACCTGGGACAAGCTACTTAACCTCTCTGTGCCTCAGTTTCCTCATATTTAAAATGAGGATAATAATAATATCTACTTTGTTGTTTTGTTATGGGTAAATTACTTAACCAGCAAAATTAGTACATATTCATTGTAGAAAAGTAGATAGTGGGAATTCCCTGGCGGTCCAGTGGCTAGGACTCTGTGCTTTCACTGCCGAGGACCCAGGTTCGATCCCTGTTCAGGGAACTAAGATCCCGCAAGCCAAAGAAAATAAAAGGAAAGAAAAGTAGATAGTATAAAAATTAGCAGAAAAGGAGATAAACATCTTCAATCCTTCCACCTATAGGTAACCACTATTACTATATTGGTACATACCCTTAAATGTTTTTTGTGTGCAACCTTGAGATCATACTTTTCATGTTATTTTGTAACTTTTTCCCTTAATAGTATATCATGAGCATTTGCCCATACTTTTCAACATCATATATCTAAAATAGAACTACATTGATTGGATAGGTAGTTTTTAGTTTATTAAAGTGTTCCCATATTGTTGAAGCTTTAGGTGCCTTTCAGATTTTCACTTTCACATGAAATGCTTCAGTAAACATTTTTGTATGTTAATCTCATTCTTGAAGTTATTTTCCTTGAAGAGAAATGGAATTGCTGAGTCAAAAGGTATTTGTTTTTATTTTTAAGGCTTTTGACACCTATTGCTAAATTGCCCTCCAGAAATGTTCACTAGCGATGTGTGAGAGTTTGTTTTCTTGTCCTCTTGTCAGTAGGGATTATTCTAATTTTTTTACATTCAATTTTATAGGTAAAAATTGTGTCTTCGTTGTTTGATTATGAAGAAGACTGAACATTTGTGTATGTTTTTAGCTATTGGATTTCTTTTTCTTCTCTGGTGTGTGAAGTACCTGTGTATTCCTTATTCACCTTTTTTTTTTCCCTAAAGTATTCACTTTCTTGTAAACTTTCAATTTGTAGAGATCTTTATGTTGAAAAGCTATTGTTTGGCTTGATTAAGATATTTTTCCCCCAAGAAGTAAAACTTCAACAACTTTGTTAATGAATCTGATACTCTGAGGTTAGTCAATTAAGCTTCATCCATGAGGTCTCTAAGAGAAAAACTACAAATCGGTTGATACTTATGATATTATAGTACACAGGTATATTATTTATAGACACAGTTGGAAAGTCTTTTTTTTTTTCCTTCTGAAAATAGCAAATACTTACTGGTGAGTTGATTTACTGTTTGGAGTTTGCTTTGTAGGTGGAATATACTTCATTTATTCTGATTAGGTATTGTGAATCCTGTTTTGTGCTATACCTATGATATCATTTTTTTTTTTTATCAAAGTATAGTTGGTTTACAATGTTGTGTTAGTTTCTGGTGTACAGCAAAGTGATTCAGTTATACATACATATATATACATATTCTTTTTCATATTCTTTTCCATTATGGTTTATTATAGGATATTAATATAGCTCCATTTGCTATACAGTAGGACCTTATTGTTTATCTATTTTATATATAGTAGTTTGTATCTGTTAATCCCCCCCAAATATGGAATGCCTCACGATTTTGCATGTCATCCTTGCGCAGGGGCCATGCTAATCTTCTCTGTATCATTCCGATTTTAGTATATGTGCTGCCGAAGCGAGCATTATACCTGTGATATCTTGATGGAGTCCTCAACTATTTCCTGGACACTGTCTTGGTATTTTAAACTCTTAGAGTCAGCCACAGTGTTTATGCCCTGTATTTATCAAGGACTTGATGTGTAGATAGATCAAAAGTCGAGATGGAAGGCACAGATTTTTGTGATTCTAGAGCTGAGGTCATAATGCTTAGTATACAAATGACTTGAAAGGTGGGATTCTTAGAAAGATTGGAACCATTGCCAACGGTGAACGTTTCACTGATTCTTTGAAGAGTATCGCAAGAGCTCACCCTCTGTAGGGCAGATCACTGTTGCTCAGGCCTCCTGCAGGTAGAACTTCCGAAAGCATCTTGGAGGACTCATTTATCTGTGTCGCATCTTGAGGCTTAAGTGCGAAGCATATATTTTTGTGAAACCTGGAACTGAAGGAAATTTCTTTAGAGTGCAGTTGAAACTTTACTCATACCTTCAAACTCATTTTGGAATTTAAAACAGCTGTAAAAATTCCTGTTGATGGAGTTCCCAGGGTGGTGTGTCTCTCCTTCCACTTTCTTTACTTCCCAAGCTCTCCCCACCACAAGGCCCCCCAGCCGTCTAAGGAGACATCTCTGATGGCATAAAAGCCTTCTGAAAACCATTAGGTGACTCATACCACGCGTGTATGGCTCTAGGCTTGACAGGCGGTTTTTAAAAATAGTTCACCCTCCCACTCTAAGGAGATTTCCGAAGTTCTGATCAGGGAGTCTAAAAATTCACATTTTACCTAATAGGTGATGAGGAGGGTGCTTATCTTACCTGTCTGGATTTTTTTTTTTTTTACTCAAAGTTTAATGAAATATTCTGTATTACCTATAATCTTTTTTTGACAGCGAGAGCAGACTATGAGGAAATATGTAGAATGCGTGTAAATCAGCAGAGCAAAAGTCAAGTTCTTACCCCTATTATTTATAAATATTGAGACGTTATTTATTTAGGCATGATAAATAGATTCTCTTTTGATGGTTGAATGTGAGGGTCACTTAGAATTAAATTTTTTATTTTAGTTTTTCTGAGTGGCTGGGACTTTTTCTAGCTAACGTAAGTGGTTTTATAGCGTTTCTCTGGCCGCTTTATCTGTATTTAGAAGTTTTAGCAGTATTTTCAGAAAATTTCCAAGGCCCATCATTTTGTAAAAATTTGTGTTACAAACTTGTTTCTTTTTGATTCCCTCTCCCTTGGTCTCTCCCTTCCCCACCTCCATCCCGTCAGTTCTTCCACTTCCCCAGTTCTGGGTCTGTTTATTTTTCACTAATGAGTAATGATTATTATAAATTCAGCTCGTTCTAATGAGGCACTAAGGCTGTCTCTCAGGTTTTGGATTTCCTTTAGGAGAACTGTTAATTATTACCGCCTCACCTTCTTATACCTGGCACAAAAGTAAGCTGCAGAAGGAGAAGAGGAAACACCTGTATATAAAATGTGGCATTTGAGGAAAATTCTAAATGCAGAATGATTGACAGCAGAGCCTCATAGAATCAGCTCAGCTCTGTCTTGATTCGGTTTCCCGTGGCTGTGGATATCGCATGTTTCACACTATGTGTAGACCCCTTCCACTATGCTTTTCATGTCACTCTCTACTTCTGTTGCCACCTTTTTAATTCACAACTTTAGTTCATTTCTCTGTCACGTTAGCTTTTTCACGGGGCTTTCCCTGCCTCCAGGGTCAAGTTCCCTCAATCTGTAAATCCAACAAGCAGCCGCTGGATTTGTATTTGAATGGGGTCCCTGCACTCCGCAGCCCTCCTAGAATTCCTCCTGTGTTATGGTCCAAGTCCTCAGCCTCTTCAAGCCTTTTTACTGTGAGCTCCAGATTAATTTTCTAGTCTGGTCACCTGCTGCTCCTTGACCTTCAAATTCTGCCCTGTTGATCTGACAAGGCTGCCAGTTAGAGCAGCTATTGCTTTTCCTACCACCCATCTCTGTGCAGAGAAATCCGACCCACCTTGGAAGTGGCACCATCTCCTCCAGCATTCCTTTCCAGATCCCTCCCGTTGGCAGTGTTCCTATGCATTCTGCAGCTCCGGTGTCACTCATCGGGAATTATTTTTACATTTGTAGGCTCTTATCTGTGTCGCCTGAGGGTAGGAAGCAACTCATCCATTCCTGGTTCCCCTGGACACACTCAACCTGCTTGGCCTGCGGTGCTCACTCTTTCATCCCCTTCTGGTTCTTTCCCCCATTAACATTCTCATTTCTCCTATTGTAAAACAACAACTACTGCAAACTCTCTCTTTACCCAAATTCCCTCTGTTACAGCTGTATCTCTCTCTGCTTGCCTCTATGAATTTATTTTTTGTAATTGAAGTATAGTTGATTTACAACGTTGTATTAATGTCTGCTATACAGCCAAGTGATTCAGCTATACAATATATACATTCTTTTTTTAATATTCTTTTCTATATATTTTATCATAGGGTATTGAATACAGTTCCCTGTGCTATATAGTAGGACCTGGTTTATCCATTATATATAATAGCTTACATCTGCTGACCCCAGTATCCCACTCCAACCCTCCCCCAACCCCCTCCCCCTTGATAACCACAAGTCTTGAACTTTTTTTTTAATGGAAGAGACTTGCTTTATTGATTTTCCTGATAAACAAGCTCACTGGAGAAAAATACAAATAATACAGAATTCGAAGAGAGTAAAAATCATCCAAGATGCCATCAACCAGAGGTAAATTGCCTTTCATTAAACATCATGTCCCATTTCACACGTACACACACGCACATACACACTCGTGTGCATGATACCACAATTTTATATTAATGAAATCACACTGTACATACTGTTCTGTAACCTGCTTAAAAAAAATTCAGCAGTATATTGGGGACATCTTTCCAAGTCAGTTCATGTTAATCCTCATCATTTCTGTAAGCAGTTACCAAGCACTCGATTGAATCAACAATTATTTAATCTACACCTTTTGATGAGGCTACCCATTCTTTCCTGGTTTTTCATTTGTATGACTAACACTGTAGTTGTATTAGTTAGGGTTCTCCAGAGAAACAGAACCAAGGGACACGCACACAGAGAAATATAAAGAATTGGCTCATGTGATTATAGAGGCTGAGAAGTCCCAAGATCTCCAGTTGAAAGCCTGGGAACCAGGAGAGCCGATGGTGCAAGTTCCAGTCTGAATCTGAAAGCAGGAGACTGATGTCCCAGCTTGAAGACCATCAGGCAGAGAGAGCAGATCCTCTCTTACTCAGTCTTTTGTTCTATTCATGCCTTCAAGGGATTGGATGAGGCCTGCCCACATTAGGGAGGGCCATCTGCTTTACCTAGTCTACTGATTCAAATGTCAGTCTTATCCAGAAACATCCTCACAGACACCCAGAATAATGTTTAACCAGATAGCTGGGTGCCCAGTGGCCCAGTTAAGCTGGGACATAAAATTAACCATCCTAGTAATGAACAGCTTTATACAGCTATACTTAAACTCATCCCTCTCTCCCCATTAACTCTTTAGGATAAATTCCTGCATGTGAAATTGGTGGGTCAAATGTGTGTGTATGCTAGGTGATATTATTGCCCATCAGAAAAGTAAAGCTGTACCCAGGTAAAGTTGTCAGTGGCTTTTCCACTGCCCTCACCAACATGAATATTGTCAAGTCATCCTAATCTTTGCCAATTTTATGGTTTAAAAATATCTTTCTTTTTTTTGCATTTCTTTCAAGACTAAGGTTGAATATTATTTTGTAAGTTAATGTTTGTGTGTGTGTGTGTGTGTGTGTGTGTGTGTGTGTGTTTTCCTTCAATTAGACTGACTACTGTTTACTGCACTTCTCTAGGGTCCTAAGTCCAAATAATTCCAGTCCTATAATGGAACTTATTTAGTGTGTGTGTGGAATTGCCTAATCAGATCCTTTGCCCATTTCACTATTTGAGTGTTTTGTCTTTATTCATTTGTAAGAACTTTTCAAAAAGTATGCATGTTATCATATGTTATCACAGTTTTCTTTTAAAATTTTTGGTTTTTATGATTAAGATGAAAAGGGCTTCTCTACTCCTAAAATTGTAAAAATATTAATCTATAGTTTCTTCTGCTGTTTTTATGGTTTTATTTTATTTTTTTAAATTTAATTTACTTTTTAGTTTTTTATTTTTTTTACTGGGGTATAGTTGTTTTATATGGCTTTATTTTTTAAATTATCTTTTATTTTTATATTTGTATATATCATAGATACTATAACATCTATATATTTTACCTTTATTTCCATAATTTCTAATAGGTAGTAGCCTCTTTGTTTTCAATGTGGCTCTTTAATCCATTGGGTACTGCTAAATAGATATACGGGTTGTATTATTTCTTCTTTATTAGCTGAAATATAAAGAGAAACTTTATCTCATTTACTATTTGGTGTACTATTTTGGTTACTCATTTACTATTTGGAACAGTTTGTAATAGCGCAGGCAGGATAAATCTTAATTCTTTCCTTTATCAGTTAGTTTTTATAGGCACTTTCTTACGGTAAAACTAGTGTAATTCAAGAGAGTCTGTTGCACAGAGCACAGTGCCTATTGGAATAGCTTCTTGGAATACCTTTTTTTCAAGTAAAGGTATAGTGGTTTGCATGAGATCCTATAGATAATGGTTTGGCTAAGAGGTCATGTAGTTCCACCTCCTGTTTTTTTTCTTTTTAATTTCTTGAGGTGGTTATTTATTAAGCTTCCAAGCAAATATAGTGTAGCATAAGACACTCCAAATCTATTCAGAAGAAAAGTAAAAAATACTACCAAGTATTGCTAGTTTCTTCAGCACCTCCTGTTTTTTCTAAATGAGGAATAACCATCGCCCCCCCTGCAGCCCTTCCTTCCTCCCTTCCATCTCCACACACATAGATATAAATGCCTATATGTATATGTACATGTTTATCACTTCAAGTTCCAGGACAGCCCCATATGGTCAAACTCTAAGTAACTGTGATTTGGCCCAGAGTTAGTGAATCCATTGTAGGCGCCTGATGGGTAAAGGAGCCCCTCGGAGGAGCAGGGACGGCTGGTTATTGGAGGTCACTGTGCTTCTCGGGTCTTCCCTTGTCTTTGGCAATAGTCCTGCTTCACGGTGGACCTGCCAAAAATTCGCTGGGTCCTTTCCTGTCAGTCCCTCTCAGGATAGCCTGTGGCAGAATTGTGAATGCATCACCTGAGGATTCTGGCAGAAAACCTCAGGGTGACGGGTGCTGCCACCACCTCAGCGTCTCACTGGGTCTCCTCATCTCTTGGCATCTCTCTGGCTGTGAGTGGCTTCCTCTGCAAGGCAAGGTGAATCATGTTGTTTCATGCTGTCTGCACCGCCCCCCGCCCTGGTCTGCCTCTGAAAAGCAAAGAAAATCGTTCACTCCCCTGCTCCCACGTCTGCTGATTGCTCAGGCCAACGTGCTGTGTCCGCGCCTCAGCCCTATGAGAAGGTTCGGGCCGCGAGGTACCTGGGCTCACACTTGGCCAGGAAAAGCCCCAGAGGAAGAGAGGCCACTGCCTGCTTCCTGACCTCTCATCTGTCTCCATGGTCACTGGCCTTGCTCTGTGTTTTCATCATGCATTGCTTATACTTTCTTTGTGTTTAATAGAGATTCTTTAAATCAGACATTTTTAGATTTTTTCCTGACCTGGCATCCCAAGTTTCGAATTCAGGCATACTATAAGTTTTTGCTGCCTTGCCTTTGCTTTTCACCTTTATGTAATCACTGCTGTAGGTCTAGAGAATTTATTAAAAAGCATATGTTTGTTACATCTTCAAAAATTTTTTTCTTTAAAGGTGTCACTTCTTGGTTTTTCTTTCCTTTTAAAATCTCATCTTTATTCTTATCCTTCTAGGGTTGCCTAATTTTAAGTCTCTCCAGTGAATTTCTGTGTACCTGATGTATAGTGTTTTATTAATCAAGTGTAGTTGTGTTATTTTGTAAAGTAACATCTCACATTACCAGTGTGAATGGTTTTTAAAATTTTTATTTTCTAAGCAACTGTCAATCCAGTTAATGGTGGGACTTGAGGCTTAAAAATTGACAGCTTGTAATGCTGTGGATGAAGGGGGTGCAGGAGGTAATGCTTATCTGTCAGACTTCTCCAAGTACACAACTCACCCAGCTTCCTTTTATCTTTTCCTTCACATCTCTACAGCTGTCATTAGCTTGAGGTAGAGAAAAAACGTTCAGAATGTGCAGTGGTCTGCAAATAGATGTCATCAGTGTTCATAAAGATATGTTTATCTGAGGAACTCTAAGATCAATAACTTATAAAGTTTTTGTCTTTTTTTTTTTTTTTGGCCGCACTGTGGCATGTGGGATCTTAGTTTCCCGACCAGGGATCAAACCTGTGCCCCCTGCAGTGGAAGTGTGGAGTCCTAACCACTGGACCGCCAGGGAAGTCCCTCTCTTTTTTAATCTGAAAAATTGCCCACTACACTGTTACATTGAATATAGTCTAGAAACAAACCTAATTCATTAATTTCATTTTGGCTTGAAGTTATTTGTGCTTTTACTCCGCCTCCTTTACAGCCTTCACCGAGGAGATCTAATTTAACCTGCATTCTTGACCTGATCAGAATTTTTGTACTTTGAGCCAACCATTGAGGGAGTCAATGTAAAATGAGAAATTTGTCTTATTTATAAATTGTCAGAAGGCAACAATCCCAAGACTCTCTATGTAAACATGAATAGATGGATGGAAACACAATTTATTTAGAAGACAAACCCTAGGAGCCCAAACCTAAGGTCTGGACATTTCCTATTTAAGCAAAAATAGGAAAAAATGAGAGCATGTATGGCTCCCATTCTATGACTATTTTCAAATAAGAGTTGCTATACTCTAAATTCTGTTTGTGAAGCTGGGAGCTAAAAATAAAACAATCTGAAACATGCTTATTTCACCTGAATCTGTATCCTAGCATCTGTACTGGCATGCATATGATTGGAACATGTAGAGTTGAATCAGCACCCTTGTTTCTGGTTAGTTGCCAGAAATAAAGACATCAAAGGAAATAGTAAACTGGGCAGTGAATCAAAGCTGCGTGGCCTTTCCATTTAGTAGCTATTGTAGGTCTCTCCACTGCTTTCTGACTGAAACTCTCCTTCCCACAGTCCCCTGTGAGAAAGGACCACCCTAGGTAGACCAGTTGTTCGTTCTTGTTACCTTTACTTTGTACATGTGTAGAATTGTTTCTGTGGGACAGAGTCCCAGATGTGGAAATGCTCAGTCAAAGGGAGTGAACGTTAATAGGTTTAACAAGTACTGCCAAGTTGTCCTTTAGAAAGGGTGTGTCCATGTGCACTTCCACCAACAGTGAAGGTGAAACCAGCCACTGAGTTGTGATGAATACTGTGGGTTGTTTGTTGGGAGCCAGACAAGCCTGAAGTTTTGCCAGCCATCTTCTAGACAAGAAGTTGATTCTTGGAATGGTTAAAAGCTGTTTTAGGCAGTGTAAAACGAGTTACAGATATTCTTAGAAAAGAACATTTTCTAAGAATACTTAGAATACATTTTCATAAATAAAATGAAAATGTAATATTAAAGAATATTTTAAAATAATACATAATCCTACTCTCAATAGATATTCATTTTTGCAAATTACTGTCTGCATATGGATATATTTTACTGGTTATAATTTGTGTGTATTTTTATATTTTACATTTTTTTTCAGAGAACTGTCTCATAAGCTGTTTCCTATATCTGTATGTCTCATAATGGTCATTTAAAAGCTGCATTTTGTCATTGTACCATAATTTGTTAACTCAGCTCTTAATATTGAATATTTAGTATACAACCAAATACTTAAACTACATGTTCTTAATTAATAAGATTTATTGGCTTGTTCTGGTTATGAGAGTAATATAGTTCATTATTAAAAAATTTGGAAAACACACAAAACTTAGGAAGATGTACACAAAATTCTTTCTATAACTTCCGTTAACGAACTCTGTGAGTATTATATATTTTCTTCCTGTCTTTCCCTAATACACTATTTGTGTAAAACATATTCATTTTCACATGTTTGTAAACCCCATTTTTTTTGGCTGCTCCACGTGGCATGTGAACTCTTAGTTCTGTGACTAGGGATCGAACCCGTGCCCCTGCAGTGGAAGCGTGGATTCTTAACCACTGGACCGCCAGGGAAGTTCCTAAACCCTTTAAAAATATCATTTCTCCTTTTTAAAAAAAAGTGAAATTTTTTTCTGACTATAATAGTAATTTGAAATTATTGCAGAAAATTGGGAAACAATCCCAAACATCCATACTATCACCCTGAGGCATAAAGCATTAATATTTTGGTTTATTACCTTCACATTTTTTTTTCTTTAAAAAAAATCTGAGATCTTGTATCATCAATGGTTCTTAATTTGGGGATGGTCATGGACTCTAAAATAAAATCCAAGTTAAGAACTCTTGCTGTATATATAAATATACCTCTTTTTTTCTATTAAACATTATAAAACAGGTGTTTTTAAATTATTGGGAACTCTCATAAATCTACAAATTTGCTGATTGTTATGGGTTGAATTGTGTCACCCGAAAATGCACATGTGAAAGTCCTAACTCCCTTTACCGCAGACAGTGACCTTATTTGTAGACAAGGTCTCTATAGAGGCAGTCAAGTTAAAATCAAGTCATTGGTGTGGGCCCTAGTCCGGTATGACTGGTATCTTTATGAAAAGAGGAAATTTGGAGACAGACACACACAGAGAAGATGGCCATCCACAGGTCAAGGAAAGAGGCCTGGAGTGGATTCTTCCCTCATAGCTCTCAGAAGGAACCAATCCTGCTGACACCTTTATTCCAGACTTGTGACCTCCAGAATTGTGAGACAATAAATTGTGACTATTGTTTAGGTCACCCAGCTTGTGGTATTTGGTTATGGCAGCCCTAACAAACGAATACACTGATTATGTAGTCTTATATAATATAGACGTCTAGGTGCATATTTACTTTGTGCCAGGCACTGTGCTGGGTTGGGAGTACTAAATCAACAAAGTCAAGTTCCCTGACCTTAAGGTGCTTAGATTGGCACACAAGAATAGAACCCTGGGGTCATGCTATGACGGGTGGTGCTCAGGGCATCACGGGAGCCCAGAGCTGGGCCAGGGGTGAGGGCAGACTTCCCAGGAGAAGTACCACTTGAGCTGAGTTTGGAAGAACTAATAGGAGCTTACTTAACATTTCTATTGTGGGATATTAGGGTGTTTTCACTTTCCTGTATTTTTCAATTATTTCTTTAGGATAGATTCCCAGTAATGCATTACTGAGACAAGAATGTGAAGCTTGAAACATCTTTTTTAGGGCAGTGTAATTTTCTAGCAGGTGGAGGTTTCCTGGTTTATTGAATCATCCTCTTTTATTGGATGACAGTCTCCCTGATGCTGTTTCCAGTTTTGCTACTATAAATAACACTGTCATGTACATCTTTTTGTAGGTCCGTTTCTTCTCTTGGGTTTCCCACTTAGAGAAGTTCCTTTAGCATTTGTTGTAGAGGTGGTTTGGTGGCTGAATTCTCTTAGCTTTTGCTTGTCTGTAAAGCTTTTGATTTCTCCATCGAATCTGAATGAGATCCTTGCCGGGTAGAGTAATCTTGGTTGTAGGTTCTTCCCTTTCATCACTTTAAATATATCATGCCACTCCCTTCTGGCTTGTAGAGTTTCTGCTGAGAAATCAGCTGTTAACCTTATGGGAGTTCCCTTGAATGTTATTTGTCGTTTTTCCCTTGTTGCTTTTAACAATTTTTCATCTTTAATTTTTGTCAATTTGATTACTCTGTCTCTCAGCTTGTTTCTCCTTGGGTTTATCCTGCCTGGGACTCTCTACATTTCCTGGACTTGGGTGGCTATTTCCTTTCCCATGTTAGGGAAGTTTTCGACTATAATCTCTTCAAATATTTTCTCGGGTCCTTTCTCTCTCTCTTCTCCTTCTGGGACCCCTATAATGTGAATGTTGTTGCGTTTAATGTTGTCCCAGAGGTCTCTTAGGCTGTCTTCGTTTCTTTTCATTGTTTTTTCTTTATTCTGTTCTGTGGCAGTGAATTCCACCTTTCTGTCTTCCAGGTCACTTATCTGTTCTTCTGCCTCAGTTATTCTGCTATTGATTCCTTCTAGTGTATTTTTCATTTCAGTTATTGTATTGTTCATCTCTGTTTGTTTGTTCTTTAATTCTTCTAGGTGTTTGTTCTTTAATTCTTCTAGGTCTTTGTTAAACATTTCTTGTATCTTCTCAATCTTTGCCTCCATTCTTTTTCCGAGGTCCTGGATCATCTTCACTATCATTATTCTGAATTCTTTTTCTGGAAGGTTGCCTATCTCCATTTCATTTAGTTGTTTTTCCGGGGTTTTATCTTGTTCCTTCATCTGGTACAAAGTCCTCTGCCTTTTCATTTTGTCTATCTTTCTGTGAATGTGGTTTTTGTTCCACAGGCTGCAGAATTGTAGTTCTTCTTGCTTCTGCTGTCTGCCCTCTGGTGGATGAGGCTATCTGAGAGGGTTGTTCAAGCTTCCTGATGGGAGGGACTGGTGGTGGGTAGAGCTGGGTGTTGCTCTGGTGGGCAGAGCTCAGTAAAACTTTAATCCACTTGTCTGCTGATGAGTGGGGCTGATTCCCTCCCTGTTGGTGTTTGGCCTGAGGTGACCCAACACTGGAGCCTACCCGGCTCTTTGGTGGGGCTAATGGCAGACTCTGGGAGGGCTCACGCCAAGGAGTACTTCCCAGAACTTATGCTGCCAGTGTCCTTGTCCTCACGGTGAGCCACAGCCACCCCCCGCCTCTGCAGGAGACCCTCCAACACTAGCAGGTAGGTCTGGTTCAGTCTCCTGTGGGGTCACTGCTCCTTCCCCCTGGGTCCTGATGTGCACACTACTTTGTGTGTGCCCCCCAAGAGTGGAGTCTCTGTTTCCCCCAGTCCTGTCGAAGTCCTGCAGTCAAATTCCGCTAGCCTTCAAAGTCTGATTCTCTAGGAAGTCCTTCTCCCGTTGCTGGACCCCCAGGTTGGGAAGCCTGACATGGGGCTCAGAACCTTCACTCCAGTGGGTGGACTTCTGTGGTATAAGTGTTCTCCAGTTTGTGAGTCACCCACCCAGCAGTTATGGGATTTGATTTTTTTGTGATTGCACCCCTCCTACCGTCTCATTGTGGCTTCTCCTTTGTCTTTGGATGTGGGGTATCTGTTTTGGTGAGTTCCAGTGTCTACCTGTCGATGATCGTTCAGCAGTTAGTTATGATTCCGGTGCTCTTGCAAGAGGGAGTGAGCGCACGTCCTTCTATTCCGCCATCTTGAACCAATCTCTGTCATGTACATCTTTCTGCATAAAGCTTTTTCCATAATTAAAATTATTTCCTGGGACTTCCCTGGCAGTCCAGTGGTTAAGACTCCACACTCCCAACGCATGGGGGACAGGTTCAATCCCTGGTTGGGGAAGATCCCGCATGTGGCATGGCGTGGCCAAAAAAAAAAAAAGAAGAATTATTTCCTTAGTGATAGAGTGCTAGAAATAGAATTAGAGTATCAAAACAGTCAAATTATTTTTCAGAATTACTGATTTACATTCCCATTAATAATCAAGTGAAATATATTAACAAATCAATTTGATTTATTATAGTTTTTTATATCCTTTGGGGTGTGTTGAAACAGTTCAGTGCTTCCATCTTTTGAAGACTGAACCTTTCCAGGGAAGTAAAGTGAGGTTTGTATCACTTGGGATGCAAGACCCCCCTCCTCCTTAGATTCTTCTTTTCCTCTGAGAAAAACCTGCTTAAAGGGCATTGTACCATCACAGACTTGCCCACACAGCTTCTGTGCTGGTTTCTCACCAGCAGATGTGTGCACTGGTCTCTGTTTATACTCTCTTAGGTCATTGTCTGTCTGAAATCTAACTATCCCAAAAGATCAGCCTTCCAAATTGGCTATTTCTGTTCTATTCCGAGATTCTCTCAGAAAGACTCATGTCCTCTGCATTCTGCTAGACTGTAAATGTTGGCAGCATATCTAATGTAACAGTAACAAAAACCCCACAATCATGGTGACATGCTGGGCATATGGGTGCATGAAGGAGCTGGATCAGGAGTGATGGTGTCCTGCCTCAGTGAGAGAAGAGTTTGTTAACAAGCTTTGTATTGTTTCCTTCATTTTAAAAGTGAGTGTGAGTACATGTTATTCACTCAACCAGATAGTGAGCATCAAGGAACAAGGACTCATCTTAATTAGTTTTGTATTCTCTACCCCAAAGGGTGCCTTGCATAATTAATTGATGCTGAATAACCATTGATATAATTTTTTTGAAAATGCCCCACTCACTAGTTACTTAAAAAACTTGGGGCTTCCCTGGTGGCGCAGTGGTTGAGAATCTGCCTGCCAATGCAGGGAACACGGGTTTGAGCCCTGGTTTGGGAAGATCCCACATGCCGCGGAGCAACTGGTCCCGTGAGCCACAATTACTGAGCCTGCGCGTCTGGAGCCTGTGCTCCGCAACAAGAGAGGCCGCGATAGTGAGAGGCCCCGCGCACCGCGATGAAGAGTGGCCCCGCTTGCCACAACTAGAGAAAGCCCTTGCACAGAAACGAAGACCCAACACAGCCATAAATAAATAAAAATAAATAAATTTAAAAAAAAACTTTACTTTTGACATCGGGGGAAAAAAAGCAAAGTTATGCATAGTTTAAACACTACAGAAGCACATATGTGGCAAGTGTGAGTCTCCTATATTCCTATCCCACAAAGATGAGCAACCATGGTCTGCAATTTAGGACATGTTTCTCCAAATTTTCTCCCTAGCGTTTAAAAAATATAATGATGCTTCACCTCACTAACAATAAGTGAAATACAGAGTAAACAAAAATGAGATTTTTTTCCCCTATCAAGTTCTCAAAGGTAAAGCGAAACATAACATATAGACCTGATTATGTTCATGTTGGTGGACATGTAGGAAAATGGCACTTCTGTAGATGTGGGTGGGAGTTGAACTCTATCTAGAGGGTAATTTGTCAGTAATTACCAAAATTTTGTCTACACATATCTTGTGCATTTTCTCTGCTGACTTTAGAGAAGTAAGAACGTTGAGAGCTGTTTTATAAGAATGTCGTTAGGTGATGTGCTGGTGCTGGTGGTGGTGTCTCTACTGTATGAGGAGGCTTGGTGAAGTCTCATCTGAGTCTGCTTCGTACCCAGAACAGTGCCAGGGGGCAATGTGGGTCAAAGCAATTCTCATGATTCTTTCACAACGTAGGCAGAGAGATAAGCTTCCCTGGGGAGGAAAGATTTTTTACCATTGCTCTTGTCAAGGTGGAAACAATCGGAGGTCCGCTCAGTCCCTGCAGACACTTTCTGAAGGCATTCCCTAGAACTCCCTCCTTTCCTCTGCTTCTAAGTTTTAAGGTAGCAGAGAGATTCTGCCCTATGAAATATTCATAATATTCAATTGACCGTAAAACACTTTGTAAATGTAAGTGCTGTAAGTGACCCAAATTATATCAGCAGCTTTTTGAGAAATGGAGAGAGGAAGGAAAAGGAATGTAAGGGAATGGGATCCAGGGAGCCAACCTTGCCATTTTCAAACCATAACAAATGGGTCATGGATCTACATTTTGTAATTTCAGAAATGACTAATGCTTGGACTGTTTTTGAGCATCTTAAGAGTGGCTTCATTCCAAGATAAATCAATCTCTGTACATTACACAGATTATGCCACTTTTTAAATCCATATTTTTATTTCATCGTCATCCTGTTTCCAGCTCGAAAGATCCTGAGAACCCGTACTCAAGGTGGTCTTCTCACATCAGATGCTAAGGAAGTGTCCCTGAAGGCAGCTGGCCACCAGGCGAGCCTTGGAAGGAGCCTCTGCCAGCACCTCTTGTACGGGGTCAGGGCTCCAAGGGCCCTGCGGGAAAGCAGCCTTGGCGCTGACTCTCGACAGCCAGAGCTTTTCATTGTTAGAAAATTCATCAGCCCTTTCTGCTGCCGTCTGGAGCTCCCAGAATAAATCTACTGTGTGTGCCCTTCCTGTACTGAGGATGGCCATTCCCCACCCTGACCCTGCCCAAGTCATTTCTTCCTCGTAGGAGAAGATTCTCAGGATTTCTGCCCTCCTGGGTACCCACTCTTCTTTGTAGAATAGTATGTGGACCATCTAGTCCTCCCCGTCCGCCCTCATCCTTAGTGCTGTCTTTTTATAATGAATCCTAAAATTGTTACGTTTGTTCACTTGTTTCTGGCACCCGAGTCTCTCCATTGTCTCCTATCGACTTGTAAGCAAACTAAAACCCCAGAGCAGTTGCCTTTGAGCCTAAGTGAATGATGGAACCTCTGTTTCTCTGAACTGTTTTTTTCCTTTCAGCTCATTTTTTTTCAAGCCAGACAGACCTCTTTTGGAATTCTGATTCTGTCGGTCTTATCTAAAGCATTCATCTCTCCCAGCGTGGTGTCCTCAGATAATTTGAAAAGCCTGTGATGTATTTACCTAGGCTCAGGGCTCCTAAGAGGGTGACAAATCCGTCATAACGAGTTTGCCAAATGCCTGCTGGCAGCCAGTGGCTTCAAGGCTCCTTGGAGAGAGAGAAGGACCAAACCCAGGGCCTGGCTGCACGGAGGGGCCCGGTCTCGGGAGCTTTGGTTTGACTATTGACATGTAAATGGTCAGAGGGGCCTGAGGCGGATCCCCGCAGACCCTCCCCGCAGACCCTCCCGCCATCCCTCCAACCACACAAAGCCCAGCCGTGAACGGCTGCAGGCTTTACCCTGTGAGGCTCCGGGCGTCCTGACTGCAGAGGTAAGTCCTGAATCAGCTCTGCTGTAAAACTGTTCTGTTTGGGATGGTGATTGTGGACTGGAAATTTCTCCGAGCCACATGCAGGGGGAGTGGTCCCTTTGGATGTCGACAGAGACTCTGAAGGTTTTTGAAATGAAAAAGAATCCTATTAAGTGATGATTAATTTGATTTGGTGCAAGAAAAGAAACAATCACATTTGCCCACCTGTATGTGCATAGACAAGATTTGATGCTAGATGAGTTTCAAAGTACTTTTTGAATTTTACCTGACATTTCTGTAGCATTATTTTTGGCTTTGTGTTTCTGTAGTCCCTCGGGCACCCCCCAACCCCCTTTCCCTCTGTCAGTCTCTACCTCCCTTCCCTTCCGTCCTCCCTCCTTGTTCTTGTAGGGATGGTAAATTGTGTGACTCATAAAAGGAGTATCACAACGTGCTTTACAAATTAGAGAAGTGAAGGAAAAATTATACACCATTAGAAGAATTATATGAATAAACCACCACTAAAGACTGGAGGTGCTGAGTTTGTTTTTTTCTCTCTCTCTCTGAAATTTCGGGGGAAAAGTTTATGTAGCTATAGTGTCCTAAATTTAACATGTGAATTATAAAGTTTATATGTGCCAACTAAAGAATGTCACTTGCCGTCCAGCTCTACAAGGACTAGGTCATCATCCACGGCAGTCGCTGACCTTTAATACCCCCTGAAAGGAGTTCAGGACAGAGATCAGGAGTGAGGCACTCCATGCTCTGGGAAAAACTGGCAGAACAGGCCTTCAGAGAGTTAGATATTTTCAGGAGAAAATTGTATGAACCTAATTTCTTGCATCCTCTCATACCTAGAAAAGCACTAAAATCATTAAGGGAAACATCTGCTCCTTGTGACTTAACAGCAGCCTTCTACCGAGATGTGTGCTGGATTGCATGTACACCCTTTGCCAAATCATGTATGCATTCACTTCCCCCACCCTTCAGAGCCGTTCCTTAGAGATATCTGAGATGCTGTCTCCCGGGCTTTTGTCCTCAGCAAGTCCCCCAGTACAAGGGGATTCACAGCTCTCACACTGTGCATTTTTTCAGTTGACAATGTCATGCTTTGGACTGATTTTGTTACAAGTCCTTTAAGAACTAGCAAGAAGTTATTGAAAATATAAACTTAGATTTCACATTCATAATGAGTGCTAGGTTGAGTTAGAGAATCTTGATTTTAAAAAATCTCAACTGAAAGGTTTTATTTGGTAAAAGTTAGCCCATGTAGGACTCACTTCCCTGACTGCTTGCAGAGATGGTGCTTTGAAGGAAAACATTTTTTTAATAAAATGTAAATGTTTCCAGATCTCTTTCTCTCTCTCTCTCTGGTACAGATATTCTTTGAAATATGAGTTCTGTACACAATGCATCCTGAGGACTTGAATATTGATAGGTGGTTGTTAGTTCAGACACTTTTTTTGCCCTCTTAGAGTAATTATAGTAATAGAATTATGCTTCTATACCAGAATACCCATAACGAGATTGAAAAAACAGTTCACGCAATCAGGCTTAGATCTAGAAACCATAAATCCTATCAGTAAGTGTGAAGTCTATTCTTAATATTTAAGTGTCTCATGCTCTAATGAGCATAATTAGGGGAGTTTGGTACAATGAAAAGAACACAAAACTAAGTGTTACGAGACATGGGATTCGGCTCTAGCTACTTAGGGGGCCTTGGGCAAATGACTGACTTCTCTGCCCTCAGTGATGGACCAGATCAGTGGTTCTCGACCAAGGGTGGCAATGTCCTTACAGGGGCCCTTGGAAATGTTGAGGGGGGATCATTTCAAATTGTCTTGGTGTATGGGGGCACCAATGGTTGAGGACCCCGGATACTAAAATCCTGCAATGCCACCCGGTCCAGGGAAGAATTGGCAGACTCCAAATGCCAATGGCTCCCACGCTGAGAAACACCGAACCCGACGGTCCCTGAGGTTATTTCAGCTCTGTTTCTCTCAAGTTCACAAGCGGAGCATTGAAAGCATCCAGAATGATGTTGAACTGTTACACTTAGTGTCTGTATCTCCCATCTGGCATTAAATGCTGTGTTGCTGGGAGTGAAGTCAGACCCAGTTGTGCTGGGTCAGGACACTCGTGCCATGGCAGCTCCAATTCAGAGCTGCATTGCTGTGGGAGTTCCCTGCTCTAAGCACAGAAGAATACCGAGACTGTTCAAACGCAGGTCGGGAGCTGGGCCTGGGTGTTTTGGTTGGCTTTGGATTGTCCTTCATGTCCTCCTGTCCTTAAAGGGAAGAAGAGGGTTTATTGTGGCCACAGGCCTGGCCTCCAGGGCCTGGACAGCTGTCTCAGTGCCCTGCCCCGCTGCTGGGCACTGTCACCTCTGTTGGGAAGGGGTCACCGTGGTGGCAGGTGCCGTCGGCAGATCCTCCCGCCTGCAGGTTGTCACAGGCCAGGCCAGAGGCCTTGATGAGACAGAAAGGGATTCGGGCTGGAATAAAGATTCCTGGGGAGTCTGAGTTCTTAGGTAGTTTGGTGTGATTAAAATTTTTATTTGACAGTCGAGTGCTGTTAAATCAAAGTCCCACAAGAAAGCTTCTCTCAGGCTTATCTTAGTGTAGAAAGCAATAGAAAGGTGAGTGACTAATCCTCACCAGAAATTGTCTGTGATGCTGTACACATATCCAATCTTAATAACTCACGTGTAAGATTACCTGGAACATATTTGTCAATTGATGTGTTGTTTTCAATTAAAAAAAATAATTTTATTTAATTAAAGAAAATTCGAATACATAAAAATACCAGTAATTACTGCATTTTGATATATATCCTGCTGGTCTTTAAAATTTTACAAACATGGGGTTACAGGATAGGATGTTTTGTAACCTGCTTTGTTCACTTCACACTGTCTCACGAACATGTGTCTTATCACATAGATATTACATGCCTCCTGGTGATCCATTGAGAGGACAGTGCCAAAGAGCAGAGACCCTAGAGCCGGACTCTGGGTCCATACGTCAGCCTTGCCTCTCATTAGCTGGGCAAGTTATTTAACTGCTGTGTGTCTCTATCTGCTCTTCTGTAAAATGGGGAGAACAGTAATACCCCCTGCACTGGTCTGCTTTGAGAATTAAATGAGGAGATAGATGTTGAGTGCTTAGAATAGAGCCTTGCAAAAGGTAAACACTCACTATCTGTGAGACAGCATCATCTTGTCAGCATCAGCATCATTGACTGTACCATCTCTGCTAACCCCTCCCCTGGTATTCTTGCAACTGTATCCTTTCTGACCTGTGGAGTTACTACTTTTCATATCAGTTCCTAAAAGTGGAATTTCTGGGTCAGAGAGCAAACAACGGTTAGAGGCTTTGGATACATGTTGCTGAATTTCCTCCTTTCTCAGCACTCACTCCTACCAGCTTTTCTCAACTGAATTAAAAAATTCAGCTTGGCTTCCTTCTAATATCCTGTGTGCTCTGGGACCTCCCCCTTCCAATAATTGGGCATATAAACTCCTATAATGTTGCTCTGGGGCAAGTATAATTAAGGAAATGAATTAGCAACAAAACGACTTCAATAAAGCATGCCACAGTCAAATTAAAAGAAAAGGTAGTTCACCTGCCACTTGGTATTTTCAGTGCTCCAACTTCTCTCCATTGATCAAGAATTGTTTAGGTGTGGGATAATGTGATGTGGAACCCATAAGTGTAGTCCTCAAGCTCTCATCCCCTCCAACCAAATTTAACTTCTTGACATGCTGGAAGAAAAAAAAAATTATCTTCAGCAACAGGATAGGAAATGTACGTGAAATTAGCCATATAACTTGTAAAACATTAGATTAGTCTCTTTATTCTGTGATATGTGAAAATCACTTCATTGCATTTACTTTTACATTTACAGTGAAGAAATTGTTGCAAAGATGGGATTCATAGTGTTTGCTCCTGGACCTGGGAGTGAGAGCTGTGGTCCACGTTCCTTGTTCAGCAGTCCTGTCCTACGAGTTGCTCGGTGATAACTCAGTTCTCCCACCCTCAGGTGACCGAGAACCCTCTGCACAGCATGCCGTGACCTGGCCTGGCCTTCACATGTATCAGTGCAGCATTGCTAGATGAAGGCTGCTTCTCTGTTGATCTCAGCAATCCAGCCACCTGCATTTGATGATAAACACGAATGCAAACGTGAACATTTAAACCATATGACCCAACACAGTTATGAGGGAGACATCCAGATGATTCCGAATATGTTCAGTATAGATTCGCATTAGCGTTACCAAACGCAAGTTCGTGTGCCCGATGCACAGTGAGGCCAAACAAACCAAAATGTCGGAGTTTAGAGCAGAGAAAGGTTTATTGCAGGCCCGAGCAAGGACAGCTGGGTGTGGCGGGTGGGAAGGGGAGGGCTCAGGCTCAAAATACCCTGAGCTCCCCGAAGGGTTTCAGCAAAGCGGTTTTAAAAGCCAGGTGAGGGAGCCGGGGTTGCAGGGTATGTATGTGATCAGCTCGTGCAGAATTCTCTGATGGGTTGATGTTGAGGTAACTGGGTGGTTTACATTACCCTTAGGCGCCCTGTACATAGGTCTTGGGGCTCATGCTCATCAAGTAGTTAATTTCTTCCATTTGGTGGTGGTTTTATCATCTGTAAAACAACTCCAGAAGTGTGCATCAGATACTATTATCTGGGTACTTCAGAGAGGAGCTACAGCAGAGGATATGGCGGAGGGGTCTGTCCCGGGGAGGCCCCATAGGGTCCTGCTCGGTTATATTAGGAGCACAAAATGTGAAAATTCTCATCAAGAATTTTCAGGCCTCTGAACATACCTCTTAAAACCCCAGAACTGTGCTCGGGAAAGGCTGACTCAGTTTGCAGACACTGTCCAAGGTACTTTTGATAATTATTGGCATTCCAAAAAGGAAGGTAAGTTATATTTTTATTATTTCTTTGGATTGAATACTTGATTCACTTTTGCTCAAGAATAGTGCCTTTCAGACTTTTGACTGTGACCCGTTAGAAGAAATACATTTTACATAGTGACTGGCTATGTACCTACACATATAAACACATACAAGTGAAACAGTTGTTGCCCAAAATACATGCAGCACACTCTATTTCCAGTTCTGTTTCATTCTTTAAAATGCTGCTTATGACCCACTAACTTATTTTCATGACCCACAAATAGGCCTGCATGACCTGCAGTTCGGAAGTTCTGTTCCAGAGGTGGTGTGTTGGATAACTTTAGTGGGGCCTTTATCACGGTGGAAGCCCGCTGCCTTCCTCTAGATGCCGAGCTCCTCAGGCTGTCCGTGCCCCGGGCATCACCTTTGGCGGGTCTCAGGGCCACGGGGCTGGGCAGGCAGTGAAGGCAGAGCCCATGTGCTGGCTGCCTGGGAACTTGAACAGCTTCGCTCTTGAGAGCGTTCATCCTTCCCTGGACTCTCTGCTCTAGCTGACAGCTCCGTCTGAGAGGGGAGGTTTAAACAAAGACAGTAATTCAATTTGAGTGCCCGTGAATCATGTCTTTGTCTCTGCTCTTGATAGAACAGAAGGAAGTTGTTCATTATTAAGGATGCCAGCTGCCCGTGGATTGATATATCTCTAGTCAGGGCTGGCTCACTGTCAAGTAGGTAGAGAGCTGGCTCCCCGGTTGGTGTGTTTTGAAGGGGTGCAGAAAGGATTTTCCTAAAGATGTCTCCTCATTCCCTTGTGCCTAAAATTTTATTTTTAGAAGTTCATCCTTTTCAATCTTGTAAGCTTTTTGGTTTCCCAGCTGAAAATAAAAATATCCTTGAGGAAAGAGAGTACCTTAAGATTGCATCAGATAACATTTAGTGGGGATTTGGACAGCCACGAGAGCAAGGGGAGGGCTGCAGCAGGGGGCTGGGGTGCCTGGAGGACTGTGAGAAGGAACAGAGGGGGCTGCAGGCCTCTGGAAGTTTCTGAATCTAATGGCAGTTTGAAAGCTGTTTGAAAGTGTGGCGCTCTTTAAATATTTTCATGAGAATTTTACAAAGACCTGGTGTCTTGGGGTGGACTTGAATAGGGCTTAGAACTGAGAGAACTGATCCAAATGATGAAGGATGAGGGATGAGGGGACCCACCAAAAGTGACCAGAGCTCTTCGGATCACTTGCCACTCAAGGATTACATGGCCTGTATAACAATAGAACCCCATTGAACACAATGGGTTTGTGTTCTCATTTAACAAATGTATTGTCTGCAGACATGACTAAAGTATGCCACCCAAGGTTCACATTTTATTTTGTCCAGTGCCTTCCAAGCACCTTGCACGTATTTAGACATTTTTCCTTAACTGTAGCTTTCTGCTTGGTCAGATCACCACAATTCGATTGCACGCCAGTTTGTTTTTCCAGTTGTTGGTTATGATAGAATTTAGAGATAGAAAAAGATCTTAGTGGACACCTGGGTCAGTGTTTTTCAAGCTGTGGTTATCAGCCCATTCCTGGGTCATTAAATCAGCCTCACGGGAGTTACTGACGGAGACTGTCCGTTGAATGGGTGAGAACCCTGTAAATATTTATCTTGCCCACCAGGCATTGTGTAGCACACAGGTACCTCCTGATGAGTAGCAATATACACAATACATCTCATGGGATACAGATATATTCATTCTTTTGTTTGACAAATATCAATTGTCAATTAAGCACCTGTTGTTTATAGGTACTGTGAGGAGGGGCAGGGGGTACAAAGGTGAGGAAGACATGGACCCCGACCTCGAGATGCTCAGGTAGGGGAGACGGACACAAAAGGTTATCGTGACACAGTGCGGTGGCTGCAGTGATGAGGACACGTAATTCCCTCCTCACCTCACCCGGGGGAACGCTCTCCCTGGGACGCCCCACTTTGGAAAAGCATGGGCTGGCTGGTTTCAATGAACAGAGCCGAGGAGAAGCTGCAGGTACACCTGTGAGAGGACAGAAAATCCACCCTCAGGTTCAGAAAAGTAGACCAGGGAAGGCTTCTGATGAGTGGTGATAGCTCGGCTTGGCCTGCACAGTGGATTGAATGCTGACCCCCAAAATCTACGTCCATTCCCTAAATCCCTGGAGCCTGTGAACGTTCCCTAATTTGGAAAAAGGGTTAAGGAACGCCGCAGCTGGAGGAGGCATGGAAGGGATCCTGCCCAGAGCTTCCAGAGGGAGCGCAGGCCTCCAGACCCTTGAGAGAATGAATTGCAGCTGTTTTAAGTCACCAACTTTGTGGCAGTCTGTTATGGCAGCCCTAGCAAACTAAGCCTGGGTTTCCATAGGCAGGGACTACAGGAGGGAGGGTGTTTCTGGAGAGAGTACAGGGGCGGGAGGCAAAGCCCTGTGTAGGGAGAGAGCGGGCCTTGTGGCCGCAGCAGGGATTTTGTGAAAGGGAGTAACAGGAGAGAGGGCTGCAAAGCTGGTATCTGACTCCTGGCCTTTGTGGTGGTTTGAGTGATGCCCTGTTTATAAAGGATTATTTGATGGTTCATTGTACTGCCTCTCAGGTAATGGCTCCTAATGCCGGGTGACCAGGCGAAAAATACAGGGTGAAGTTGGTTTGTTCCTTGGCTGGCTCCACTCTTGTGTGGACATGTGGAAAGCGCAAACACTCTCCGCTCTCTGGCCACTGCCCGCTGGAGAGGGCAGCCCCCCCCACTAGAGGGCCGCTTTAGTCACTCGCCTCGTCTTATTCTTGAACTTGTATTTCTCACTGCGTTTTCCTAAAAAGATATATTTTTATGGCATTTTTATCTCCTCGAAATTATCAATTAACGTTGACTCACTCCTGTGATGTGTAGTGAGCATCTTCAAACCAGATGAAGAAAATCATGTTCCTCAATGTGAAACTAGTCCCTGCTCCTTTCAGGGATGCAGGAGTTCAGGTTCTAGAACAGACCCTCCCCACATCATGCTCCTTCTTCTAGAACTAGACCATTTGATACCTGTTTGTTTTCTTTAGTGAGATAGAATTTAGGTGTGAGTACATTTTGGGGTCAAACTAAATTTTATTTCTTCGGGATGAGACATAGCAGCTAAAGGTCTTGTGTCTCCTCAGCTGTCTGTCTGACGGGCACGATGTCTCCTATGTTCACTTTCCCCATCCCCCAAATTTTACGCACTCTCATGTTTTATGGCTTTAATGATCAGTTTTTATTACAAAAATAATTCAAGCTTATTATAAAAATGTCAAATGGTAGGTTTGAATATATTGCTCCTTAGTACTTTAGCTGGCTGCAAAATCCACTCCCCGCTTTGCTATGATTTGTGTCCCCCCCAAAATTCATATGAGGAAACCGAATGTCCAATGTGATAGTCTTTGGAGGCGGGGCCTTTGGGAGGTGATTAGGGCGTGAGGATGGAGCCCTCATGAATGGAATTAGTGCCCTTATGAAAGAGGCCCCAGAGAGTGCCCTTATCCCTCCCACCATGTGAGGACACAGTGAAAAGGCACCATCTGTGAAACAGAAAGCAAGCCCTCACCAGACACTGAATCGGCTGGCACCTTGATCCTGGACTTCCCAGCCTCCAGAATTGTGAGCCATTTCTGTTCTTTATAAGCTACCTAGTCTGTGGTATTTTGTTACAGCAGCCCAGATGGACTAAGACACACTTCTATGCCCTTATTAGTTTCCTGAGGCTGCTGTAACCAATTACTACAAACCAGGTGGCATAAAACAACAGAAATTTACTCTCTCACAGCCCTGGAAGCCAGGAGTCCAGCATCCAGGTGGGGGCTGGGCTGGCTCCCTCCAGAGGCTCTAGGGCAGATTCTGTTCTTGACTCTTGCAGCTACCGGGGGTGAAGATATTTCTTGGCTTGAGGCCACATCACTCCGGTCTTTGCTTCTGTCTTCACATCACTGGTTCCTCTTTGTGTCTCTGTATGTCTGTGTCCCAAAACTCCCTCTGCCTCTCTCTTATAAGGTTACATGTGATTGCATTCAGGGCCCCCAAAAGTAATATCCACTCTTTTGCCATGTAAGGTCATACTCACAGGTTCCCAGTCTTAGGGCATGGACGTAACTTTCGGGGGGCCACCGTTCAACCCACTAACCATTGTTAAAGGAAGGATTATTATGACACATGTTAAAATGGTAAGGACGACTTTATTCAGGAATATCGTGACAGGTGTCGACTACTGCTGTAGGGGAGAGAGATCGGGCTCAACCCCGAATATGACAAGTACAGGTGGGGATTTATAGCCAAGGAGCAGGTTGGAGGGGTGGAGGGAAGATTACTAAGAGGAGACCTCAAGGGTAGGAAGAATTCTTGCTAAACGAACAGGATTCTTGCTGAAGGCCAGATGGTGGGGGATGAGGAATTTGATCAGATATTGAGGGTGATCAGGTATTAAGAGTGGGAGGTATTAAGGGTACTAAACTGACTTAGTGGGATTCTCGCTAAAACTGGGCTCTGCAGGCCCGACACGGATAGGGGCCAATGTGAGTTTGGTTAGGAGAGGGTCTTTGTCACAATTCTCTTAAGCAGTATTTTCCAGACTCAGAAAGACCATAAAAGCCAACCCAAACTATATCAACAACCGAACTTATGCCGATGGGGGAACTTCTGGAGAGCTACATGCTGCAGCTGGCTAATTGGAAAAGTGGCTCCTTGCAGGGTTCTCTCTCGTCTCCTGCAATCAATCTCTCTTGCCTCTCCAGACGCCCTAGCAGTGTGGGCATGCCGTCGTCTTTAGCAGAACCAGTTTACAGGTCACTCTGCTCCCCAACTCTCCCCCCACCCCTGCCCCACGCCTTAGAAAGCAGCACCTGCCCCTCCCTGAATGTTATTGTTTGGACTCAACCCATGAGGGCTGATGTTAGGAAACTCACTGTGACATCAGAGAGAATTTTAGATAAATCACCATGTGGGAAGAGGAAATTGATTGCTGGTTTGGGGCCCACCCTGGAAACATTTGGCAGCTGATAAGAAGCCCTGTGGTCATTCTAAGGATCTGAAGGACCTGATTTAGCAGGAACCCTGTGGCTTCGGGGTGGGGACAGGGCGGGTCTAACTTCAAGACTGGTGTCTGTGGGAGGAGGGTGTGGGAGGGTCTCTTCCATAGCAGGGGAGGAGGGGTCTGCCTTCAAAATGACCTGATCCCTCTAGGGAGGACCAGGGCAGAACCAGGTCCAGATCTGTTGCTGGACTCACATCTGAGCAGGTAGTTGCCAGCCTGTCTCCTGCAGTGGAGACAGGTAATAAATAAAGGGATTTACAGGTAGGAAATAAATGGAATCGG
This sequence comes from Eubalaena glacialis, assembly GCF_028564815.1. Taxonomy (NCBI): domain Eukaryota; kingdom Metazoa; phylum Chordata; class Mammalia; order Artiodactyla; family Balaenidae; genus Eubalaena; species Eubalaena glacialis. The sequence goes on along the minus strand of NC_083727.1, from coordinate 68,616,326 downwards.
CTCGACGACTCTATAAGTAGCTCCTGCTGGTGCTTCAGGGAATGGGAGGCCCTGCTTTCACGGTATTTTCCAGTTCTCTTCTACAGGCTTATTTTTCTACTACAGGATGAGACAATAGTGCTTTTTGCTTGTCAAACTGAAACTGTCTCCTAGAGCTTTGCAGGAATCCAGTATGCTAATTATACGGAATCTGGCTCACGTTTATTTCACCCCAGCCCTGCGCTGTGGGCTCTCTAGGACACTTTTTGTTTATCTTGTTTAACCTTTTACCACCTTCAAGTCATAGGTATTATCTCCATTTTTTGGAGTGAAGAAACTGAGGCTCAGAAGGTTTTTGACCTGTCCAGGTTCTCACGTCTAGTGATGGTGGAGTCAGGATTGGAACCCGGGGCTGCCACTCCAGACCAGCGTGTGTGCGTGCTTGGGTGCAACCCCAAGGGCCCCCATTAAAGGTGGGACAGACTCCCGGAGCTAACTGGGGGCTGCCTTAGGTCTTCAGGACATCGTACTGAGCCTGTCGAAAATGAAAGCTCTGGAATTATCCTTCTCCAGGTCTCAGGAACACTGAAGAGAAGAATTATTAGCAAGTGGGTTTTTGTGGTTGTTGTTGTTTTAATATTTATTTATTTATTTGGCTGCGCCGGATCTTAGCTGTGGCACGTGGAATCTTCTGTTGCAGCATGCGGGATCTTTTAGTTGTGGCATGTGGGATCTAGTTCCCTGACCTGGGATCGAACCCCGGCCCCCTGCATTGGGAGCTTGGAGTATTAACCACTGGACCACTGGGGAAGTCCCTTGTTTTGTTTTTTTGTAAGTACTTAGGTGTTTCATTTGGGAAGACAATGGCTGAATGAATAACAGAACAGAATTCTGTGTATGAAGGGGTGTGGGGTTATCTAGAGTACTTAGGTAAGGTTCTGTTGGCATGATTAAGGGTTGTCAGAGGGCAGAGTGAATCACCAGCCAGGATCCTGTTTGTAACAAGCCTTCAGGACGCTAACTGAAGTCAGTGTGTGAACTACAGATGTGGGCAGAGAGGTGATGTGAAGTCTGGTGCCGTCTGCATTCAGGCCCAGGAAATCTGTCTCTTCCCCACCCTTGCCCTTTAGAGGAATGTGCCCTGGGGAAATTTAATATTTAAATCCCACTGTTTGCTTTTCAAGTGACAACAAACTTACCAAGTTTCAGAATTTGAGAATTTATGAGGTCTGTAAGTAAGAAGTTTGTCCCAACATCTAAGTGTAAATTCTAGCAGTTATTGTTTGATAGACAATATTGATGAAAAATTAAAGTTGTTTTACTTCTCACTTTGCAGCAGACAAAGCTTCTACCGCAAGCACAATGCCCCTGCTGTGGATGGCTTTGCAGTTTCCTTTATTCTGTTTTGGTGTAAATTCTAACTTGTCAGAGATGCTTTCTTTTACAAAAGAAAATGAAGTCTCAAATTAATTTTCCTTACTAAGTGGGTTTAATCTGAGGTGATTTTGAATGGATTAGATTCTCCCGAATGACAAAAACGAAAACAAATTGTTGCTGGCACCAGCTGATAATTTAGGATATTTAAAATTGAATTACAACCTTTAAACCACATTTATTTTTTGCTTGTTTTTTATTTGGCATACTTTTTTTTTTTTGTCTCCTGCTTTATGACTTTTGTAAACAGAGGGTTCTAATCGCCTCCTCCTTGTCTAGTAAATTCCTGCGCTGCAGAAACACTGGACTCACTGCCCAGACCTTGTTTGCTTTTTTTCCTTTGTCTATTTCTCATTTTCAGATTTGTAGGAAGGCTACGAGAAATGGTATGTATGACTAGACGCTGCTTTTCTATGACATTAGTGAAATCCTTGAAAAGTGTTCTTTTGTCAAAATTCTTTTTTTTTTTTTAATCACTCCTGCAAGCCTTATCTTCCTAAGTGTAGTACTAACAAGTAACAGTGGATGCATTTCTCTCTCCCTGTCTTTGGAGCTATTTTTAAAATAGCTTTATTGAGGTATAACTCACATACCATAACACATCCATATATATTTTAGTAAATTTCTACAGTTGTACAGCCATCACCACAGTGCAGTTTTAGAACGTTTTCATCACTCCTCATCGTTAGCTTGTGCCCATTTGCAATCAGTTCTAACCCCTGCTTCTAGCTCCAGGCAACCATCGGTCTTCTTTCTGCCTCTATACATTTGCCTTTTCTAAACATTCCTTATAAACAGAATCATATAGTATTTGTTTTTTTGTGTTTGGCTACTTTCATTCAGCTTTTTTTTTTAGGTTCATCCGTGAAGTATGTATCAGTATTTGTTCCAGAGCTATTTAAAAAACCCATTGTGGCATTTTCAAAACTAGAGAGACTAGTACAAGTCACCCACATGTACCTCACCCCCAGATTCAATAATTAGGGACTTACAATCAATCTTGTTTCATCTACTGGCCCCCTCTGCTTTTCTCTCCCACCCTCTTGGATTATTTTGAAGCCAATCCCAGATGTTCTGTCGCTTACTTTTTGTGAATAGTTTAGTATATGCATGTATGTTTATCTCCTGCTTTTCTATAGCTAAGGAGTTAAATATCTTTAGAAAACATGGGTTCTTGGGTAATGGAGAAGATAAAAGAGCTAAATTTGTAATTTAGCTAAGATATAACACTCCTGCTGTGTTCAGGGTGCTCCATGTGGCAATCTAGGGTGTGATGTATAAATCTGGTGTGTCTACCAGGTCTGCAGTATATAATTACAATACTTAACTCAGACATCTGTCTATAAGGATAACAGATTTCCCTTCTAATATTTTTATTTTTAAATTTTATTTATATATTTATTTTTGGCTGCGTTCGGTCTTCGTTGTTGCACGCGGGCTTTCTCTACTTGGGGCGAGCGGAGGTCACTCTTCGTTGTGGTGCGCGGGCTTCTCATTGCGGTGGCTTCTCTTGTTACGGAGCATGGGCTCTAGAGCGCAGGCTCAGTAGCTGTGGCACAGGGGCTTAGTTGCTCCGCGGCATGTGGGATCTTCCCGGACCAGGACGCGAACCCGTGTCCCCTGCATTGGCAGGCGGATTCTTAACCACTGCGCCACCAGGGAAGCCCCTGGCTACACTGGCTTGGACAACCTGGAGGGAATGCCCAAGGTCCCCTTCCCATCCGCGCCTCTCTTCAGTTTAGCCTGGCTTCCCTTTCACCTCTGTTATGGCGCCCTCCTTGATTCCTCAAGCCTCCAGCATCAAGGCTGCATTCCAAGTGGGGGACACATCGTGATGGGAATGCTCCTTCTCCAGGTTGCCTTCTCTTTACAGGGTACATAAATCCTACCGACAACATCAAGACGTAGACCTGTCTAATCATTTTCTCTTATGGAAGCACCAGGCTAGTTCCTACGTATTTCCAGTGTTTTGCCCCTTAAGGAGCACATGCTTATAAAAACAGACGAAAACTTTCTTTCAGCCAAAAATGCTTCTTGGGTCTGCCCTCCACAGCTTAAACCGCGGGGCTCCATCTACGTCTGCATGCAAAAGGGAAAGGTCTTCACACGAGAGCACATACCCTGTCCATATGGGGTTGCTCAGAACTCCTTCAGCTTAAACATTCTTTAGAAACACATTCCTTTGATGAGCTTGACAGGACTCCCAGCCATGAGAAGGCCCCGCTTATTCAGAGCTCGGCCTTACCCCTTGTCTCTAAGCCGCAGGCATCTCTCTCTGGAAGGAAACGGCATAACAAAACGCCTGTCAACGGTGTATCCTGCAGTATCTTTGCATCAAAGCAAAGTACTTATTTCAGTGACTTGGGGAGGGGCTTTAGGGGTGACATCCACTTGGAGACACTCGAAAAAGATTGTTTCTCACACTGGAGTGAATGGGCATTTGTGTGTTCCCTGATATGGAGTGCTGTAATGAAGATTCTTCTTTTGCATTCCTTTTCATTGAAAAGGCATCGTGGTGCTGAGTCTTTAATATGAGAAAAGTTCTCTTCAAAAACAAAGCGTAGACTTGAGTTGTGTGGTGCAGACAACATTATGCCCCAGCACACACCTACCCGTCCGCTTTCTCTCCTCCTTTAATTTAATGGGTCTGGTTTGCAGGATAGATTCTCAGATGCTCACCCTCATTGGTTTTTGGCTGAAAGTTCTAGTTGGCCGCCACTGTACACAATTAGCACCGTTACTTATAGCCCCTACATTCTCGTTAACATTAAATTACACTTGCCCTAAAATTTCTGTTTATTCCATTTCCTCACTGGTGATTGGATGTTTGTAATTTTTTCTCGTGAGGTCTGCCACATTTCTTCACAGCAATAATGGGAATTATTACAATAGTAGAACTGGGATTTACACTGCCTATTTACTTGAAAAAAATTTTTTTGTTTACATATATATAGTCATTTAAAATAACATAACATTCCTATAATTAACATAACCATAATAAAAATAATCTAACTGTAATTATCTCAGGCAGAATAACCATTTCAACATCTCAATAGACACATGAAAAGAAATAAATCCAGATTCCTGGCTACCAAGCTTACAGCCTACTCTTATTTATTTTTTAGACCTGTCTGGGCCAATAAATAAATATTTTGAAAAAACAGCTTTTTAAAGCATATGCAGATTCAATCCTTGCATTCCTTACCTGACAGGACCCTTTTTTGAGCTTTTGGCTGTTGTCAAGAAAATATAGCAATTAAATCCCATTAGGATAATAGCTACAGAAATGTAGGCCTTACCATGTGGCCTACACATTGTACTATTCTAAGCCTGGTATTTATATTAATTCACTTAATTAAAAACACAGAGATCTCAACGTGGGGTATGACAAGAAAGCCTGCCAATCTCTAGCTAATGGTCTGCCTCCTGGAAGATTTATTGCATTCAACACAGGGAGGGGTGCCGTTGGGGTGATCCTGACAGAACTTGGCCCAGGCTCTGCTGCTGCTGCCCTAGTTCTGTCTAACCCAGGCTGTAGCCCCTCCATTGCCCCCTCCCCAGCCTCCGGCTGGTGCTGCAGGAGCCCCTCCACTCTCTCCAGTCCTCAGGCAGCAGAGTGCTTGGCTTGGACCCGTGCAGTGTTCGCAGCCAGAATCGGGGGTAATCTGCAGAAGCCCTCTTGCCGATGTTAGTGATTGGGCTACACTACAGTGCCTGTCAGGCAGTGCTCAGCCTTTTGCGTTAGAACAGTGGGTGGATCTGATGCCTTTTGGCTGCTGGGGCTCTCAAGGCAGGATTGGAAGGAGGACGAGGAAAGTGGGTCCCACTGCCTCTAAGTCATGTTTTCTGCCTGGTTAGGAAGCAGTGTGGATGGGCCCAGCGTCTAAGGAGGAGCACCTCTCCTGGGTAGAGAAGAGGACAGAAAGTAGACTCACATGAGTGCACATATTTATCTTACGCCTGCTGCGTCTCTAACAGCCCCTGGGATGTGGAAGGAAGGTTTCCTGTATGGAAGGAGGGTGCCCTGTACGGAGTGTGGGCTTCTGAGTCAGATGGAACCTGAGTTTGGCTCCTAGCGCTGCGCCCTACTACCTCTGCAGACGTGGGAAGCTACCTAATGCCTTAGATTCTTCATTTATTTATTTAAGTCAACAAATATTTGTTACGAGACTACTATGTGGCTGATCAAGCCTTGAACAAAACAATTCCTACCGTTGTGATGCTAGAGGGTGAAACACAGTAAACAAAATAAATACCGTAAGTAGTGCTAAATGCTAAGACTGTAATTTTAAGCAAGGTAGTCAGAGAAGACATCACCAATAAGGTAACATTTGTGCAAACACCCGAAGGGGCTGAGGGGGAGGGCCATTTACATACTATATAGAGGAACAACGGTGCAAAGGTCCTGAGGCAGGGGGTACCTGGTATGTTGGAAGAGTAGCAGGGAGGCCAGTATAGAGTGGGGTAGAGTGGGCCAGGGGACTAGAGAATGCGATCAGAGAGGAAAGGGGGAGCAGATCCCAGAGGGCTTTGCACAGACCTGCGCTTTTATTCTGGGCCATATGGGAAGCCATGTTCGGGGCTGGGGGAAGGGGGTTTGAAAATGCAGAAGAGTGACACGATCTGACTTAAGGTTTCATCACCTTGGCAGTTGTGATGAGGAACAGTCGTGGGGGGAGGGGAAGGGCTGGAACAGAAAGACCAGGCAAGAGGCTGTGCAGCGCACAGGTGAGATGGGATGGAGGCCTGGACCAGGATGGTGGTAGGAAAACGAGGCAAAGTGGTCACATTCTGGACCTCTTGGGTAATATCCACCTGATGGAGTGGTTGTGAGGTTAATTGAGATGCATACAGGGTCCTGGCATGTGGCGGGTCCTCAGTAAAGGCCAGCTGCTACTATTGTTATTGAGGGGCTTGTCGTCTTGCAGGACAGTCCTGACACACACAGGAAACAGGTCAGGGATTTGTCCGTCTGGTCAGCAGTAGCAGCGTTGGGACTGGCACTCAGCATTGCTGGCTTTGAACCAAGTAGAAAGCTTCCTGCCTTTGCCTTTCACTGCAAATCTAAATCACTGTGAGACCACAGCGGGGAAGTGCTCGATTAAATCACACGTGGAAAAGAGCTGCTCCGTCACACTTTATGTGGTGTGAGCTTTGACAGTAAAGCACTGAGCCTGCTTTCCATGCCCTGTGTGTCCACAGGCGGGTGTTGGAGCTGATCGGCCTGTTACATCTACTTGAGTTCAGCCTTCCGGTTTTGGCTTCCCCAGGCATCCTCCACCCCTGCAGGCAGTGGGCCTGACCCTACCCCGGCACTATGTGGTTCTCCACTCCTTACCAGGCCTCTGTATTCTTGTTCACTCCAGGCCTTTGCTGCCCTTCACCCATGTTGAGAGATTGAGCTTTGGAAAGTAAACGGAGGAGGGTTAATTGCATTAGCGTTTTCTAATAATTTAAAAGACATAGGATTTCTGTGGTGAATAAGTAAGGGTTCAGTGCAGGAAACAGAAACCACTCTAAGTATTGATACTTTAAGCAGGAAGAGATGGGGATTAAGTGGTCACAGACTTACTGGAAGGGAGAGAGCCCTGAGGAGCCGTAGGCTGGGCCCTGGGGTGATTCCCAGAAGTTTGAAGGACGGGCCTACCAGCAGGCTCCCAACTCAGAGGATGTTAACTGGGGCTGTGGATTCAAGAACCCACTCCCTGAAAAGGAAACCCTCCTGCACTGTTGGTGGGAATGTAAATTGGTGCAGCCGCTGTGGAGAACAGGATGGAGGTTCCTTAAATAGCTAAAAATAGAGCTACCATATGATCTGGCAATCCTACTCCTGGGCGTATATCCAGAGAAAACCATAATTTAAAAAGATACATGCACCCCAATGTTCACTGCAGCACTATTTACAATAGCCAAGACATGGAAGCAACTTAAATGATGTCATATATATATATATATATATATATATATATATATGTATACACACACACACACAGTGGAATATTACTCAGCCATAAAAAAGAATGAAATAATGCCATTTGCAGCAACATGGATGGACCTAGAGATTATCATACTAAGTGAAGTAAGTCAAAGACAAATACCATATGATATCACTTACATGTGGACTCTAAAAAAATGATACAAATAAACTTATTTACAAACAGAAACAGACTCACAGACTTCAAAAACAAACTTATGGTTACCAAAGGGAAAAGGTACGGGGGAGGGATAAATTAGGAATTTGGGATTAGCAGATACACACTACTATATATAAAATAGATAACCAACAAGGACCTACTGTATAGCACAGGGAACTATACTCAATATTTTGTAGTAACCTATATGGGAAAAGAATCTGAAAAAGAATATATATGTATGCGTGTGTATATATGTATATACACACACATGTATGTGTATAACTGAATCACTTTGCTGTACACCTGAAACTAACACAACATTGTAAATCAGTTATACTTCAATAAAATATAAATTAATTAAAAAAAAAAAAAACCCTCTCCCTGCCTGTGTTTCAGGGATCAGGCAGCCTGAGTGGAGAGAGGCCTGCCACCACCAGGGAGGAGAATGGTCCTGGAAAGCGGCTACCGAAAAACCTGCCGTCTCCGCACCATGCTCCCCAGTCACCGCTGTACAGGCCAGGCCTCCTCTTGGCTTCCTAATTTGGCAGAGGTGCCTCTAGTTGGATCACATCCCAATCTCTAGCTGCAGGTGTGGGATCTGCAAAGTGTAGTTTTTAGCTTTCTGCCCTCCAGCCAGGAGGAGGATGAGGTGAGGTTAGACAGGTGGACTTCCAGTCCCCGTGACCTCCCACTTGTCTGCGGTGAGTATGGCAGGGCCCCTCCTTCTGGTTTTGTTAGCTTGGCGGGTGTTGAGAAGATACCACCCACAACATAAAACTCTACGTTAAACACCAAATCCAACTGTCAATATTTCCCAAGCTTATCTTTAGTACAGTGCTGTGTACTTTGTAACGGAGGAGCTCATAATTAATTACATTGTGATGACCCTCTGATGTCTATAAAATAAACAAAGCGGGCCTCATCACTGACAGGCAGATTTCGGTTTATTTATATTTGGAGAAAGTAATGAGTCTGGATTTCTGTTTATCACAAAATGTTTTTATGGTTCATGTCATTACATAAAAAGACTAGGCTAGTCACACTATTTATCTAAAATTACATTATCAACATTTGGTGTGAACAGCAATTTTAGCAGACTGTTTTCACTGTAAAAATATGCAGGAGTGGGTGTCAGGTCCAGGTAAAGGTTAAGGAAAACATGAACTGGCATCGACACTGCTCTGACCATTCCAATTTCTCTGGAGCCCAGAAATAGCCATTTCTTGCAGCTTTGTGTCAAGTACATTTTGTAAAAGTTAATCAAATTCCTCTAACCATTACCTGACAAAGCAACAGGGAATTAAGCTAGCCTAATTAGTTTGGGAACTAAATCAGACAGAACAAACAAAGCAAAGCACAGAGTAGGATAAATGGATTCCGGTGGCCTCATCTGAAGGATAAGTTACTTTTGACATAATACTAAGTCCTGTCAATCATAGGGTTCTTGAAAAGTGCCCTGGATGATAAAAACTGAAATTGGCAGATCGGTGTCTTTTTGAAAACTGGAGGTTGGGATAAAAAAATGAGTAAAATACATCTAATACTACTTTATATACACAAATGGATACTTTAAAATATATATAATAGATAACACTCTAAAGACATCTGTTTCCAAAACATACTATATTCCTTGGTAACTCTTTCAAATCACTCTCTTCTGTCGTTCAGGAACCGTTACTGCAGCTGCGTCGTGGACTGATCCAGCTGCCAGTTTTTTGTTGTGCAGCCTGCACTTTCTTCTCCAACATTTGATTATGAAAATTTTCCTGCATGCAGCAAAGCTGAAAGAATTTTACAGTGAACACCTGTATACCCACCACCACCTAAATTCCACCATCAACATTTTATTAAAATTGCTTCATTACTTATCGTTATAGGTGCTTTATCACCTACAGTCAGTTAGGTATTGCTGCATAACAGATTACCCCAAACTTAAGGGCTTTGTTTTTTTTTTTTTTTTTTTTTGGGCTGCTCCTTGTGGTTTGTGGGATCTTAGTTCCCCAGCCAGGGATTGAACCCAGGCCCATGGCAGTGGAAGCGTGGAGTCTTAACCACTGGACCACCAGGGAATTCCCGGGGCTTATTTAAAACAGTAAGTTTTTATTATCTCATTTAGCTCTTGCGAGTCAGGAGTTGGGAAGTGGCTTCTCTGAGTGGTACCGGCTCAGGGTCCCCTGTGAGGCTGTAGTCCAGACACTGGCAAGGGGTTACAGTCATCTGCAACTTGACGGGCTGGACAATCCATTCCCAAGAGGGCTCAGTCACGTGGCTGATGGCTTGAACCTTCAAAGATGGAACAAGGCAGTTTCAAATGGGTGCTATTGAGACTGGTGGTTGCCAAGGGGGAGGGGATTGGGGGAGGGATGGAGTGGGAGGTTGGGGTTAGTAGGTATAAGCTTTTATACAGAGAATGGATAAACAACAAGGTCGTACTGTATAGCACAGGGAACTATATTCAATATCCTGAGATAAACCATAATGGAAAAGAATATAAAGAAGAATGTATATATATGAATAACTGAATTACTTTGCTGTCCAGCAGTAATTAACACGTTGTAAATCAACTATACTTCAATGAAAAAATTACATGTAACAATCACAAATATATAACCTAATATAAAAAGTTACGACCACAGGGAATTCCCTGGCGGCCCAGTGGTTAGGACTCCGAGCTTTCACTGCCGAGGTTGCCGGTTCAATCCCTGGTTGGGGAACTAAGATGCCCGCAAGCCGAGAGGCACAGCCAAAGAATAAAAAAAGTTACAACCACAGATGCACACTCAAGCTTATCATTAAAAAAGTGAAAACATTTTGTATGGAAGTTTTAGACAAGTTAAATATTTAATATTTTTCCTTATTAAAAAATGGGTGCTGATGACAGTGACCTAGAAATGATGGGGGGGAGGTTGGAGAATTCAGGGAAAGCTCTGCCCTGAAGGTGGGACTTGCCTGGATCCTCTACCCGTGGGCACGGCATTCCAGCCAGGGGAGATGCTAACACCAGTGCAGAGAGAGAACCTCACATGGAGTGGTAAACAGAATGAGAGCCTGCTCCCAGACACATCCTGCAGGGCAGAGAGGGTTTCAGGTGATAGATTACATTGGGGAAGGCTTTAATGGCTCCTAAAAGGAGGGGCCTCAGCTCCCGAGACTGAAATCATTAGATGGGGTCATTAACGTTTGAAAAATAGCAGCACCTAGAGATATCTTTTCCTAGGTACACACACATTTTATTCACACACTCAGTGTGTTCCTCTGAGGTTGAAATATTGTGGACGGCTCCCTACTTTTTAAAGCTTCGCTCTACTGAGAGCTTTTTTTGTTTTTCCTCACAGCACATCTTCCTTATTTTTAAATTTGTTAAAAATTTGTTTATCCTGTTCCTGACCCCAGAACAGGGCCAGATGGACAACAGAAAGGTCTCTGGGAATGTTTGACTCCCCTTAAACCAAGAGGGTGACAGCTGCTGCCCCTTTAACACAGGTGCAGCCGCCACCCGGGACATGGGTGGGAGGGTGAAGGTGGGCAGGGGGCTTCTGAGTGGGTGCGTGCGGTGTTGAGGTCCTCACCCAGTGGTGGGCGGAGGTGAGCTCAGCCTGCTCCGGGGGAGGCCAGCTGCCCTCTGGATGACTGTTATCCACCCTCTCTGCTCTCCTGGGAGGTGAGGCTCTTTCTTGGAAGTGCACCCAGGACCTGGTCCTCTCCTGACAGCTTCCTGGTAGTCGGGCTGCAGTGGCAGCAAGGGTAGGCCTGCCCATGGGGCAGAATCCAGGGGAGGTTGGCCTTCCTGAACCAGGTAGAGAACGTATTAATGTCCTCTTGATTCGGAGGGGAAGATCATCCTTTATGGTCAAAGAATGAAGAGTAAACAATGAAAAATACCTTGTCAGGCCAAGTCAGTGACCCATGAATCAAAAAATTCCAAGTGTTTAGTACTGGAGAACCTTGGCAATCACCTTGTACAGCTCCTCTTTTAAAGATAAGAAAGAAACCTGGAAGCCAAAGGACCGGGCAGCTGGTTCAAGGCTTGGCCAAGCGGGGCCTGGGCCTCCTGGTATTCTGCTAATAAAGGCTGCCATTTATTTTGTACCTACTTTGTATGTGTTGGCTTCTGTGCTGATACTTCACACAGTGCCCATCCATTAATTATATTACAAAAATAAATAAAAACATTGCCTTAAAAATTTTTCCCCCAAAATAATACAAGTTGTGTAGTACTTATGATATTAGCACTTGCCAGGTACTGTTCTAAATTCCTTACAGATAGAAATACTCACTTAATCTTCTAGCAAACCTAGGAGGTACATACTATTACTATGCCCATTTTCTGGATGAGGAAACTGAGGCATGAAGAGATCCCATTGACTTCTCTGAGGTGAGGTGGTGATGTCTAGCTAGAAAGTGACTGCATGCTGGCTGCACAACCCATGCTGTTAACCACACTATGCCCTAATTCCCTGTGCAAACATCAGTGCTACTGACTGAATCTTCAAAGCTTTCTGTTTTCTAGGCATGTGATGGGCTTGTGCTTTCCACCTCCTTGTGTTTGTGGAGCCATGTGACTACTTCTGGCCACCAAGTTGTAAAAAGTGTGTTGTGTCACTTGTTGGCTAGATCATGTGATCACTATTGTGTGACCCTCCAGATCTGTCTTTACCTGTGTCCTGGAGACTGGTGGTTTCTCTGTCAGCCTGGGCAAATCAGAGAGGAAACAGAGCCCCAGCCAACCCTAGGTGGACAGAGCTGGAGTGTGAAATAAACTCCCATTGAGCCACTGAGATTTGGGGTTTGTTTGTTACTGAGCCCATCCTGACTGATGTATTGATGTGCCTAATATTTTAAGGAGTACATTAGTAATCTGGACACAAAGGTCTCTCCAATTTATTGAATTATTTTACTTATCCACGTTATTATTTACCCAGACTACTATTTGTCTTTCCAATACCTCATTGGATAGCATTCACTTTCTTCCATATATATAGAAGGCAGGCTAGTATTATAGAAATAGCATGGAGCTTGAGGTTGAAAGTTCTGGGTTTGGGTTCTTATTATATTTTTAATACAACAGTTCTATTGAGATATAATTCATATACCAGACAGTTCACCTATTTAAAGTGTGCAATTAAGTGGTTTTTAATATAGTCAGAATTGTGCAACCATCACCATAATCAATTTTAGAACATTATTATCACTCTGAAAAGAACCTCCCCACAACCCTTACCCCTTAGCAGTCACTCCAGCCCCTCCCCCCAACCCTAGGCAACTACAAAGCTACTTTCTGTCTCTGTAGATTTGCCTTTTCTGCACATTTCGTATAAATGGAATCATATGGAATGTAAGTTCCATGAGGGCAGGGATCTCTGTCTGCTTTGTTCTGTGCTGTGACTCCAGCACCCAGCACAGTGCCTGGCACATAGTAGGTGCTCAGTAGCTACTTGCTGGATGAGTGGATGGCTCCAATGTCAGGGGCTGAGAGAGCAGGGTGGCAGTAGCTGGGCAGCTGGTAGCTCCAGCATTGCCCTGGATGGAGGGTTAGGGGGCAAGAGAATAACCTGCTAGCAATCTTGGTCTCCTGTTGATCCAGAAACTTCTGTCTCAGGGCTTATTATGAAGGTTGAGAGGTAGGCCCGGTGAAAGCCATGCACTTGATGTGGGGTGAGTCCTAAATAAAATGCCCCCTTTAGGGCTGAGGTGGAGGAGGAGGTTACAGGGTCGCCACACCCTAGATTCCTGTTCCTCCATAGACTCTTCCCAAATCCACACTTTTCTCAGGACCTCACTGAATTCCCTCCTCTCCAGGGAAACCTGCTGTCCCTGGCTCCCCTTCCCTGGATACTTGGCTGGGGATGAGACCCACTTCTCAGAGGCACACACTGAGGCCTTGGGAGGTTCTTACTGCTCTGAGTAGTACACCAGGCACTGCTGGCTTGCCGGCCTGTGGAATTCCTACTCCCACCTGCAAACCCAAGCCTGGGCAGCCTGTCTGCCTTTCTAAGTACTCAGCTCACATTGTTCAAAACACCAGGAGGCAGAATAGTACAGTGATTAAGTCTAAGTTTGAGGCCCAGATCTGACATTCTTTAGCTAAGAGGCTATGGGCAAGTTACTTAACCTTTTTTAGCCTTTATTTCCTACCTGTAAAATGGGGATAAGAATAGTATAATAATATGAATAGACTTGTGAGGTTGTTAGAATGATGCATGTATAGTTCTTAGTGTAGTACCTGGCCCAATAAAATGTTTTGCCTTTGTTTTTGCTATTATCAATAATTTGGTCATGATATTGTTGATGTTACTATTTCCTAGAGAAGAAAAGAACTAAATTTAAATTAGTTTTTTTTTCTAAATTGCCCTAAGATTTGCTAGATGATTTTTATGGCAAGTCACTGAATACCTCTGTGTCATCTCCTAAAAGGGAAGTGGAGGGAAATGGAGAGAGAGGAGATGGATGGCCACAATGGCAGAGACACACTGACCCGTGGTTTGGTCTTGAGAATGGTTCTGATAGTAGGGTTACCCTGACTATTGTTTCAGTCCTGGGGAATCCAAGTTGAGAGCAGGTGCAGGGCCATGTTGTCAGCCTGTGTGAACCACTTAAGCCTCAGCATACAAATGTTCTAGAATTTGACGATAACTGTTACCCCCAATGTAAACTTGCAGCAATATTTTTAAAAAACAGTAAATTCTATATTCGCTAAACTCCAAGCATAGCCCGGAAAGAGGCCGGATCTCGGGATCAACAAAACAAAGGAACGATGTTAAATTTTTCTCTTTCAGATATATCGCCCTTTGTACCCTACTCTCTCCCCTCCCTCAGGAACTGCCATGAGGCGAATCTGAGCCACCTGTTGGTTTTGTTTTTGAAAACAACCATGGAGTGTCTCTGCCTGCACTTGGGGGGCGGCGGGCGGAGGTGCAGTCCCGGGTTTGCAGGACCCCCGAACGTCACCGGGAGCTGCTGTGCAGTGTGCATCTGCAGGCCAGGGCTGCTCAGGGAGTAGCAGGAGCTCCTCTGCGGCTGTGCACTTGGATTTTGACCTGAAGGAGGTATTTTCAGTGCTTTTGCGAAATTAGTGAACTAATTACTTGGCAGTGTCAGAAATGCCACTAAGCTTAGAGAATGGCTGCTGCAGCACTTTGTACATCAGTGTCAATTTTAATCAAAGATCCTGATTGGGGTGGGGGGAGATTTCTTAGCTAATCTGGAAAGGAATCATCCTGTTGCTTTTCTTTTCTTAGACGAGTGAGTGGTTTCCTCTCAGAAAATTCAGATCCAGAGGTTTAGAGCTTTAACCTTTTTTTAAAAAAAATTTATTTATTTATTTATTTATTTTTGGCTGCATTGGGTCTTCATTGCTGTGCACGGGCTTTCTCTAGTTGCAGCAAGCGGGGGCTACTCTTTGTTACGGTGCACAGGCTTCTCATTGCGGTGGCTTGTCTTGTTGCAGAGCACGGGCCCTGGGCACGCGGGCTCAGTAGTTGTGGCTCGCGGGCTCTAGAGCGCAGGCTCAGTAGTTGCGGTGCATGGGCTTAGTTGCTCCGCGGCATGTGGGATCTTCCCGGACCAGGGCTCGAACCCGTGTCCCCTGCATTGGCAGGCAGATTCCCAACCACTGCGCCACCAGGGAAGCCCTAACCATTTTTTTTGGATTGAAATATAGTGTACCAACTGAAAAGTGCACAAATCATGAACGTACAGATGGGGGAGTTTTCACAAAGCAAACATAACTATCACCCAGATTAGGAAATTGAATGCGGCCGGCAACCCAGAAGCCTTTCATATCCTCCCAGTTAATACCTGCCTTCCTCCCCAAATCACTCTCCTGACTTCTAATACGATAGGTTCCTTTCACCTGTTTCTGAGTTTTATATAAGGAGAATTATACCGTGTGTCCTTTCTGTGTTGTGAGGTTTGTCCATGCGGTTATCACTTATTGATTTGCATTGCTATATAGTCAGAATGCATCACAATTTATCCCTTCTGCTCTTGATGGACATTTTTGTTGCCCTATGGATTTTAAAAAATTATCTGTATTTCAAACTTTATTTTCAACTTTATGTGCTACTAAGCACTAAACAATTACTAAACAATAACTCCTTCAGAACATAACTCAAATACTTTGGTTAATTTTATTCTGTAAAAGAAAGGCATTGATGCCAGTCTTAGGTGGCAGTGAGCTTCACAGAAGAGACAGAAAAGTTTATACTTCATTATAAAATAATTAGTGTCTCCCTATTTATGGCATGGTAAAGGGATTCAGGATGTATTTGTTCTATAGATAAATTTAGAAAATTATAACTTGGTGGAAAAATTAAAGTTCCAATTTGTGACAACAAGAATTATCAGATTCTGTCACATTTCAGTTACTTAAGTAATCAAATCATAAATGGAATCACAGTGCACGTAAGACATCCTCAGTAGCCTGTCATAACGTATTTGTTGGAGATAGAGACAATTTACATTATCCTTATGTTGAGATTGATTACCAATAACTTACTTTACAGTTTTTTTACAATTATGAGTGATGCTGCAGTGAACATTCCCTGTATGTCCTTTGGTGTATATGTGTTTGCCTTTCTGTGGATTACATACCTAGAGTTGGAATTGTCTGGGCATAGGATATGTGTATGTTTGGCACTACTGAACAGTTGTCAATGTACACCCCCAACCGGAGGTGTGGGAGAATTCCCATTGCTCCAGATCTGTGCCAGCACTTGGTATTTTCAGTCTTTTAAAATCTTAACCATTCTTGTCAGAATGGTTATTTTCTTTTTCCTTGATGACTTTTGAAGTTGAGCACCTTTCAATATGTTTCTTTGCTATCCAGACAGCCTCTTCTGTGAAGTTACCTGTTCAAGAGTCTGGACCATTCTCCCACTGGATTGTCTATCTTTTTTTTTTTTTTTTTTTTAATTAATTAATTAATTTATTTATTTATTATTTTTGGCTGTGTTGGGTCTTCGTTTCTGTGCGAGGGCTTTCTCTAGTTGTGGCAGGCGGGGGCCACTCTTCATCGCGGTGCGCGGGCCTCTCACTGTCGCGGCCTCTCTTGTTGCGGATCACGGGCTCCAGACGTGCAGGCTCAGTAGTTGTGGCTCACGGGCCTAGTTGCTCCGCGGCATGTGGGATCTTCCCAGACCAGGGCCCGAACCCGTGTCCCCTGCATTGGCAGGCAGATTCTCAACCACTGTGCCACCAGGGAAGCCCCTGTCTATCTTTTTCTTTTCTTTTTTTTCCTCTTTTCTCTTTTGGCCGTGCTTCGAGGCATGCAGGATCTTAGTTCCCCAACCAGGGATTGAACCTGTGTCCCCTGCAGTGGAAGCACGGAGTCCTAACCACTGGACTGCCAGGGAATTCCCTGTCTTTTTCTTAATGGTTTTGGAGCCATTCTTTATGTATTCTGGACATCAGACGTTAACTGGATGTATGAACTGTACATTTCTTCTCTCACTCTTTGATTTCACCAGAATCGATTCCAAGCTCGGTCTCCGTGAGGGCTAGTTTCTTTCCACTTTATCCTTATTCCTAGGGTGATTAGCCCTTTTCAGGGTTCCCCCACTGAAGTGTAGGGGATTTACTCAGGCCCTTCTAGCTGGCACTGTTCCCTGAAGTCTCTTGGCAGCTACTTGCAAATCGGCAAATGCCACAAAGGAAATATGACTGCAGACGGTTGACTCACCCTCTTTACAACCAACCTTTTCTTCATGTTCGTGGCTATGTAGGTCCTTGCTGCCCTGGTAGCTCTCTGATGTCTTCAAACAGATTTTTTAGTGTTTTGATGGGCTTCTCTGGTTGCTATCGGTAGTAGGGGTGGTGTGGTTGGCAGACAAAATGGCTCTCTAAAGATATATTCACTTCCTAATCCCCAGAACCTGTGAATATTACTTTACATGATAAAGAGTGAATACTATTGATATTTTGTATGCCACCCCAATGTGATTAAGTTAAAGATCTTGAGAGGAGGCTTTTATCCTAGATTATCTGAGTGGGCCCTAAATGGTGGGCCCTAAGTGGTAATTTGTTACAGCAGCCAAAAGAAACTAATACAGTTAATCTGATGTAAGTCAGCTTTTCCATAACTTCTTTGAACGAGTAGTAGTTTAATAACTTTGTTACCGTCAGCTTCTAGATCTTAATTGCTATTTCAGATTAAATTCATGGAATGCAATTCTTTCTTTGATTATAGTGATGACAGGTGTGTAATTTTTAATACATAGTGAAAGGAAGCATGATGAAATTCCATTATTACTACAGAGCTGGTTTCTTTTATTGTATTAATAGAATCAAGCAACAAATCTGATGAAATTCAGATAGGTTGAAAGTCTGACACCCATTATTTTTCTTCAGTATAGTATTATATTTGTTAAAGAATTTGTGGAGAAGCTGATTAAAAACGTCAAGTGGAAAAAAATCAACTTATAGTGGAACCATTACAGATGAAGAAATTGGGATTGATAGTCCAGATAGGTGAATTATGTTCAATTAATTATGTGCAATCAACATAATCATCTTTACAACTTGCTGTAAGGAAAAACTGATACTTGTTTATTCTGACCACTCCTAAACATTCAGTGGCAACACTTAAAAAGAGAAATGACCTTGTCCTTTTGATAGTTAAAAATTGCCAAATAGAGTAGAAACCCAGCTGTTTGTTTTCCTGTGGTTGTTAGGATATGTAGTGGGATGTGGATAAACAATGGTAACACCAACTTGGATCCTGGGATCTTACTGGTCAATTGCTTGATTTTTAAATTTTTTTATTTATATATTTTTTGGATACATGCCTATCTGCAAGCGGTTGAGAGCAAAGCCAGTGTCTTCATACCTTCACTGATGCATTCATTAAATTGTTATTACTTTCCTACCTTGTACCAAGTGCTGTGCTAGGTACTAAAGATACTTTGAACAGCAAAAACTGACACGGTTCCTGCTTTCATGGTGTTCACAGTTGAATTGGAGACAGACAAGCAAAGAATCGTTAAAATGAGTAGGTTATACAGACTGAGATAAATGACCTGAAAGAAAGGAGTGTGAGTCTGTGAGAACATGGGAACACAGAGCTTATTCTAAGCTGGGGGGATCAGGAAAAACTGATGATGGGCTGATATCTGACAAACATTCTGGGCAGACAAATTGGTTCACAAAGTCATACGATGCAAGAGAGCATCTCACCAATGAGGACTTGAAGGAAAGCCCAATGTGACCAATTCTCAGGAAGTTAAGAGTTGTGTTGAGAGAGATGACTCTGGGAGGGTGGTTTCATGCAGAACCTTTTAAATCAAGTCAGGGACATAGATCTGTATCTTAAGAGCAATACTTGTGCTTCCATAACAAAATACCACAGACTGGGCGGCTCAAACAACAGAATTTATTTTCTCACAGTTCTGGAGGCAGGAAGTCCAAGATCCAGGTGCCGTCTGGGTTGGTTTCTCCCAAGGCCCCTTCTCTTGGCTGGCAGATGGCTGCCTTCTCTCTGTGTCTTACATGGTCTTTTCTCTCTGTGCATGCATCCTTGGTGTCTCTTCTTATAAAGTATATGGACTGAATGTATGTTTCTCCCCGAATTCACATGTTGAAGCCCTAATCTCTAGTGTGGCTGTATTTGAAGTAAGGAAGTAATTAAGGTTAAATGAGGTCATGAGGGTGGGGCCTCTGATCTGATAGGATTAGTGTCCTTATAAGAAGAGACACCGGAGAGCTCTCTCTCCACCCCCAACTCTACCCCAGCTCCACACACCAAGGAAAGGCCTGTGGCAACATAACAAGAAGGCAGCTGTCTGCAAGCCAGGAAGAGAGCTCTCACCAGAAATGAAATTGGCTAGAACCTTGATCTTGGACTTCTAGCCCCCAGAAAGTTAAGAAAATAAATGTTTGGTTGTAGAGATGGTTGTGAGAGAGCCTGTGGAAGCAAAATCAACAGGATGCAGTGATGATGGATTGAAGCATTCAACAGAGGGAATGGGAAAAGGGAGATTTCAAGATTGACTCCAAATTTTTAGGCTTTGTAGAATTGCAGTAGGAACACTGGAGGAGATGAGGTTGGAGAAAGATAAGTTTGGTCTTAGATTGTAGAGCTGAGGTGCTTTTGAGACATCCATGTGGAAATGATGAGTAGGCAGTTGGCTATATGGGTGAGAAGTTTGGAGGAGAGATTTGGAATAGAGATATGAATTTGAAAGTCTTGGGTCTACAGATGATAATAGTATTTAGTGAACTGCCTGGCATATTTTAAATCCTTGATAAATGTTTTGAATAAAAAAATAAATAAATTGTGGTCTAAACTGTTTCATTACCATGAGCTGGATTAGGGCTTAAGGATAGTATATAATCATTTCCTTAGAAAGCCTATCTATTGAGGAAGAAAATAGTAGAAGCATCTCCAACCAAACAGAAATGGTTCTTTGGATCATGTGATACTTTGCGTGTGGGTAATTGACTTTCTTAGTTAGAATTTTGGAAAGAGGTTGGAAAATGAACTCAAGCTATGAGAATAAGAGAAAATGTGGTACCTCTTTTCATTTTCTTGAGTCCCACAGCTTACAGCTGTCGAATCTGTTGCATAGCCCACAGAAGCATCAGGCAATCACCTGCACAGATGCACAAACAGTAGTGTGCTGCATATGCTTGGCTGCAAATCTGTCAGCATCACAACAAATAGCAAAGACTCAAAAAGTATCTTAGCAGTTACCACAGCTAAACCACAAAGGATGAGAAAGATAGCGGCCCAAGGTCATATCAGATTGGTCTTCTGTCAACAGTTCACATCACTATTTCCTGGATTATTAATGGCTTTTGCTGAGCCATGTGGCACCAGATGGCCAGATGAGCTAAGAAGTATTCCCTGCGGTATTCCCTGGTGGTCCAGTGGTTAGGACTTGGCACTTTGGCTGCCGACAGCCCAGGTTCGACCGTTGGTTGGAGAACTAAGATCCTGCAAGCTGTGCGGTGTGGCCAAAAAAAAAAAGAGTATTCCCTTGGACTTAAAATTCTAGGCTGCAGAGTGGGAGGGGTGAGCAAACCTAGCTCTTCTTGTTTCATGTGAACAAGAATAGTGCATGGGGTTTTTTTCAGTTTTTTATACTTATTTTTAATTAATTAATTAATTAATTTTTGGCTGCATTGGGTCTTCATTGCTGCGCGTGGGCTTTCTCTAGCTGCGGCAAGCGGGGGCTACTGTTTGTTGCGGTGCACGGGTTTCTTATTGCAGTGGCCTCTCTTGTTGCGGAGCACGGGCTCTCGGTGCATGGGCTTCAGTAGTTGTGGCACGCGGACTCAGTCGCTGTGGCTCGCGGGCTTAGTTGCTCCGTAGCATGTGGGATCTGCCAGGGCTTGAACCCGTGTCCCCTGCATTGGCAGGCGGATTCTTACCCACTGCACCACCGGGGAAGTCCTGTATACGTTGTTTTATAATCTGAACTTAAAAAAAACAAAAAACAAAACAAAAAAACCAACTTATTTATTTTATTTTTTTAGCCACACTGCATGGCTTGTGGGATCTTAGCTCCCCGACCAGGGATTGAACCCTGGTCAATCCCTGGTCTGGGAGCTAAGATCCCTCAAACTGCTGCATGGCCAAAAAAAAAAAAAATAGAGATGGTTCTCATAGAATTTTTTTTTCCCTTTTCTTCACAGCAGATTAGGAGGGGAGAGTCTCATGGCCTTGAGCTCCACTCATTTCGACTTGCACCCTGCTGGTCTTAGGTATCTGGCCCCAGCACTGCATAAGGAGGAAGGGATCAATTTTAGTGGCCCAAAGCCCGGTCCCAACCCTCCTGACATCCAGCCTTCAGCACATCAGGGGAGTCAAAGGTGCAGGGACTAGGGATTGCTCCAGGTCACAAGCATTCCTAGGCAGCAAAGCAGGGATGACCTTCCGTGCCCTGGGTCTGCCTAGGTCAGAAGGAGATGGCAGGTTTCCCCGCCAAGAGCTGGAGTAGCCTCTTCAGCCCGTTGTTTTATTCTCAGGCAGTTAACTGGGTTAATGTGTACCAAAGTGCTGGAGGGTAGGCCTCAGGAGAGGGTGATGTTTAAGGAGCCGTGACACACCAGGCAGTCAGTTTTGCGGTGAATGAGATTTGCATCTTCCTTTTCTCTCTGAGAGGCAGTTTGCTTCTTTGCATCTGTGAGCAGCTGTCTTCACGGGAGAGGCTGGGGAGGGCTGGCTTTCAGTAAATATAAAAAGGGAACTTGCCTTCAAAGACTGTCATGCGAAGGATCTAAAGAGAAGATGTTTCAAGAAGGCGTTTTCTTTATTTTTTTATTGAAGTATAGTTGATTTACAATGTTGTGTTAATTTCTGCTGTACAGCAAAGTGACTCAATTATACACATATAGACACTCTTTTTTATATTCTTTTCCATTATGGTTTGTCCCAGGATATTAAATATAGTTCCCTGTGCTATACAGTAGGACCTTGTTTAAGGAAGGCTTTGTCTATTACTGGGCCAGCTTATGGTTGGAGGACTTCAGGGTCTTTGGGAGGGTATACATACTTAGGTATGTCACCAAAAGTGACAAAACCAAGCACTGAACCTTCCATAAGAAGAGCTCAGAGATACTGCTCTGTGGCCACAAGGGGACAGTTCTTTTTATATTTATCATCTTGGTAACCCATTCTTATCCTGCCCAGAGAAGAGCTTCCAGTTCCTTCTGGATCTAGAGTTCTCCGTTTTCACCATAAGTGATGCTATGAGAGGTTTGCTGTCGCAGGATCTGCAGTGTGCCAAGGCCGCCAGCCCCACACCTCTGCTCAGTTTCCTCAGTGGCTGGAGAGTCTGTTTTCATTTATCCATTCAACAACCACTTAGAACACTACTGTGTTAGGCGCTGAGCATGTCGCAGCAGGTCTGTTGAAGTCACTACCCTTGAGGAGTTCACTGCTTGAATCAGTCTCTTGGGCGGCGGCGGTGTCTAATATCAGAGACTAGTCCTGATGCTACACGCTCTTACCTCTGGAGTCTAATAATGGTGCAGTTTGTTGGCTACAGAGCATGTTTCTATAATGAAATGAGCTCGTATGCAATTGGATAAAAGGGAATAACGTCAGTTCATACACTTTTCACCCTCATGGACGAGGAGCCGGAGTAGCAGGCGTCGAATTATAACCTTCAGTAGGAAAGGGAAATGCCCTCGGCTCAACTTCGGCATCCACAGGACCTCTATCTGCTCTGTATTAGGAAAATTAAACATGGTTGCCTATGCCTGGGGCTCCATTCCTAGAGCCTCGCACCCTAGCCTTGAGGGCTCCCAGCTGGCAGCAGGTTGTACGTCCTCCTGTCTGGTCTGTTGCTGGGAAGCCAGCATCTTCATCTTGTTGTTTTTGTGTGTACTTTTATTATTTCCTGCAGTAACCTCTTGCTGCCATGAGCTGCTTGCTGGTTTGCTTCTGGGGTACTGATTGTGTGTGTGTGGGGGGAGGGGTGTGCATGCGCGTGGTCTGGCTACCCTAGGCTCTGAGAGGTCCTTGAGTGATCTGTCCCATCCTATATTTATTTCCCAGATGCCCTGGCGCTGACATCTGGAGGGCCAAGACGGTTAAACAACCGTGAACCGAAGAAGTGGGGGTTCTGAGCGTCCCATTCCCTCCCTTCAGCCTTGCCCCGGCATCCTTCATCTGTGAACCCTCAAGGAAGAGAGCCCCGGGAGGCCTGTGCGCGCGCGGGCTCTGCCGTGTGGCCACAGCTGGAGAGAGGACTGTCGGGGGGCCTGGCCAGCTCTCAGTGGTTGAGAGTCTGCAGGGGAATTTACACCCCATTTACTATTTCCTACATTGGGCACGGAGGGAGGTCTCCTAAACTATCTTAATATCATACAGGGCGGGGAACTGAAGGCTGTTTGGAATCCCTTTTTTTGTGGCCGGATTCTGGGGTGACCTTAAGTGAGTCATAACCCCCCTTCAGTGGCAGCAGGGAGTTAAGGAGCCTAGTTCCTTTTCAGAGAGACAGAGCGTCAGCGGTCCTCACTTTGCGCAGTGCCCAGACAGCGTCAGGCCGGCTACTCACAGCGCTCCAGCTCGGGGCCAGTCCAGGCCGGCAGGAAGGGCCCAGGTTGGAGGAATAAATAAAGAATGCGGGACACTCTGCCAGGAGGACTTGCTTTGCAAATATTCCCAAGATAAATGTATAACCTGATTCTGAACGTCGTACCTCGCGGTGGGTGGAGAGGTTCCAGCAACAGCCCCACCGAGCTCTCCTGGCCCCTCCTTTCTTCGTGCTGAGCAGTGGCAGACCATTTAAAAAGCACAGAGGTTGCTTTGAGGAGCAAATCTGTTTATTCAGCCACTGTATTTGAATGTCAAGGGTTAAAAAGATGGTTGAGATTGTTTGCGCTACAGGGATCTAAAAATGCAGCCATGGGAATTCATGGGAGGCTTTATCATCCTCAGTCCGTTTTAGGAGTTGTAAGTGAAGGAGCCCTGATCCTTGCTGCTGTGCACCCCAGAGGGCTGTGTCTGTGTAAACAAGAGGTGGCTCAGTGTGCCTGTGACCACGCACCCCCTCCCCAGTGGGTGGGAGGTGTGCTCCCATCTGGGAATTCAGCCAACGTTCCCATCTGTTCTTTCTCTTGGCTCCTGTTTTCACGGTTATGTCACTGTTAGGCTGAGGAAAGGAGATAGAGGCATCAATAGAACGGAAGATATGGGCAAATAAATATGTTCCAATTGGAAGAACCAGTGAATCCATTGTACTTTCCTTGAAGGAGAATACGGGATGCTTTATCGCACTTTTCTAAGAGAAAGGACATTAATAGCCAACCACGTGGATGAAAACTCCTCGCTCTTTCATGGATCCTTCTATTTCAGCATCTCTCCGTCCTCACCCCAGTCCAAGCCTCTACATCTGCTGATGCTGCAGCAGCGACAGCCCCACTGGTAACCCCGGGCTCTACCGCTGCCCCGCCCTCCGCTCTTCATGCTGCACCACACAGACCATTTCAAAATCACAGATCTGACCATGGGGCTTCCTCTCAAAGGCCCTCCCAGGGCTCCCCATTGCCCCATACACCTTCCTTGCCCTCTCATCCCGTGACTTAACCACTGTGATCACTGGACCTTTGAGTGGCTTCCACCCACAACACCACCTCGTCTCTCCTTACTCCTGTATTAGTTAGGGTTCTCCAGAGAGACAGACCAATGGGATATGTGTATATATATATATATATATAGAAGGAGATCTATTACAAGGATTTGGCTCTTGTGATTATGGAAGCTGGCAAATCCAGAATCTGCAGGGTGGTCCAGTAGGCTGGAGACTCAGGAGAGCCAATGTTTCAGTTCCAGTCTGAAAGCCGTCTGCTGGATTACCAGAAAGAGCTGATGTTGCAGATGAGGTCCAAAGGCAGTCTGCCGGAGAATTCTCTCTTGATTGGAGGACACTGGTCGTCTCGTTCTAGTCAGGCTTTCAACTGATTAGATGAGGCCCACCCACACTATGGAGGGCAATCTGCTTTACTCAAAGTCCACTGATTAAAATGTTAATCTCATCCAAAAACAACCTTACAGAAACATCCAGAATGTTTAACTACATATCTGTGCACCCTGTGGCCCAGACGAATTGACATGTAAAATTAACTGTCGCACTTCTCTTTGCTTTTTGTCATCTGTCCACACTGGACTTCTTCCAGCTTGTCTAATGTGCTACACTATATTCTGGCCCCTGGGCCTCTGCACAGGCTGCTTGCTCCACCTGGAGTGCTTTTGCGTCTGGCGCATTCTTATTCACCCATCATGTGTCAGCTGAAATTCTACTTCCTTAAAGGGGCCTTCCCTGATCTCCCAGGCTAGGTTCATTCCCTCAGCTATGTATTGCCAGAGCACAGTAAACTTCCCTTTAATATCACACTTAGAGTCACTTGTTCAGTGCCAGCCTTCCCCACTAGACTTTAAGCTCCATGAAGGCAGAAAGCCAGGAAGCATATCTGTTTTGCTGTTACATGCCTGGCTTTTACTTATTGAAAGTTTACACTATATTAAAAGCTTACAAGCTATGAGGCTCTTAACATACACAGATGCAGCCCTGTGAAGTAAATATTATTATCTTCACTTTTACAGAGGCCCACAGAGGTTAGGGACTTGCCCAAAGTCACGTCACTTGTCATATAGAATCTGGGCTTCAAATAAAATAATAATAAATGTAACTGCTAGCACTTACAGCACTTAATAAGGATCAGGTACTATTGTATGTATTTGATAACCGACAGCAACCCAATGTGATAGCATCCAGTAAATGGCCCGCCGTGTTCCCTCCTCCCAGATTCACTCTGGAGGATCCGCTTCCATGTGTCTCAGGATCCCGGAATCCAGAATTCCAGGGGAGGGAGGCTGGTCCCCTCTTCACCCTGGGGTCTTCTCTGGACCATCTTCAGTTGTCTTTTCCTCTGCCCCAGGAAATAGGGGCAAGCTAGCAAGTCTGCTGGCCAAGCAGATGTCCAGCTGGGGAACGGAATGCCGCTCTCCCCTTCTTGAAGGTACCTCTAGTCTGTACAGGAATCCCCTTGTGGGCGGGGGTGGGCCTGGCGGGTCCGCGCGGTCCCCGCCCACCCCAGGTCCCCGCCCGCCCCAGCGCCCGCTGCCGGCCGAGCCCCGCGCCCCGCACCTCCATCCTCGGTCGCGGTGGCCGGAGGTGCGCCCGGTCCGCGGGGCAGACAGGCGCCGAGGTCGTTTGTGTTGGGGGCGGGGGGGGGGGGGCGGTGCGCTGAGATTCCAGCGCCTCCGCTGAGCATCCTCCGCGGAGCATCTCGGCTCCGGGGCTGGGGGTGCCGCGGCTTGCTCTGCTCTCCGCACTTTCCCGGCTCTGAAGCCTCGAGAACACGGCTAGGCAGCAGTACTTTAATGGGGAGTTGGCCTGCTGGGAACTAGGGGTCTGCTGGGGTCTCAGTTCTTGGCTGGCCCCGGAACACGAGGTTGCCAGGCGTGTGACGGCGGCAGGTAGGAGTGAGCCACTGGTGCGGTGATGAGCAGGGAAGGAAGGACACTGGCTGTTGGCCTGTGAACCTCGGCAAGAATGACCAGCCAACACAATCCAGACCAGGGTCCGTGGGCCCAGCTCGGTCCTGGGCGACTGGTCAGTGGAATAGATCTGCAGGTGTGGCTCTTGTCACTCTAGGACTGGCTTCAGCACAGAACCTCGCTGGCTGAATTCCCCTAGAAACTGGGTGGAATGTTCCGAAGGAGGGCAGCAGGGCTTGGCGTGGCTGGCAGGAGAGGCTGAGGAGGCTTCAGCAGCTGTGTCCTTGCATTCCAGAAGCCACGCTGCTCTGCTGAGGAGGCTTGACCAGATCCTGCTGATGAGCCCTCAGTTCTCCAGGAGAGTGTGCCAGACTGGAGCCAGGGGGTGCTCCCGACTCAGCACTGCGGCCACGCGCGTCCAGTGTGCCAGCAAGGGCAGTGGGGAGCCGGGGGAAGTCACGGCCTTGGGAATGTCCTCTGATGAAAAAGAACCTGCAGGCTTATCAAATAACTTTTTTGTGGAACGTTGGTGTGTTGAAAAGCAGTTCTGTGTGCTTTTCCCTCTTGGTGTGGATAAGCAGTGCTGAGGCAGCAGGCGTGACACAGAAGTGTGAGCAGAGACCGTCTGGAATCCCCAAACTCCAGGGAAACTAAAGGTGACAGCCAGCCTAGGGAAGAGGATAGCAGTTGGGGGCCGGTGGCAGTGGCAGCAGCCCAGCAGACGCCCCTCGTCTCAGGGCCCTAATCCTGGCTCCAGTGGGGTGGTCAGGGGAGCTGCAAGGTCTCCTGGGCGAGCAGAGCCCACAGTCCTGAGCTGTTCTTCGCTGTGTTTGGGTCATCACCCCCCATCCAAGGGGAGAAATCTAGATGAGGTTTAAGAATTAGTGCTTTAAGAATGTGGATCTCATAGTTGAAACCTTGGAACACGTGTTTTCAGCACAAGGTGTTAAAGTGAACGGAAGGATTCAATGCCTTTTCAAGGAGGGTGTCTCCATGTGGGCAGAAGTAGAGAATAAATGGGTCTTGAATAAACAAAAAAGGAGAAATGCTTCTCTTCATGATCATTCTACTCTCCAAAAAGCAGCCCTCTCTCCCTGTCTGCCACTTCCATAGACCTAGTTGGGGGCTATGGGGTAAGCCAGATTCTCTGAGTGACCTGGGGAAGGTGGGTCCAGGGGTGTCAGATAGTACCTGGTGCCAATAAATAGTAGGGCTTGGTTTTCTGAAATCCAGTATATACATGTATTTTTTGAGGCTATGTGTCTTCTCAAGATGACTTGAAAATACATTTGCACTCCCAGAATATGGGGGGATTGTTAGCTAAACATCTATTTCATTGTGTGAAATTACAAACTGATGCCCTAGGAGAATTAATTCCCTAGAGGATGGGGCAGGTCTTTTTCTTTATATATCAAGTTGCAGTATTAATAATGCAGCCACATGTGGCTCTGCTATAGAAGAGTTTAATTTTCAAAGACAGACAATTTTATGGCTGACTTGAAGTATTTGTCTCCAGCCACTGGGCTGATATCATGTTGCCTCCCTAACGGATTCTTGCTCAATCAAAGGAGAGATGAGTTGGGGGAAGTACAAAGCTTTTCAATTAATTTATGATCCTGTTAGGTGTCAAGCCTGTAATTACTCTGTGATTGTTGCCTTTGCCAAAAAAAAAGAAAAAGAAAAAAGAAAAGTTGAAAACCTGTTTTATGGAAAAGTTCTTTTCTGAACTTGAAAGATAACATAAGTTAAAAAAAAAATTTAAAAAAAAGCTTGTGTCTCCCCCTCCAGAGCAGGGAGTGGGGAGAAATGAAGATTCCTGGCCTATTCTTTTTCCTAACCAGTGAATTTATAAAGTACTTTTTGGTGAATGGGACCTTTGTTTAAAAGAATCTTTAGATCTTACTTTTACATTCTTGACTACACATCTCACATCCAACTCATTTAGTCATTCATTCATTCAATATCTATAAGTACTACTGTGCCCAGGGACTGTTGCAGGCTTGGGGATAAAGTGGTGAGCATGGAAGAGGCCCCTGCCCTCTTGGAGCTCCCATGGGATGGGGGTGACTGGAGGTAGACAATATGCAAGTAAATAAATCAATGAACAAGATGATTTCCAGTGATGTTGACTGTTGTCAGAAAATAGAATTCATCCCTGTGATGAATGAAGTGTGTGCACTTGGGGAGGAAGCAGCTAGTCCATTCCGACCTGCCCAAAGCATTGTAGACCTAGGGACCTGGTGCCTGAGCAAGGTTCCCCGTTCCCGCCCCTGCTACCAGCGCCACTGCAGGGTTGTACCACACACCCGGCAGGTAGAAATGGAAACCTTTGTGAGAACCTGACAAACTGTTAGCAGGACTCTCTTTGGACTTCCAGTTCAGCTAAGTAGAGCACAGAGTTTCTTTAGGGAAAAGAGAAGAAGGCATTGCAAGTCTTAAACAAGAGTAAGGTTCCCCAATCACTGCCTTAATCAAGTTCATTAAAACTGAATGTATATTTAAAACTTTCCTTATGATTAACTATTATAATATAAGTAGTAATACTTGAATTTCTCCGTGAGGTCGAAAGGCATCTTGATTTAGGAGATAAGGAGTCGTGTGCCCCCAGTGTAAACCTTTGGCTTTCATTAAGTGTAAGTAGTAAACCCCAAATGCCTGCAGTATAAATAAGGTAAAATTTCTAAGAATTAGCCATTCTGGGAAATAAATATTTGGTTTGAAAAGCTCTACTGTTGTACTATCTACTGTTTGCATGTTTCCCCAGCTGCTGTATTTTGACAGCTGAGGCAATTAAAACAGACAGGAGTTTAAAACACACACACACACACACACACACACACACACACACACACACGGAAAGATCAGCGCAAAGCAAAGATCTGAGTTTGTGCTTTTGGTTTCACTGATAAATATGGAACGTGATGCACGTATGGTTGTCTGGCTGCATTCCTGCCCTGTGCCACACCATAAAGTACCCGGGACACTTCTCTGTTCAGCAAGATGCTCTCCAGAGAACCCCTGGCAGGAGTGACCGGTATAATTCAGGGTCTAGTTCTGTATGGAGAGCAAATTTAAGTCAAAAATGCATTTATTCTGAAAGAATGCCATAGAACTTGGCCTCTACTTGGCCTAATGTATAAAGTTGATGTCGTCTTGAAGCTAGGGAGGCAGCACCCCATAGTTGAGAGCAGTTGCCCTGGAATCTGGCAATCTGGACCACATCCTGACCCGACCATTTTCTAGCTGTGCAATCCTGATTAAGTGGCCTGACCTCTCTCTGGTTTATTTCTTCATCTATGAAATGTGGGTAATCATAGGGCCCACCCCTATGCTGTCAAGAGGATTAAGTGAAGACCTTACCACGATGCATGACCCAGGGTAAAAAGCTCCGTCACTGATCATTCCCTCCATCATCGCTACTGGGTTCCACCTGGTGTCCAGGTGAGGCTGCTTTTGCCCTGTTGTGTTTACTCCGCTGCCCTTTCTCTGTAAAGCAGCTTAAAAGCTACATCCCCAGAAATGGAGGTGCTCCTGGGAGGAAGGTGTGTGCTGCTATGAACTTGACTCCAAGTGGCCCTGCTCGCAGTCTCAGAGCTGTGGAATGCGCTCTTGGTGAAATGCTGCCTGACTCTCCTCTCTGTCGCCCTGGTGTGCAGAAAAAGACATGTCTGGGAATTTTAAAAGGAATGTAGCTGATCCAGTAGGAGTTGTCTCCAAAGGCTAACTTGAATGTATGTGCGTGTATATATATATATACCACACACATATAATTATGTTATATTTATAAAGTTTAAAATACATATTTAATATATATATTTAAAGGCAT
Organism: Eubalaena glacialis; assembly: GCF_028564815.1. Taxonomy (NCBI): domain Eukaryota; kingdom Metazoa; phylum Chordata; class Mammalia; order Artiodactyla; family Balaenidae; genus Eubalaena; species Eubalaena glacialis. The sequence continues at coordinate 68,586,007 of NC_083727.1, read as the reverse complement.
CAGAACTGATTAAGTAAAATGAATGATCTTATGTAGGGAGAACCTTGGAAAGCAAGCCAGTAGACTGGTGAGTCTTCTACTTCTGCTCTAGGCCATACTGCAAACCTGGGCAAGATGGGTATCTTCTTTTACCTTCGTTTTCCCATCTCAAAATGAGTATGATGGACGCAAAGAGGCATTTGTTCATTGCCGTGTTATTCATGACAAAAATAAAGAATTGGAAACAACCTAAATGATTATCAATAAAGGAATGCCTAAATAAACTAGTATTCCACAGAATACTATACAGCAGTTATTGAAAAAAGCAAGTTACAAATAATTCATATAATATAATTATATTAAAATGCACACACACACAACTGTATACCATTGAGAGAGTGTGTGTATTGGTGCTTCTGGGTGTGTGTATGTGTGTGTGCCCATAGAAATGATTTGGAAGGGATGACACCAAACTGGGAATGTAGTTTCCTACAGGAAGGGAATTGGGATGGAGAGGAGGTTGTAGTCAGGGGGAATTTTGCTTTAGCTATCATATTTGAGTTTTATTCTATAATGAGAAATTATGTGTGTATTATTTGTATAGTTAAATTTAAAATAATTTCTAAAATAGGCATGTGACCGACTCTCTTATTCAGTTCAGACTGCTATAATAAAAACCATAGACTGGGTGGCTTAAACAACAAACATTTATTTCTCACAGTTCTGGAGGCTGGGAGGTCTAAGATCAAGGTGCTGGGGTGATTCTGGTTTTGGCAAGGACTCTCTTCCTGGCTTGTGGACAGCCACCTCTTTGTTGTATCCTCACATGGTGGAGACAGAGGGGGCTCTGGTCTCTTCCTGTTCTTATAAGGGTACTAATCTCATCATGGGGCCCCACCCTTATGACCTCATCTAAACCTAAGTACCTCCCAAAGGCCCTGCCTCCTAATGCCATTATACTGGGGATTAGGCTTCAATGTATGAATTTGGGGAGACATACATTTAGTCTATAGCACCAACCTGCAAGGCTTTTGAAAAGCCCCATTGCAAGAGTATAAGGCCACGTACTTGTGAAGATAACACTTTAAATTCTCACTCCAGGACCCTGGTAGTTTTCAGATAGACTAGCCAGTAATTCTTTGTTAACTAGAATCCATGTTCCATTTAGATTCTAAGTGTTTAGATGACTAAGCAAAATGAAGAGTGTACCTGTAGTTAGTTAGACTTTGGTCTGCAAAGGGGCTGACTAGACCTCAAAAAGCTGGATTCCTTCATCAAACAACTTAAACCTGGGTCAGTAAAAAGGGGTGTGACTAAGAAAGTACTGTAAACACCCAGGTGGTTCAGATATGAGGGCACTTGATCTGTGAGAGCTGAATTTATTAGGCTTCAAAACTAAAGTTGTGCTCTTAAGGGAATAAATGTTGGGCTTGGGAATTGAAGGAGGGAAACCAACTTCGTGGGCAGCAAGAGGAGGGAGGCATGGAGGAGAGGCCACGAGGAGGGAGGGAGGGAACGGGAGAAGCTGGTGTTATTGATTGTTGGGTGCAACTAGGTAGGGGTGAACTGTACTCCATCAGTCCGAGCTCAGAGGGGCTGTTTCTGAAGATGGCGTGAACTGTGGGCAGTTAGAACATAAGTCTCCTGGAATGATGGTTTTCAATAGGGAAGAGGGTGTATTTGAAGTGTGTGTGTGTGTGTGTGTGTGTGTGTAAGGGGGGGCAAACTGTAGAGTTTTAAAAAGCATATTGTAGGGGCTTCCCTGGTGGTGTAGTGGTTGAGAATCTGCCTGCTAATGCAGGGGACACGGGTTCGAGCCCTGGTCTGGGAAGATCCCACATGCCGCGGAGCAACTAGGCCCATGAGCCACAACTACTGAGCCTGCGCATCTGGAGCCTGTGCTCCGCAACAAGAGAGGCCGCGATAGTGAGAGGCCCGCGCACCGCGATGAAGAGTGGCCCCTACTCGCCGCAACTAGGGAAAGCCCTCGCACAGAAACGAAGACCCAACGTAGCAATCAATCAATCAATCAATAAAAAAATAAATAAATCTTTAAAAAAAAAAAAGCATATTGTAGATATCCGTATTTGTAATACAAAGGAATAAAAAAAATCAACAAAATCTTCTAGATTGGTTGTAATATCCAGAAAATACCATAAAGAACCTGGGTTTTAAAAGATTGAGAACTGGCTTCCCTGGTGGCGCAGTGGTTGAGAATCCGCCTGCCAATGCAGGGGACACAGGTTCGAGCCCTGGTCTGGGAGGATCCCACATGCCGCGGAGCAACTAGGCCCGTGAGCCACAATTGCTGAGCCTGCGCGTCTGGAGCCTGTGCTCCGCAACAAGAGAGGCCACGATAGTGAGAGGCCCACGCACCGCGATGAAGAGTGGCCCCCACTTGCCGCAACTAGAGAAAGCCCTCGCACAGAAACGAAGACCCAACACAGCCATAAATAAATAAATAAATTAATTAATTAATTAATTAATTAATTAAAAAAAAAAAGAAAATGTTTAAAAAAAGAAAAAGATTGAGAACTACCCTAAAACAAGCTTGAAGCCAAGGACCATGGGTGTCTCGGAGGTGTGGCTCTTCTGTGAATCCACCACTGCACTAACCATTTTCTGTGGCCTGGATAATTTGTACATACGTGCTACTATTTTTTTTTAATGTCTGTAATCAATAATAAAATACCAATTATTCATAGTAGTAGCTTTTGTCACTGAGTATTTTCTTGATCTTTTAAAAGCTTTTATTATAAAACATTTCAAACACATACAAAAGTAGAAACTATAGTACAATGGACCTTCTGTACCAATTACTCCAGCTTTAACACTTTTTCAGGGCCAATCTTACTTCATCTGTACCTCTCTCCCCCAGTCCCAGATTACTTTGTGCAAATCCCAGACAACATGTCATTTCATCTGTGAATATTTTAGTTCATATCTTTAAAAGCACTCTCTGGAAAAAAAAACAACCACAGTATCTTTATCACACATTCAAAAATTAACAATCACTCCTTAATATCCTAAAATATTCAGTAATTATTTACATTTTTCTGATTGTCACATAAAATTTTAATTGGGATACAAAGAAGGTCATGCATAGTAATTGGCTGATATGTCTCTTAAGTCTTTCTTAATCTCTAGGTTCTTCCTCCATTTCTTTTTATCTTTTGATTTTTTTTTTCGGTTGTTTTGTTGTTGAAGAAATCAGGTCATTTGTCTTACAGAACATTGCTTCTGAAAGTGTGGTCCAGTGCTGGGTTGTGACAGGTACAGAGTAAATGTTTAGAAGCTATTATAGCAATTAGATATTTCTGTAACATCCAGGAATGTGGTTATTATCAGCAAATGTGGTTTGGACTTAAATTTTGTGCATGAGGATGTTCTAACGGTGCAGCTAGGACGATAGGAGAACATTCTAGAGTAATTGTGAGGATAAAGAAGCTTGTGTCAGAATGTAAATAAACATATTGCTTCCTTCGTCAAGAATGTCTTGCTGTGGAAATGTGTCAGCAGAATTAAACAGTAAGGAGGATTAACCAAGATGGCGGAGTAGAAGGACGTGCTCTTACTCCCTCTTGCGAGAACACCAGAATCACAACTAGCTGCTGGACAGTCATCGACAGGAAGACACTGGAACTCACCAAAAAAGATACCCCACATCCAAAGACAAAGGAGAAGCCACAATGAGACGGTAGGAGGGGCGCAATCAGAGTAAAATCAAATCCCATAACTGCTGGGTGGGTGACTCACAGACTGGCGAACACTTATACCACAGAATTCTACCCACTGGAGTGAAGGTTCTGAGCCCCACATCAGGCTTCCCAACCTGGGGGTCCGGCAGCGGGAGGAGGAATGCATAGAGAATCAGACTTTGAAGCCTAGTGGGAATTGATTGCAGGACTTCGACAGGACTGGGGGAAACAGAGACCCCACTCCTGGAGGGCGCACACAAAATAGTGTGTGCATCGGGACCCAGGTGAAGGAACAGTGACCCCGGGGGAGGCTGAACCAGACCTACCTGCTAGTGTTGGAAGGTCTCCTGCAGAGGCGGGGGGTAGCTCTGTTTCACTGTGGGGACAAGGACACTGGCAGCAGAAGTTCTGGAAAGTACTCCTTGGTGTGAGCCCTCCCAGAGTCTGTCATTAGCCCCACCAAAGAGCCCAGGTAGGCTCCAGTGTTGGGTTGCCTCAGGCAAAACAACCAACAGGGAGGGAACCCAGCCCCACACATCAACAGTCAAGTGGGTTAAAGTTTTACTGAGCTCTAACCACCACAGCAACAGTCAGCTCTACCCATCACCAGAGCCTCCCATCAAGCCTCTTAGATAGCCTCAAACACCAGAGGGCAGACAGCAGAAGGAAGAAAAACTACAAACCTGCAGCCTGTGGAACAAAAACCACATTCACAGAAAGATAGGCAAGATGAAAAGGCAGAGGGCTATATACCAGATGAAGGAACAAGATAAAACCCTAGAAAAACAACTTAATGAAGTGGAGATAGACAACCTTCCAGAAAAAGAATTCAGAATAATGATAGTGAAGATGATCCAGGACCTCGGAGTAAGAATGGAGGCAAAGATTGAGAAGATGCAAGAAATGTTTAACAAAGACCTAGAAGAATTAAAGAACAAACAAACAGAGATGAACAATACAATAACTGAAATGAAAACTACCCTAGAAGGAATCAATAGCAGAATAACTGAGGCAGAAGAACGGATAAGTGACCTGGAAGACAGAATGGTGGAATTCACTACTGCGGAACAGAATAAAGAAAAAAGAATGAAAAGAAATGAAGACAGCCTAAGAGACCTCTGGGACAACATTAAATGCAACAACATTCGCATTATAGGGGTCCCAGAAGGAGAACACAGAGAGAAAGGACCCGAGAAAATATTTGGAGAGATTATAGTCGAAAACTTCCCTAACATGGGAAAGGAAATAGCCACCCAAGTCCAGGAAGTGCAGCGAGTCCCATACAGGATAAACCCAAGGGGAAACACACCGAGACACATAGTAATCAAATTGGCAAAAATTAAAGACAAAGAAAAATTATTGAAAGCAGCAAGGGAAAAACGACAAATAACATACAAGGGAACTTGCATAAGGTTAACAGCTGATTTCTCAGCAGAAACTCTACAAGCCTGAAGGGAGTGTCATGATATACTTAAAGTGATGAAAGGGAAGAACCTACAACCAAGATTACTCTACCCGGCAAGGATCTCATTTAGATTTGATGGAGAAATCAAAAGCTTTACACACAAGCAAAAGCTAAGAGAATTCAGCACCACCAAACCAGCTCTACAACAAATGCTAAAGGAACTTCTCTAAGTGGGAAACACAAGAGAAGAAAAGGACCTACAAAAACAAACCCAAAACAATTAAGAAAATGGTCATAGGAACATACATATCGATAATTACCTTAAACGTGAATGGATTAAATGCTCCAACCAAAAGACACAGGCTTGCTGAGTGGATACAAAAACAAGACCCATATATATGCTGTCTACAAGAGACCCACTTCAGACCTAGGGACACATACAGACTGAAAGTGAGGGGATGGAAAAAGATATTCCATGCAAATGGAAATCAAAAGAAAGCTGGAGTAGCTATACTCATATCAGATATAATAGACTTTAAAATAAAGAATGTTACAAGAGACAAGGAAGGACACTACATAATGAGCAAGGGATCAATCCAAGAAGAAGATATAACAATTATAAATATATATGCACCCAACATAGGAGCACCTCAATACATAAAGCAACTGCTAACAGCTATAAAAGAGGAAATCGACAGTAACACAATAATAGTGGGGGACTTTAACACCTCACTCACACCAATGGACAGATCATCCAAAATGAAAATAAATAAGGAAACAGAAGCTTTAAATGACACAATAGACCAGATAGATTTAATTGATATTTATAGGACATTCCATCCAAAAACAGCAGATTACACTTTCTTCTCAAGTGCGCACAGAACATTCTCCAGGATAGATCACATCTTGGGTCACAAATCAAGCCTCAGTAAATTTAAGAAAATTGAAATCATATCAAGCATCTTTTCTGACCACAACGCTATGAGATTAGAAATGAATTACCGGGAAAAAAACGTAAAAAACACAAACACATGGAGGCTAAACAATACGTTACTAAATAACCAAGAGATCAATGAAGAAATCAAAGAGGAAATCAAAAAATACCTAGAGACAAATGACAATGAAAACACGACGATCCAAAACCTATGGGATGCAGCAAAAGCAGTTCTAAGAGGGAAGTTTATAGCTACACAAGCCTACCTAAAGAAACAAGAAAAATCTCAAGTAAACAATCTAACCTTACATCTAAAGGAACTAGAGAAAGAAGAACAAACAAAACCCAAAGTTAGCAGAAGGAAAGAAATCATAAAGATCAGAGCGGAAATAAATGAAATAGAAACAAAGAAAACAATAGCAAAGATCAATAAAACTAAAAGCTGGTTCTTTGAGAAGATAAACAAAATTGATAAGCCATTAGCCAGACTCATCAAGAAAAAGAGTGAGAAGACTCAAATCAATAAAATTAGAAATGAAAATGGAGAAGTTACAACAGACACCGCAGAAATACAAAGCATCCTAAGAGACTACTACAAGTAACTCTATGCCAATAAAATGGACAACCTGGAAGAAATGGACAAATTCTTAGAAAGGTATAACCTTCCAAGACTGAACCAGGAAAAAACAGAAAATATGAACAGACCAATCACAAGTAATGAAATTGAAACTGTGATTAAAAATCTTCCAACGAACAAAAGTCCAGGACCAGATGGCTTCACAGGTGAATTCTATCAAACATTTAGAGAAGAGCTAACACCCATCCTTCTCAAACTCTTCCAAAAAATTGCAGAGGAAGGAACACTCCCAAACTCATTCTATGAGGCCACCATCACCCTGATACCAAAACCAGACAAAGATACTACAAAAAAAGAAAATTACAGACCAATATCACTGATGAATATAGATGCAAAAATCCTCAACAAAATACTAGCAAACAGAATCCAACAACACATTAAAAGGATCATACAGCACGATCAAGTGGGATTTATCCCAGGGATGCAAGGATTCTTCAATATACGCAAATCAATCAATGTGATACACCATATTAACAAATTGAAGAATAAAAACCATATGATCATCTCAATAGATACAGAAAAAGCTTCTGACAAAATTCAACACCCATTTATGATAAAAAACTCTCCAGAAAGTGGGCATAGAGGGAACTACCTCAACATAATAAAGGCCATATACGACAAACCCACAGGAAACATCATTCTCAATGGTGAAAAACTGAAAGCATTTCCTTGAAGATCAGGAACAAGACAAGGATGTCCACTTTCACCACTATTATTCAACATAGTTTTGGAAGTCCTAGCCACGGCAATCAGAGAAGAAAAAGAAAAGGAATACAAATTGGAAAAGAAGAAGTAAAAATGTCACTGTTTGCAGATGACATGATACTATACATAGAGAATCCTAAAAATGCCACCAGAAAACTACTAGAGCTAATCAATGAATTTGGTAAAGTTGCAGGATACAAAATTAATGCACAGAAATCTCTTGCATTCCTATACACTAATGATGAAAAATCTGAAAGAGAAATTATGGAAACACTCCCATTTACCATTGCAACAAAAAGAATAAAATACCTAGGAATAAACCTACCTAGGGAGACAAAAGACCTGTATGCAGAAAACTATAAGACACTGATGAAAGAAATTAAAGATGATACCAACAGATGGAGAGATATACCATGTTCTTGGATTGGAAGAATCAATATTGTGAAAATGACTATACGACCCAAAGCAATCTACAGATTCAATGCAATCCCTATCAAATTACCAATGGCATTATTTACGGAACTAGAACAAATCATCTTAAAATTTGTATGGAGACACAAAACACCCCGAATAGCCAAAGCAGTCTTGAGGGAAAAAAACGGAGATGGAGGAATCAGACTCCCTGACTTCAGACTATACTACAAAGCTACAGTAATCAAGACAATATGGTATTGGCACAAAAACAGAAACATAGATCAATGGAACAAGATAGAAAGCCCAGAGATAAACCCACGCACCTATGGTCAACTAATCTATGACAAAGGAGGCAAAGATATACAATGGAGAAAAGACAGTCTCTTCAATAAGTGGTGCTGGGAAAACTGGACAGCTACATGTAAAAGAATGAAATTAGAACACTCCCTAACACCATACACAAAAATAAACTCAAAATGAATGAAAGACCTAAATGTAAGACCAGACACTATAAAACTCTTAGAGGAAAACATAGGAAGAACACTCTTTGACATAAATCACAGCAAGATCTTTTTTGATCCACCTCCTGGAGTAATGGAAATAAAAACAAAAATAAACAAATGGGACCTAATGAAACTTCAAAGCTTTTGCACAGCAAAGGAAACCATAAACAAGACGAAAAGACAACCCTCAGAATGGGAGAAAATATTTGCAAACGAATCAACGGACAAAGGATTAATCTCCAAAATATATAAACAGCTCATTCAGCTCAATATTAAAGAAACAAACAACCCAACCCAAAAATGGGCAGAAGACCTAAATAGACATTTCTCCAAAGAAGACATACAGATGGCCAAGAAGCACATGAAAAGCTGCTCAACATCACTAATTATTAGAGAAATGCAAATCAAAACTACAATGAGGTATCACCTCACACCAGTTAGAATGGGCATCATCAGAAAATCTACAAACAACAAATGCTGGAGAGGGTGTGGAGAAAAGAGAACCCTCTTGCACTGTTGGTGGGAATGTAAATTGATACAGCCACTATGGAGAACAGTATGGAGGTTCCTTAAAAAACTAAAAATAGATTTGCCATATGATCCGGCAGTCCCACTACTGGGCGTATACCCAGAGAAAAGCATAATTCAAAAAGACACATGCACCCCAATGTTCATTGCAGCACTATTTACAATAGCCAGGTCATGGAAGCAACCTAAATGCCCATCGACAGACGAATGGATAAAGAAGATGTAGTACATATATACAATGGAATATTACTCAACCATAAAAAGGAACGAAATTGAGTCATTTGTTGAGACGTGGATGGATCTAGAGACTGTCATACAGAGTGAAGTAAGTCAGAAAGAGAAAAACAAATATCATATATTAACGCATGTATGTGGAACTTAGAAAAATGGTACAGATGAGCCGGTTTGCAGGGCAGAAGTTGAGACACAGACGTAGAGAACAGACATATGGACACCAAGGGTGGAAAACTGTGGTGGGGTGGGGATGGTGGTGTGCTGAATTGGGCGATTGGGATTGACATGTATACACTGATGTGTATAAAACTGATGACTAATTAAAAAAAAAAAAGAATTAAACAGTAAAATTATGAATTCACATAAAGGCTAATCTGTGAAGTGTGAGATTATTCTCTTTATTATGTATAAGTGGAAGCTGATCATAAACAATAATTATGGCATGCTGAAGCATGATGTTTATTGAGGGAAAAAGTCCCATCAAATGTAGGAGCTCAAAAAAAAAAAAAAAAAAAAAAGTAGGAGCTCCTGGTGTTCCTCAGGGTAAGAAGCCAGTTTGGTTCCAACTTTTAAAAGATATAAATTTATCTGATATCTTTGGTGTTTTAATGATCTTAATACTTTGATGCAAACAAGAAAAGCAACATGTCTTTCAGTGGCAAATAAGATCAAAAGGAGACAAAATGCTTGGAAGAACAGAGTTTCAATTGATTGTTATGACATATTCTGGAATTTATAATCATTATCAATGAAGACTATCCATGTGTGATATTGGACATAAATAACAAGTGATCACCAAACATCTTTTGAATTTGATCAAACATTTTGAATTTAATTGTTTATCAAAGATAATTCATGTATAGGAAATTCATGAACCTAGAAACCCATTTCTTTCATTGAAAGATAATGTAACTTTACAGGACAAATTACTAGAGTTGGCTACTGTAGATTGAAGGTGAATTTTGAAAATACAACATCTGTTGTCTCATTTTGGATAAAAGTTAAAAAGTAAATATCTTGAGCTTGCTAAAATTACTTTAAAATCTATTCTTTCATTCCTATAAGTATGCCTCTGTGAAACTGTTTTCTATACTATGATTGTTATTAAAATAAACATTGAAACAGTTCCTTTAAATATCCCCAACAAGTAGTGTTGTCCTTAATTCAGTTTAGGTCAGATTGGTTAACAGGCTTGAAGCAAGATGATTTTTCACATTTAAAATTTTAAACAGTGATATAAATAGTGTTCATTGAAAGTGTATATATAAGTATTTAATATCCACAGAGGAATTGCCAGTTCCTCTGTAACTTTATTTAGCTACAACTGCAAGGTTACAAAGTTGTAAGTGTAGTAGCACTTTTTGATTAATTGCCTATATGCAAATTTTTACATTTTTAAAATTAATTAATTAATTTCTTTATTTATTTTGACTGTACTGGGTCTTAGTTGCGGCATACAGGATCTTTTTTTTTTTAAAGTTGTGGCATGTGGGATCTTTAGTTGCAGCATGTGGGATCTAGTTCCCTGACCAGGGATTGAACCTGGGCCCCCTGCATTGGGAGTGCAGAGGCTTAACTATTGGACCACCAGGGAATTCCTATATGCACATTTTCAAAGAATAATGTGTCTAGCTTTCCTAATTTTTTTCTTCTTATTTTTTCTAATTATATTTATAAGAATGTACTTTTATGTCTTCTTTATGAATAAAAAATTGGGGCTTGTATGTTGTCTATTTTTAAACATTTCTTTTTTCTAGTAATGTATTTTTATTACATTTACAAATAAAATTTAAAAAACAGAAACTGGTTGGAAATAAAAAATCAAGCTAGAAGGAAACATCCCCCTGGTGTCATTTATCATTTTCCCCTCTTCCTTATGTTGGATACTTCCTGTAAATTGATAGTTAGATCTCCTAGAAGCTTGATCAGAGTCAGGCTCTTTTTTTGAGTGGGAGGGACAATGGTGTTATGTATGTCTGGCAGGAGCTGCAGATGTCTAGTTGCTGTTGTCTCTTTCTGTGATGTTATTACCTGTTGATGATCATTGCCAAGATCCATTAATTCATTGGACACTGCACTGTGGTGATATTCTATCATTCCTCCTTCATTTATCTCTATGCTTCTGTACTATGGGATACTTCTACAAAGAGAATCCTCACCTCATCAACTGCTTGATCCCCTTGAGGCCTAGGAGGCAGAGATCCTTTTGACATTTATCAAAAGTCCTCATACTCGGTGCCACTTTTCTAGTGGTCTCTTGTCATAGAGAAACGGCTCTCACCAACTATGTAATGAGTATCTACTATGTGCAAAGTGCTGCGAAGGTAAATAAGGGATGAATGAGAGTAGGATATGGTTCCTTAACCTTAAGAATTTTTCTGTGTCACTGTTTGGATCAGCTCTGATACCTGAAATTATTTCAGATCATCAGTATAAGTAATTCAGTGCTAAATCACTTCATTTCACAGCATACTCCTCTGAAGGCAAAAATTAGCTGAAGGTGCTCCTAATTATAGCCTTTTCATTTCAATTTCAGAAACCGGTGTCATTTTTTTCTTTTTCCTTCCTATTTCTCTAACAAAGTTCTATTTCTGGGGCTTCCCTGGTGGCGCAGTGGTTGAGAATCTGCCTGCCAATGCAGGTGACACGGGTTCGAGCCCTGGTCTGGGAAGATCCCACATGCCGCGGAGCAACTAGGCCCGTGAGCCACAACTACTGAGCCTCCGCAACGGGAGAGGCTGCGATAGTGAGAGGCCCGCGCACCGCGATGAAGAGTGGCCCCCGCTTGCCGCAACTAGAGAAAGCCCTCGCACAGAAACGAAGACCCAACACAGCCAAAATAAATAAATAAATAAATAGCGTTCCCTTTAAAAAAAAAAAAAAGTTCTATTTCTGGTTACTAAAGAGAAGGTAGCTCTGTGGGGAAAGTGGGGATTTCATTTGCCCAAATGAGTAACTTTTAACTGCTCAACTTCAAATTGCCAAATGTCTATTTGTTCTTGGGTTTTTTGTGGTATTTTACATTCAGCTTGCCTGATACTGGACAGAATTTAGGTCACTAAATGTCATGGAAATGCAAGGAATGTCAGACATGACAAAAGGCTGATGTAGTATGAATGTTCCTTCATACCATCTTCTAAAGGAAAATATACTACTTTTTATTTTACCTTTTTAGACTGCCAACTATTACTTCAGGGACAAAATACTATGTTTTGTTTTAGGGATGTAAGAAAAATAACATCTGTAGATCTTCCTTTTCTATAGAGAGGATCTCCTGACTCTTCCTAGGGAACCGTTGTGGGGGTTCTGCTAGTTTCTAAGTAGATCTATATGAATTTTACAGTTGGAGGCTGGGAAAATACCCACAGATGCTTCTGTGGACCTACTAGACCCCTTGTGAAACAGACATGGTCACAACTCCATCTGTCACCTGGACTCCAACTGGAGAATCACCCTTTTAGGTCCCATGGGTCCAGCGTCAGCTCAGACCCATATCCAACATGAAAGATCTGGCATCCCGTTTTCCCCAGCGCCAAAGATCCTCGTCAGTGGTTGTGGATCCTCTCGTAGAAGGATCAGTGAACTCTTTAGCATATGAACTGTGTGGTGGTGTTGCAGGGTCCCTCCCCAAGGAGACCTAGCCTCTTCTCTTCCAGTGGCCCGTGAACCTGTGAATTACAGCAGCTGGCGCCAGCCTTCTGCCCTCCAGCCCACTGTCTCTTTTTTATACAAGTCAAATAACACATCTAGTCAGTCCACCCATCTTGCCTGTGGCCAATCCGCCATGGCTACAGACTCCTAGTGGTCAAAGCACCCTGTTTGCCACTCTGGCCTTGCTGTCGATTATGGTATTTACATCCGTCCAGCCTCTGATGGTTAATTGTCACCACTTGGCCTCTGCTATTTTGGAATCCTGTCATCCTCCATTAATTCGAAAGCGCCCAATACCAGGGAGCATCTCTTATGTCAACTCCAGCCAACGGAGACCAGAGCCATTGGATTTCTCACTAGTGCTGTTACCATTTAGTGAAGAAAGCGACCACTTGGCCTTCCTGGGATCATGGTCAGATGGTGGGCTCTTTTGTTCTCTCATAATAAGTCCAGTCTTAACCCTTCAACCTTCAAACCTTTAACTCATCCCTCAGTATTACACCAAGGCAGTTCCAGCATCCCCATTTAATTCACTGTAGGCCGTCATTGTGCCTAGGCTTCCAGGAGTCATCCCAACATTTGAGGACCAGCTTCAGGTCCTGTCTGTGCCAGGATACTAAGCTACCAGTTACAAGGGAGTGCTCCTGTGTTGATAAGTTCTCATCAGTCTAGCCTGACATTAACCCCATCAACCCTCCTTCACCCATGCGTTCCCCATTCCATCTATACATGATCGTGAAACCTGAAAGTCCTTCAGTAGAAAGCTTTTTCCTGCAAGGGCAGGGACTATTTCGCTGCAGGCTGTGCTGAGACCTGGCCCTAACTATCAGCTGGGGTGGAAGGATTTCGAGGAAGGGGAGCATTGCCTTATGAGGCAGCTGCCTCAGGGGAGGTCTTTGCAGGTCTCCAGGCAAGAAGGAGCAGCTCTCCTTTTGAAAGGAGCTGCTTTGCTGGTCCAGAAAGTTCAGGGGAATTTGGGAGTTCAGGATTCTGGGACTTGTGCACTAGTGTCCCTGTGGCAAGTCTCAGGGTGACTGCATCTGTGTAAACTCCCCACACCTCTAGGAGTCCCACCCTGTGGTGTCGGAGAAGCTCCATCCCAGGTGGGTGCTGTGTAGTTCTCCTGATCGGTAGTTCTGGCTGTAGCTAGCAAGGTAGAGACGAGAGGATTGTGAAGTAGTGCGCAAAAGGTGTCCGAAACAAGCGTTCTCCGCGGGACTTTATTTACAAGATGAGGTCAGAGAAATACTTCATTTAAACCCAGAACTTCCTGGGTGACAGATACATTCACAGGGTTCACAGGAGGCCAGGTGTCTTCAAGTGTCTCCAACCCCCAAAGGTGGATTTAGTCTTGAAGAAAGCAATATTGAATTAAAGTCAATCATGGTTGTCTAACCACAAAGTTGCAATAATAATAGTGGTTACTGAAAGCTGGGATCTGTATACATTCTAGATACATTATCTTATTTCTCTAAGGTAATGTTCTTATATGTGATCTTATTGAATTTTCATAACCATTTTATCAAGTAGATAATATACCCAGTTTACAAAAGAAGCAGCTGATACTCAGAGAAGTTAAGTAGCTTCTCGACAGTAAAATAACCAGTAAGGAGTGGATCTAAATTTATCTGACTCTAAAATGTTAACCAATTGATTTTTAATAGCTATGTTGACACCCCAACAAAGCCATGAAAATTTAGGGGAAGAAATGTATATAACAGAATTTTTCATACACATGTAGATAATTTCTGAAAAAGGAACAGTACAACAAGCCAATGATGTTCTAAAACATCATTAAGAAAAAAAGCTGAAAGCAATGTGATGCTTTTAAAAATTGCATTAAACTACATTAAGGAAAAAAATAAAAGAAAAAAAGACAATAGAGGGAAGACCTTGTTACATAGGATCTTCTCACAGTGATTGGCATTGACATAAATTGCAGCAATATCTTTCTGGATCTGTGTCTTACAGTAATGGAAACAAAAACAAAAATAAACAAATGGGACCTAATTAAACTTAAAAGCTTTTGCACAGCAAAGGAAACCATAAACAAAATGAAAAGACAACCTACACAATGGGAGAAAATATTTGCAAATGATGCAGCCGACGAGGGCTTAATCTCCAGAATATATAAACAGCTCATGCATCTCAGTATCACTAAAACGAACAACCCAATCAAAAATGGGCAGAAGATCTAAATAGACATTTCTCCAAAGAAGACATATGGATGGCCAAAAAGGACAATGTCATCAAAATAATAATGAAGCTCCAAGAGACAAGTCCCCTCAAAGAGCCTGCCTCTCCACATTATGATAGTCTTCTAAACACTGCCTCAGAAACTACTGTATTTTATTTCATATTTTGAGAAGAAGACTCAAGAGTTTTCAAGTAAAAGCCCAGTTAAGTCATACAGGTGCCATACGAGCAGCTCCAAGATGGCCCCAGGACCATGAAGAAGGGCACCCGCTGCAGTCAGTCTTTCTTCAGCCCTTGGTAATTAGAGGATAAATTTGGAACCGCCATCCTGAAATATTACTTTTAAGGAAACTTCTGATGTATGGAGTACTGTTGGCATTGCTAAGTGTGATAACTAGAAAGATCCTACTACAACTCGTGTTTTGGGGGATTACATAGAATGTAGTTCAGCAACAAGTTACGGCAGACGTGGCAGGCAGTGGTTGATCTGGCAAGAGTTGGCTCTTGGAGAGAGGGAACCGGCATTACCACACCTTTCTCCTGCCACCGCTGATAGGAGCAGCATGCCCTGCAGTTTCAGAGGTGTGGTGATGGGACCTGCCTTTTCTTGCACCTGCAGCCCTGGTGTTAATATCCTTGCTCATACTTGAGCACGAAGGGGGAAGATGGGAAGCCATCGAGCATGGTGTCTTGGGGGGATTGGAGCGGGGGCCACCTGTCCAGCTGATTCTCAGACAATAAGCACTCCCGACGGTATCTGCTTGACAGCCCATCCTCGGGGACTCTGGAGACAGCCCTTCCTACCCCGTTTCTCTGCTTGTTGATATTTCTTCCTTTATGGCAGGTTTTCCCCCTTTTGACTGAACAGCAAACCTCACCAGTTTAACTCCTTACATAATATATAGAAAATTATATCCTTTACTGGATATAGTGGTCTGATAGATGTCGTTGATGAGTATATCCCGGGAATGTCAAAAGGTATGTTTGCTAAGAGCTAGTTTCTACTATTTCTGTCACTTTAACGTTAACAGTAGTTTATTGGGCATTTTCTTTTCTTTATTTTCTTATTGAAGTATAGTTGATTTACAATGTTGTGTTGGTTTCATGTGTACAGCAAACTGATTCAGTTATACACACACACATACATATATATTTTCTTTTTCAGATTCTTTTCCCATGTAGGTTATTACAAAATATTGAGTATAGTTCTCTGCACTATACAGTAGGTCCTTGTTGATTATCTGTTTTATAGATATAATATATAGATAGATAGATATAATATAGTAGTGTGTATATGTTAATCCTAATTTATCCCTCCCCCCCACCTTTCCCCTTTGGTAACCGTAAGTTTGTTTTCGAAGTCTGTGAGTCTGTTTCTGTTTTGTAAATAAGTTCATTTGTATCATTTTTTTAGATTCCACATATAAGCGATATCATATGATATTTGACTTTGTCTGACTTCAGTTAGTATGATAATCTCTATGCCCATCCATGTTGCTGTAAATGGCATTATTTCATTCTTTTTTATGACTGAGTAATATTCCATTGTGTATATTTATACCACATCTTCTTTATCCATTCATCTGTTGATGGACATTTAGGTTGCTTCTGTGTCTTGGCTATTGTAAATAGTGCCGCAATGAACATAGGTGTGCATGTATCTTTTCAAAGTATGGTTTTCTCCAAATACATGCCCAGGAGTGGGATTGCTGGATCATGTGGTAGCTCTATTTTTAGTTTTTGAAGGAACCTCCATACTGTTCTCCATAGTGGCTGTACCAATTTACATTCCCACTAACAGTGTAGGACGGTTTCCCTTTCTCCACACTCTGTCCCGCATTTATTGTTTGTAGACTTTTTGGTGATGGCCATTCTGACTGGTGTGAGGTGATAACTCATTGTAGTTTTTTTTTTTTTGAATTTTAGAATTTTATTTTTTATACAGCAGGTTCTTATTAGTCATCCATTTTATACATATTAGTGTATATATGTTAGTCCCAATCTCCCAATTCATCACACCACCACCACCCCCACCCCGCCACTTTCCCCCCTTGGTGTCCATACATTTGTTCTCTACATCTGTGTCTCTATTTCTGCCCTGCAAACTGGTTCATCTGTACCATTTTTCTAGGTTCTGCATATATGCGTTAATATATGATATTTGTTTTTCTCTTTCTGACTTACTCCACTCTGTATGACAGTCTCTAGATTCATCCACGTCTCTACAAATGACCCAATTTTGTTCCTTTTTATGGCTGAGTAATATTCCATTGTATATATGTACCACATCTTTTTTATCCATTCGTTTGTCGATGGGCATTTAGGTTGCTTCCATGACCTGGCTACTGTAAATGGTGCTGCAATGAACATTGGGGTGCATGAGTCTTTTTGAATTATGGTTTTCTCTGGGTATATGCCCAGTAGTGGGATTGCTGTGTCATATGTTAATTCTACTTTTAGTTTTTTAAGGAACCTCCATACTGTTCTCCATAGTTGCTGCATCAATTTACATTCCCACCAACAGTGCAAGAGGGTTCCGTTTTCTCCACACCCTCTCCAGCATTTGTTCTTTGTAGATTTTCTGATGATGCCCATTCTAACCGGTGTGAGGTGATACCTCATTGTAGTTTTGATTGTCATTTCTCTAATAATTAGTGATTTTGAGCAGCTTTTCGTGTGCCTCTTGGCCATCTGATGTCTCCTTTGGAGAAATGTCTATTTAGGTCTTCTGCCCATTTTTGATTGGTTGGTTGTTTTCTTTGATATTGAGCTGAATGAACTGTTTATGTATTTTGGAGATTAATCCCTTGTTGGTTGCATTGTTTGCAAATATTTTCTCCCATTGTGTAGGTTGTCTTTTTGTTTTGTTTATTGTTTCCTTTGCTGTGCAAAAGCTTTGAAGTTTCACTAGGTCCCATTTGTTTATTTTTGTTTTTGTTTCCATTACTGTAGGAGACAGATCCAAAAAGATATTGCTGCAATTTATGTCAAAGAATGTCCTATTGGACATTTTCTGTGTGTCGTCACTGTACCAAACTCTTATTACCTTGTTTTCTTAAGGTTATGCTATTTTTTTAATTGAAGTATAGTTGATGTACAATATTATATGTTATAGGTGTACAATATAGTGATTGACCATTCTTAAAGGTTATACTCCATTTATAGTTATTATAAAATATTGGCTCTGTTCCCTGTGCTGTACAATATATCCTTTTTGCTTATCTATTTTATACACAGTAGTTTGTACCTCTTAATCCCCTACCCCTGTATTGCCCCTCCCCACTGGTAACCACTAGTTTGTTCTCTATATCTGTGAGTCTGCATCTTTTCTTGTTATATTCACTATTTTGTTGTATTTTTTAGATTCCACCTGTAAGTTTGAGTCTCACAAGAACCATTTGAGATCATTCTTTTATTATCTCCATTTTACAGAGGAGGAGTCTGAGGCTTAGAAAGCTTAGATGGTTTGCCCACAGAATCATGCATGCAGCAGACTGGAGTCAAATCCATGTCTGGTTTCAGTGCCCTGGCTCTTAACTTGATGTTCTTTAAAATTGAGATACATTTCACATATCATAAAATTCACCCTTTTAAAGTACACAGTTTAGGGACTTCCCTGGTGGTCCAGTGGTAAAGAATCTACCTTCCAATGCAGGGGACGTGGGTTCGATCCCTGGTTGGGGAACTAAGATCCCACATGCCGCGGGGCAACTAAGCCTGCGCGCCACAACTACTGAGCCCGCGCGCCTCAACTAGAGAGCCCTCGTGCCTCAAACTACAGAGCCCACGCTCCCTGGAGGCCGTGCACCACAGCTAGAGAGAGAAAACCCTCACGCCACAACTAGAGAGAAGCCTGCGTGCCGCGATGAAGAGCCCACGTGCCACAACTAAGACCTGACACAGCCAACAATAAATAAATAAAGTATACAATTTAGTGGTTTTTACTATATTCAGAAAAGTGTGCAACCATCATCACTATCTAACTTCAGGACATTTTCATCACCTCAAAAAGAAACCCCAAACCCACTAGTGGTCATTCCCCATTCTTCTCTCTCCCCCCTCCTCCTGCCAGCCAGCAGTCTACTTTCTGTCTCTATGGATTTTCCTGTTCTGGACGTTTTGTATAAATGCAGGCATACAGCATATGACCTTTTATGTCTGGCTTCTGTTTACTTAGCTTAATGTTTTCAAGGCCATCCATGTTATAGCAAGTATCAGCAGTTCATTTCTTTTTATGCCTGAATATTTCATTGTTTGGATATAGCACATTTTGTTTGTCCATTCACAAGTTATGGACATTTGAATTGTTTCTACTTTTTGGTGATGAATAATGCTGCTCGGACAGCACCTGTATGACTTAACTGGGCTTTTACTTGTTGAAAACTCTTGTCTTCTTCTCAAAATATGAAATAAAATACAGTAGTTCCTGAGGCAGTGTTTAGAAGGCTATCACAATATGGAGAGGCAGGCTCTCTGAGGGGACTTGTCCCTCAGAGATTCATTATTATTATTTTGATGACATTGTTCAGTGGCAAGCAGTGTTGTTGTAAAGGCGTGAAACATTGAGTCTCAGCGTGTGGCTGGAGAGCACGTGGTTTACATAGTAATAATCATACATTTCCATTTCTGTTGTCATCACTGCAATGCATTCAAGTGCTTTTTAAGTCTAATTTGATAAAAAACAAGTCATGGACTAAAGGAGATGCTGTTCTCAGTGTCCTCTTTTTTCCGTCAGTTGGGTATTTACTGCGGGTGGGTAGTTTACTTCTCTGTGGACGGGGCCAGGCTGCTTGCTGTTGACCTAGAGAGGAGGGCTGTGCTGTCTGGGGTCAGCCTCCTCTCCTGGTAATTTTTCAGTTAATGATATTCGGGCAGTGGTTGTTATTTTGCTCTAACATATTTATAAAAAATAACAGAAACACGTTAAGAGTTAAAGGTTTATTCTCTTTACATGACTTGTTGAAGGCATGGACTGCTTCTCAATGGTAAGTGATAGAAACCCAGCACCCAGCACTCCTGCCTCTGGGACCCTCACATAGACACAGAGGATACCTTTGAATCATGAGCAGTATACATAGGAACATTCGCTACAGTTGAATACACATATGCACAGCTAGGACCCAACAATTCCACTCCAGGTAAACATATGTATATGGAGAGTCTCCCAAAGACATACATATAAGAATGTTTATAGCGGCACTGTTTTCAAGATACAAGATACAGAACTACCCAAAAGCCCGTCAATAGAAGAAGGAACTGTGGAATATTCATTCACACAATGGAACACTATACTGCAGTGAGAATGAAGAGGGTATAATAATTACAAGCAACAATGTGGAGGAAGCTCACGAATAAAATGTGGAGTGAAAGAAGCCAGGCGGAAAGGAATACATCCTCTTTGCTTCTGTGAACACAATATAAAGTTCAAAAATAGGCAAAACTAATCTGTGATGTTAAAAATCAGGACAGTGGTTACTCTTGGGGTGGGAGTGTGGGCGCTGGTTAGTGATCAGAAGGGGCGTGAGGGGGGCTTCTGGGATACTGCCAATTTATTTCCTTGACTGAGGTGCTAGTCACACAGGTCCATTCTGTTTTTGGAAGTTCAACATGGTGTACACGTATGATTTGTACACTTTTTTGTAAATCATACATTTTAAAATATAAAATGTAATAGATACATATATAATTACACATTAATATATACATATACATAATTATTTTCAGGTTTGCCCCACCTCTAGTTTTCATTCTAAAAGAAAACATTGTTGGACTTCCCTGGTGGTGCAGTGGTTAAGGATCCGCCTGCCAATGCAGGGGACACGGGTTCGAGCCCTGGTCTGAGAAGATCCCACATGCCGCGGAGCAACTAAGCCTGTGTGCCACAACTACTGAGTCCTCACGCCACAACTACTGAAGCCCGTGTGCTCTAGGGCCTGTGCTCCGCAACAAGAGAAGCCAACGCAATGAGAAGCCCGCGCACCACAACGAAGAGCAGCCCCCACTTGCCGCAACTAGAGAAGCACGCGTGCAGCAATGAAGACCCAACGGAGCCAAAAACAAATAAATTTTAAAAAATAAAAAATATTTTTTAAAAAGTTGTTAAACATGATACAGACTATCAGAAGGAATCCTTGGGTTAATTCAACAAATTCTGATGAGCAGAGACTGGGCGGGCTGGATGGTGTCTAGCTTGGGCAGGACTGGGAGTTGAGAGGGATGGGGCAGGCACCCCCTTCCCCATCAGTCACTGCGTCCTCACAGGGGGTACTCACTGTCTTTTCACATTGTCTCTCCCCCTTTGTTCCCCCCTCCCGCCTCCCCACCTTTCCCCTTCTTTTTTTCTCTATTGCCTTCCCCCCACCATGCTCCTTGTTTGGACATTGACTGGATACAAATGATCATCGAAGAGGAGATCTGCCTGAAATTGGAGACCGCGCCGTACTGTCCTCACCTAGGGTTTTGGGAGAGCCCCCTGGAGAAGGGCTGTCGGGAAAGGAATAGTTACTCAGGAGAGGGTCTGTGGATTCTCCCCAGGGACTGGCTCCCAGGCCCCCGAGAGCAAGGAAGAGCTAAGCCCGAGAGCGAAAGCTCCACCGCTGACCATAACGAGTGCAGACTCAGGCTTTGCTGGAGAGAGAGCACGACCCCGTGCTCTGAGAAACCATCAGAAGGGGGAGGGCACAGGCTTCACCCGGGCCCTTCCGCAGAGGGGCTCACGCTGCGTAATTCCTCAGGTCACCCGTCTCCTGAAGACTGCTGAAGTTCAACTAATTCAATATAGTTTCATTGTGGAAATAATTTGACAATAATAATGAGAAAATCCTGCGACATAACTATTTTAAGATTGTTTGAAACTCTTGGGAGTGAGTATCTCTGGGGCTAATTCTGGGCGTATAATAAGCAAGTCAAGGTCACTGTCATTCCCGCTGCCTTCACTGTAAGAACCTCTTCTCCTTGTAAAGAGGCGGCAGAATTTTAATTTCGAATAATGCACCATAACTGACGATGTTGACAGTGTGGTGTGTTTATCATGTGATAGAATTACGGGAGAGAATGTCGTGGACCAAACTTGCTCATGGTTCATCTGTGACTAAAACTTAAAATATGAACAATCACCAATTGGAGAGAAAGTCTTAGCTGAGAAATAACCAGAAATAAACGGGGCGAGGGAGAGGCTGGTGTGAGGGAAGCTGAGTTCCGGCGGGGCCTTCCCGGGAAGCCTGTTTCTCCTCCTAGGTCCTCACCTCCCTGGGGGTTGGGGTCCATCAGGTGGGCTGCATCTTCCTGAGCCGTAGACTGTGCATGCACGTGTGTGACCGTTGGTATATATGGACACGAGGACAGGGACAGAACCGCAGAGCCTCCTGGCTGGCGGCTCTACTTGAAGTCCTAATTCCCTTCCTCTGCAGGGAGGGACACTTACGCTCAGCAAAGCTCTGTGCTGGAGCCAAACGCTGCATCATGCTGCGTGCTGAGCAAGGCCCAGGGACCAGAACCTCCTTGGGGCAGCCCCTAGGAGCTCTAAAGAGAGGTGAAGGTGTAAGAGATGCAGGAAGGATTCAGAAA
Source organism: Eubalaena glacialis (assembly GCF_028564815.1). Lineage (NCBI taxonomy): Eukaryota > Metazoa > Chordata > Mammalia > Artiodactyla > Balaenidae > Eubalaena > Eubalaena glacialis. The sequence goes on along the minus strand of NC_083727.1, from coordinate 68,563,557 downwards.
TCTAATTAGAGAGTTTAGCCTCCCGTAGACTTGATATCATACATGCACACATGCACACCTACTATTGCCTGAGCGCTTACTCTGTGCAAGCTCTGTGCTAAGTACCTGCTGTCCACTCCCACAGGGAGTCCTTTTAGCTGCCCTATGAAGTCAGTAGCTACCATTAGTAGCCCCATTTTACAGTCGAGGACATTACGGCCCAAGGAAGTTGTATAACCTGCCCAGGGTCATGGAGCACGCTCTGTGGTGGAGGGTTTTAATAGACCCTCTTTTCCTCTTGCTTCTCCCCAGTCCTGCCTCTGCCAGGAGGAACTGGAAGGGAACAGAGATGAGGGGTCCAGGCGTGTAGCTTCTTCAGGCAGTGGTGTGTACATAATACCGGCATTGCCGGACCACTGGTGTCTCCTCTTGTAGGTGATGGGCAGTGTTACCATCAGATCACATCTCACCTAGACGTGCTTGCTGAAAGCTGTAGCTTTTAAAAAGAGTTATTGTGCACCCCAATGTTCGTTGCAACACTGTTTACAATAGCCAAGACGTGGAAGCAGCCTAAAAGCAACATGGAAGCAACAGATGAATGGATGAAGAAGATGTGGTACATATACAGTGGAATATTACCCAGCCACTAAAACGAATGAAATAATGGCATTTGCAGCAACATGGATGGACCTGGAGATTATCATACTAAGCGAAATAGGTCAGACAAAGATAAATACCATATGATATCACTTACATGTGGAATCTTAAAAAAAAAAGGATACAAGTGAACTTATTTACAAAACAGAAACAGACTTACAGACTTAGAGGACGAATTTATTGGGGGGAGGAATAGATTGGGAGTTTGGGATTGACATGTACACGCTGCTATATTTAAAATAGATAACCAACAAGGACCTACTGTATAGCACAGGGAACTCTGCTCAATATTCTGTAATAACCTAAATGGGAAAAGAATTTGAAAAAGAATAGATGCATGTGTATGTATAAATGAATCGCTTTGCTGTACACCTGAAACTAACACAACATTGTTAATTAACCATACTCCAATATAAAATAAAAATAATAAAAAAGAGTTATTGAACACTAGTATATAAAGTAGATAACCAACAAGGACCTACTGTATAGCACAGGGAACTATACTCAATATTTTGTAAAAACCTATAAGGGAAAAGAATCTGAAAAAGAGTGTGTGTGTGTGTGTGTGTGTAACTGAATCACTGCTGTACACCTGAAACTAACACTACATTGTAAATCAACTGTACTTCAGTAAAAAAAAGTAAATAAAAATAAAAGTTAATGGAGAAAGCCATGTGGGTTAGGGGAGATGGGGGTGAGAGAAGGGTGGCATGCATCATAGCATCTGGAGTTTCTAGTATCAGACAGACATTATGGTAAGAAATACTTCATTGGCAGCGCGACTGAATAAAATGGGACCCCTGTGATGAAAACCTGCTCCAGCAGAGGTAAAAACAACCATTTCTGGAGGATCAGGTAGCAGACGTTGATAGGCAGAATCAATCAGTATGTGGCTGGGGGAGTTTGAGTGGTTTCTCAAGTCATGGACATGAGAGAAGGCCTCTGTCCTCTGAGGAATATTGTGGAGGAAATACGCTGAAAAACAAATTATAGTGGCAAGTCACAGTTGGTGTTTACTTCTGAGTAGATGACACTCCTGTTAATCCTAGACTTCCCTTTGCCTTATTTGGGATTGTGTTTGCGGGGTTACATTCGGACACACTTAATTCCTGGCCAGCAGAGCAACTTCATGTTTTGTCTTTCTTGTGTGCAGAATCGGAAACTGACAGCCCGACGTGGCTTCCTCTCAGTTCGGTGGTGTTTCCTGTAGGGAGGCTGCCGAGTATTCAGCCTGAGTCGGCTGCCAGCTGGAGAGACCCCAGTGAGGTGGTGTCCGTCAGAGGAGCCATTGCTCTTCCTGGCATCATACCATCTCCTTCCTGGAGGAATGCGTGAAGGATGTTTTATAGGAATATGTTGTCAGTAAAACACTCTCCGCCCCTGGAACCTGACTGTCCCTCAGCAGTGAGGGACCCCTTGGTTACAACAGCATTTACAAGTGTTGAAGTGACATAATGGAGTCCTGGCTTTTGGCCAAGAAGGTGTGGGGATGTGTGAGTGACTTTAAAAAGGAAGCACAGCCTGTGATTGTAAGTGACCCAGACAGGTCACTGATAAAGAGTTATTGAGCATCCATTATGTATAAGGCGTTTGTACTCGTTTCCTGTGGCTACTGTAACAAATTACCACAAACTAAGTGGTTTAAAACAACAGAAATTTAGTCTCCCATGTTCTGGAGGTCTGAAGTCTGAAATCAAGGTGTCAGCTGGGCTGTACTCCCTCTGGAGGCTGTGGAAAACAATCCTTTCTTGCCTCTTCCATCCTCTGCTGGCTCCAGGTGTTCCTTGGCATGTGGCCACATCCCTCCTGTCTCTGCCTCTGGGGTCAAGTGGCCTCCTCTTCTTCTGTCTTAAAACTCTCTCTGCTTCTTTTATAAAGATGCATGTGGTAAAGCAATTATACTCCAATAAAGATGTTAAAAAAATTAAAAAATAAAAAAAAATAAAAGAGCATCCCTGAAAGAAAAAAAAAGATGCATGTGATTGCATTTAGGACCCACCCAGATAATCCAGGATAAGGTTCTCCTCTCAGGATCCTTAACATAATTACATCTTTCGTCATATAAATTAATACTCACAGGTTCTGGGGATTCAGACGTGGACATATCCTTTTGGGGGCCACCATTCAGCTCACTACAGCATTCATTGATGTATTTGGATGCATGGAAAATTAAGAGTAGGTACTTGCTCTGTAGGAGTCTATAATCCACTGGATAGTCATAGGTGTATTTATTTATTCAGCAAGCATTTATTGTTCATATGCCATATGCCAGGCTGTGTTCTTGCATCGGATTTACACAGCTGGAATGAGACACAACCCCTTACTGGGGAGCTGAGTCTGAGAAGAAAGACATTGAAAATGAGGATAACCCTAAAGAACCTCAGTCTCGTAGTCTAGTGTTTGTTTGGAGATAGTCAAAGCACAATCCAAAGACCAAAAGTAATTTTTAAAGGAATAGTAATCATTTACTTATCAAAAAATTTAAAAGAAACCCAACTCATAAACTCCCAGAAACAATTTTCATATCCCCTTTTCTCTCTCTAATTCTCTCACATTCCATAGGGTTCAGAAGCCCATTGTTTACCATCACCCCCCCGGAAACACTTGTTCCATTTTCCATCCTGCACGGCGCTTCTTTCTCTCCCTCCCAGCTCTTTGTTATATAGATTAGCTTAGCTTCCCTTGACAAGTCAGCCTTCTTTCCCATCTTTCTTGCCTGTCCTCTAATTCTGCATCCTAAAATACAGAAACTTCTCTGGCTAGGGCAGTCCCCTTACAAGAGGAGGTGAATGGAGAAGGCTTTTAATCAGAAGGTAGGAAGAGAGGCCAAGAGCACTGACATTGCACACGTGCAGTCTGGTTTGGTAAATACTAGGAAGGATTTGAAAGAATACAGTTTGTTACGGCTTCATTCAATCTTTGCAGCAACCCAGTGGGTAAAAACTGTTGTTCTTCCTGTTTTATACACAAGGACAGGAGCTTAGATTCATTAAGTACATTGCCCAAAATAACTGGCTGAGCTGGGATTTCATTTCAGGGTACCTGGGATTTTGGCCTTGGGTACCTGGAGGGTGGAACAGCATTGGAGAAGGACACCTTGAATCAGGTTGGAAGGAATAGAAGGAGTTTGGAAAAGATCTAAAGATCATTCTAAGCAAAAATGACAGGATGGTGCTTCCAAGGTGTCCTGAGCACCCTTGTGGCCAAGCGAGGGTGCAGGATGGGTGGGCAGATGGGGTATCAGAAGAAGAGGTGGTGGGGATGAGCTGAGATCAGACCATGCGTGGGTTTGTGTATTGCTGGACTTTGTGCTGGGGGAATGTGAGTCATTGAGGGTTATAGGCAGAGGAAAAACACTATCACATTTGTGCTGTGCAAAGAGCATTCTGATATCAGTGATCACATACACTGAGGTAGGGGAGGGAACTGAGGCATGGAGACCAACATGGCAGAACGGCTTCTACATGCAAACTTCAGTCCTATGAACAGAGCCTCCAAGCCCCCTGGATGGTCCATTCACATGAAACGCTCTTTGTTAAGAAGCACAGAGGAAAAGAGGTCCACAGACAAAGGCAAAATAATCGGTACCAAAGGCCCAGGTGCCGCCCCCCAGCAAACCACCACCTGGCAGATAGGCATGGTGTTGATGGCCCCTCCTGCATTGTAGCTCGGCTGTCTGTGCTCTAGCTTTGCCATCTTGAAACAAGCTGGAGGAGAAGGCCGTTTCTCATGACTCCCTTTCTTCTAACACTGACATATCAGAAGGGGGAACTTACCTGTTACTGGCTCAGTGGTCTCTAAGAAGAGAGAGAATTTAACCACTGTTGGCTCAACGGCTGTCTTTCCTGAGAGTCAACTTTAAGAAATCCCAGCAGCTCTCTGTCTGGCCAGGTTGTGTTGACCTCTACAAAGTTGTCTTTTATTGAAGATACATTTCAGGCCAATGTACACTCACCATCTGAATCCTGAACATTAGTCTGGCCTTGGCTTCTACCGTTTCCTAGGCAAAAACTCATCTGCAGAGGCAGATTCTATGATGCAAGCTGAAACCTACGTCACCTCTCTCATCCCAACTCTAAGTTTAGAAGAATTTCAGGAAACATATTCAGTGTCCAGTTGGAGACCACTGCAAAAGTTCAGGTAAGGAATGCTGACAGCCTGAACGAAGGCAGTGGCAGTGCAGCTAGAGAAGAGAGAACAGATCAAGGAACGTTTAAGCAGTAACCATACAACCGTGCTTAATATTTACTGAGCACTTTCTACCTGCTAGGCTTGTATAGCCTGTGTATTATCTCATTCAATCTTTGCAACAATCCAGTGAGGTAGGAGTTGTTATTCTCTCTGTTTTACACATGAGGAAGCAGGCTTAGAGTCATTAGGAAATTTGCCCGTGTTAAGTGGCAGAGCTGGGATTTGAGCCCGGGCAATCTGACTTCAGAGCTTGCATTTTATTTTATTTATTATTTTTTTAAAGATTTTTTTATTATTTTTATTTATTTTATTTTTAGTTTTGGCTGCCTCAGGTCTTAGCTGCGGCACACGGGGGATCTTCTTTGAGGCATGTGGGCTCTTCGTTGTGGTGCGCGGGCTTCTCTCTAGTTGCGGCATGTGGGTTTTCTCTTTCTAGTTGTGGCGCACAGGATCCAGAGTGCGTGGGCTCTGTAGTTTGCGGCATGTGGGCTCTAGTTGAGGCGTGTGAGCTCAGTAGTTGTGGCCGGCGGGCTTAGTTGCCCTGCGGCATGTGGGATCTTAGTTCTCTGACCAGGGATCGAACCTGCATTCCCTGCATTATAAGGCGGATTCTTTACCACTGGACCACCAGGGAAGTCCCATCAGAGCTTGCATTTTAAATCTCTATGTTTTACTGTCTCAAATCAGGAGGATTTGGTAAATTATTGAATGTGGAGGTGGGGAAAGGAGAATAAGAGGAAGGAGAGGAGTGTTCCAGATGAGGGAAAGAGGCAGACAGATGAAAGATGGAGCCCCTCACCAAGATGGAAACACAGGGAAGGGAACGGGTTTAGAAAGAAGATTGGTGACTTGGCTGTGAACATGTTGATAGGCGACATCCGAGTAAGATGTCTGTTAAATGGTTGGGTGTTTAAAAAATGGAGTTTTAGAGAGAGTGATTGAGGCTAAAGAAGATTTGGAGCAATTCGTATCTAGGCAGCAGAGGAGTGTGTGGGCAGCAGGTATGGAGGATATGTATGTACTGAGATCTTCTAGGGAAGAAAATGAGCAGAGACAACAACATGGTATAGAATCTCAGGGACCTGCAACATTTAAGGGACCAGTGAAAGAAGAGCCCTTGGATGAGAGAAAGAGATAGTCCAAGGGATGGTAGGAGCATGAGGAGAGAGTGGGTCACGGAAACCAGAGGAGGAGGAAGTGTGATGAGGGAGGGATGGTAGCAGTGCCTAATGCAACAGAGAAATCATGTATGGTAAGAACTGAAGGTTACCATTGTGTTTGGCAACTAGGTCAATGTAAAATCAGCTGGTTACAATGCAAAATGTTATAGCCACTTTGGAAGGCAGTAAAGCAGTTTCTTACAAAGCTACACATTGTCCTACAATACGATTCAGCAATTGTATTCCTTGGTATTTATCCAAATGAGATAAAACTTATGTACACTCAAAAACCTGCACATGGGTGTGTTTTTTTTAAGGTATTTTTTACTTTTTTTTAAAAAAATTATTTATTTTTGGCTGCATTGGGTCTTTGTTGCTGCGCCTGGGCTTTCTCTAGTAGCGGCGAGCAGGGGCTACTCTTCGTTGTGCTGCACGGGCTTCTCATTGCGGTGGCTTCTCTTGTTGCGGAGCTCGGGCTTTAGGCCTGCGGGTTTCAGTAGTTGTGGCTCGCGGGCTCTAGAGCGCATGCTCAGTAGTTGTGGCTCACGGGCTTAGTTGCTCCGCAGCATGTGGGATCTTCCTGGACCAGGGCTCGAACCCGTGTCCCCTGCATTGGCAGGCGGATTCTTAACCACTACACCACCAGGGAAGCCCTGCACGTGGGGTTTTTTAAATTGAAATCTAGTTGACATACAATATTGTGTTACTTTTGTGAACTGCACAGTGATTCAACGTTTACATACATTATGAAATGATCACCACGATAAGTCTAGAAACCATCTGTCCCCATACAAAGTTATTACAGTATTATCGATGATATTCCTTATGCTGTATATTACATCCCTGTGGCTTATTTACACATGGATGTTTATAGCAGCTTTATTCATAATTGCCAAAACTTGCAAGCAACCAACATGTCTTTTATTTATTTATTTATTTGAAATTTTGAATTTTATTTTATTTTTTTTTTATACAGCAGGTACTTATGAGTTATCCATTTTATGCATATTAGTGTATATATGTCAATCCCAATCTCCCAATTCATCACACCACCAGCCCCCCCGCCACTTTCCCCACTTGGTACCATACGTTTGTTCTCTACATCTGTATCTCTGTTTCTGCCTTGCAAACCGGTTCATCTGTACCATTTTTCTAGATTCCACATATATGTGTTAATATACGATATTTGTTTTTCTCTTTCTGATTTACTTCACTCTGTATGACAGTCTCTAGATCCATCCACATCTCTACAAATGACCCAATTTCATTCCTTTTTATGGCTGAGTAATATTCCATTCTATATATGTACCACATCTTCTTTATCCATTCGTCTGTCGATGGACATTTAGGTTCCTTCCATGACCTGGCTATTGTAAATAGTGCTGCAATGAACATTCGGGTGCATGTGTCTTTTTGAATTACGGTTTTCTCTGGGTATATGCCCAGTAGTGGGATTGCTGGGTCATATGGTAATTCTATTTTCAGTTTTTTAAGTAACCTGCATACTGTTCTCCATAGTGGCTGTATCAATTTACACTCGCACCAACAGTGCAAGAGGGTTCCCTTTTCTCCACACCCTCTCCAGCATTTGTTGTTTGTAGATTTTCTGATGATGCCCATTCTAACTGGTGTGAGGTGATACCTCATTGTAGTTTTGATTTGCATTTCTCTAATAATTAGTGATGTTGAGCAGCTTTTCATGTGCTTCTTTTTTTTTTTTTTTTTTTTTTTACACACACTGTATTTTATTTTTACAAGAGATAAATAGACTGACACCAAGCATTGTACATGGATGACCACAGCAAAAGCAACAATGATTGCAATTACCAAACATGAAACACACTCATACTATGTCATAATATTGACATTCAGTCCAGTAATCCTCCACTGTAACAGCTCCTTTACTTTGCAGTGAAAATTGATTTGTATATTCTTTGCCTCTGAGTTCTTGTGGGATTTTTTCTTTTTTTAAATTCAACCAGAAAGTCACAAAAATTATACTCATCCTCATCAGTTCACTCAGTCCCATGTAATTAATTTTTTTTTTTTCATCTTGATCTTTTGTTAGCACTTTTATGAGCTCATCAGTTTTGCATTAGAGTTCTGAAAATGCTTATTCATTCAGTTCAGCAGTACAGTCAGGTACCAGAAACCTGTACTTGTCAAGAGTCTTTTCCATGAATTTCCTGAAGATGAAACCCTTTTATAGGAACATATTTACAAAAGCATCAGAGTACACCCAGAACTGTCTGTAAATGACAAAAGACTTAAAAATGACCACGGTTAAAGATTTGATGAAAGTTCATAATAATGCAGTTGACAAGAAAATTAGTTATTTCTGAGATATACATTTTAAAGTAATAACTAGGATTATGACTTATAACATTATACCAGAACATATAAGATTTTTAGAAATTTCATGTAATGTCTGAAACATTTATATTAACATATTTCCATACAAATAACCCAATGAAAGTTTAGTATTAGTTGTTTTGTTTGTTTGTTTATACTGCAGGTTCTTATTAGTCATCAATTTTATACACATCAGTGTATACATGTCAATCCCAATTGCCCAATTCAGCACACCACTATCCCCACCCCACCGCAGTTTTCCCCCCTTGGTGTCCATATGTCTGTTCTCTACATCTGTGTCTCAACTTCTGCCCTGCAAACCGGCTCATCTGTACCATTTTTCTAGGTTCCACATACATGCGTTAATATATGATATTTGTTTTTCTCTTTCTGACTTACTTCACTCTGTATGACAGTCTCTAGATCCATCCACGTCTCTACAAATGACCCAATTTCGTTCCTTTTTATGGCTGAGTAATATTCCATTCTATATATGTACCACATCTTCTTTATCCATTCGTCTGTCGATGGGCATTTAGGTTCCTTCCATGACCTGGCTATTGTAAATAGTGCTGCAATGAACATTCGGGTGCATGTGTCTTTTTGAATTACGGTTTTCTCTGGGTATATGCCCAGTAGTGGGATTGCTGGGTCATATGGTAATTCTATTTTTAGTTTTTTAAGGAACCTCCATATTGTTCTCCATAGTGGCTGTATCAATTTACATTCCCACCAACAGTGCAAGAGGGTTCCCTTTTCTCCACACCCTCTCCAGCATTTGTTGTTTGTAGATTTTCTGATGATGCCCATTCTAATTGGTGTGAGGTGATACCTCATTGTAGTTTTGATTTGCATTTCTCTAATAATTAGTGATGTTGAGCAGCTTTTCATGTGCTTCTTGGCCATCTGTATGTCTTCATTGGAGAAATGTCTATTTAGGTCTTCTGCCCACTTTTGGATTGGGTTGTTTGTTTTTTTAATATTGAGCTTCATGAGCTGTTTATATATTTTGGAGATTAATCCTTTGTCCATTGATTCATTTGCAAATATTTTCTCCCATTCTGAGGATTGTCTTTTCATCTTGTTTGTAGTTTCCTTTGCTTTGCAAAAGCTTTTAAGATTCATTAGGTCCCATTTGTTTATTTTTGTTTTTATTTCCATTACTCTAGGAGGTGGATCAAAAAAGATCTTGCTGTGATTTACGTCAAAGAGTGTTCTTCCTATGTTTTCCTCTAAGAGTTTAATCGTGTCTGGTCTTGCATTTAGGTCTCTAATCCATTTTGAGTTTATTTTTGTGTATGGTGTTAGGGAGTGTTCTAATTTCATTCTTTTACATGTAGCTGTCCAGTTTTCCCAGCACCACTTATTTAAGAGGCTGTCTTTTCTCCATTGTATATCCTTGCCTCCTTTGTCATAGATTAGTTGACCATAGGTGTGTGGGTTTATCTCTGGGCTTTCTATCCTGTTCCATTGATCTATATTTCTATTTTTGTGCCAGTACCATATTGTCTTGATTACCGTAGCTTTGTAGTATAGTCTGAAGTCAGGGAGTCTGATTCCTCCAGCTCCATTTTTTTCCCTCGAGAACGCTTTGGCTATTCGGGGTGTTTTGTGTCTCCATACAAATTTTAAGATTTTTTGTTCTAGTTCTGTAAAAACTGCCATTGGTAATTTGATAGGGATTGCATTGAATCTGTAGATTGCTTTGGGTAATATAGTCATTTTCACAATATTGATTCTTCCAATCCAAGAATGTGGTATATCTCTCCATCTGTTTGTATCATCTTTAATTCCTTTCATCAGTGTCTTATAGTTTTCTGCATACAGGTCTTTTGTCTCCCTAGATAGGTTTATTCCTAGGTATTTTATTCTTTTTGTTGCAGTGGTAAATGGGAGTGTTTCCTTAATTTCTCTTTCAGATTTTTCATCATTAGTGTATAGGAATGCAAGAGATTTCTGTGCATGAATTTTGTATCCTGCAACTTTACCAAATTCATTGATTAACTCTAGTAGTTTTCTGGTGGCATCTTTAGGATTCTCTATGTATAGTATCATGTCATCTGCAAACAGTGACAGTTTTACTTCTTCTTTTCCAATTTGGATTCCTTTTATTTCTTTTTCTTCTCTGATTGCCATGGCTAGGACTTCCAAAACTATGTTGAATAATAGTAGTGAGAGTGGACATCCTTGTCTTCTTTCTGGTCTTAGAGGAAATGCTTTCAGTTTTTCACCATTGAGAATGATGTTTGCTGTGGGTTTGTCATATATGGCCTTTGTTATGTTGAGGTAGGTTCCCTCTATGCCCACTTTCTGGAGAGTTTTTATCATAAATGGGTGTTGAATTTTGTGAAAAGCTTTTTCTGCATCTATTGAGATGATCATATGGTTTTTCTTCTTCAGTTTGTTAATATGGTGTATCACATTGATTGATTTGCATATATTGGAGAATCCTTGCAACCCTGGGATAAATCCCACTTGATCATGGTGTATGATCCTTTTAATGTGTTGTTGGATCCTGTTTGCTAGTATTTTGTTGAGGATTTTTGCATCTATATTCATGAGTGATATTGGTCTGTAATTTTCTTTTTTTGTAGTGTCTCTGCTGGTTTTGGTATCAGGGTGATGGTGGCCTCATAGAATGAGTTTGGGAGTGTTCCTTCCTCTGCAATTTTTTGGAAGAGTTTGAGAAGGATGGGTGTTAGCTCTTCTCTAAATGTTTGATAGAATTCGCCTGTGAAGCCATCTGGTCCTGGACTTTTGTTTGTTGGAAGATTTTTAATCACAGTTTCAATTTCATTACTTGTGGTTGGTCTGTTCATATTTTCTATTTCTTCCTGGTTCAGTCTTGGAAGGTTATAGCTTTCTAAGAATTTGTCCATTTCTTGCCGGTTGTCCATTTTATTGGCATAGAGTTGCTTGTAGTAGTCTCATAGGATGCTTTGTATTTCTGCGGTGTCTGTTGTAACTTCTTTTTCATTTCTAATTTTATTGATTTGAGTCCTCTCCCTCTTTTCCTTGATAAAGCTGGCTAATGGTTTATCAATTTTGTTCATCTTCTCAAAGAACCAGCTTTTAGATTTATTGATCTTTGCTATTGTTTTCTTTGTTTCTATTTCATTTATTTCTGCTCTGATCTTTATGATTGCTTTCCGTCTGCTAATTTTGGGTTTTGTTTGTTCTTCTTTCTCTAGTTCCTTTAGGTGTAAGGTTAGATTGTTTATTTGCGATTTTTCTTGTTTTTTGAGGTAGGCTTGTATTGCTATAAACTTCCCTCTTAGAACTGCTTTTGCTGCTTCCCATAGGTTTTGGATCATCATGTTTTCATTGTCATTTGTCTCTAGGTATTTTTTGATTTCCTCTTTGATTTCTTCAGTGATCTCTTGGTTATTTAGTAACCTATTGTTTAGCCTCCATGTGTTTGTGTTTTTTACGTTTTTTTTCCCGGTAATTCATTTCTAATCTCATAGCGTTGTGGTCAGAAAAGATGCTTGATATGATTTCAATTTTCATAAATTTACTGAGGCTTGATTTGTGACCCAAGATGCGATCTATCCTGGAGAATGTTCTGTGCGCACTTGAGAAGAAAGTGTAATCTGCTGTCTTTGGATGGAATGTCCTATAAATATCAATTAAATCTATCTCTCTATTGTGTCATTTAAAGATTGTGTTTTCTTATTAATTTTCTGTTTGGATGATCTGTCCATTGGTGTAAGTGAAGTGAAGTCCCCCACTATTATTGTGATACCGTCGATTTCCTTTTTTATACCTCTTAGCAGTTGCCTTATGTATTGAGGTGCTCCTATGTTGGGTGCAAATATATTTATAATTGTTATATCTTCTTCTTGGATTGATCCCTTGATCATTATGTAGTGTCCTTCCTTGTCTCTTGTAACATTCTTTATTTTAAAGTCTATTTTATCTGATATGAGTATTGCTACTCCAGCTTTCTTTTGATTTCCATTTGCACGGAATATCTTTTTTCATCCCCTCACTTTCAGTCTGTATGTGTCCCTATGTCTGAAGTGGGTCTCTTGTAGACAGCATATATATGGGTCTTGTTTTTGTATCCATTCAGCGAGCCTGTGTCTTTTGGTTGGAGCATTTAATCCATTCACGTTTAAGGTAATTATCGATATGTATGTTCCTATTACCATTTTCTTAATTGTTTTGGGTTTGTTTTTTTAGGTCCTTTTCTTCTCTTGTGTTTCCCACTTAGAGAAGATCCTTTAGCATTTGTTGTAGAGCTGGTTTGGTGGTGCTGAATTCTCTTAGCTTTTGCTTGTGTGTAAAGCTTTTGATTTCTCCATCGAATCTGAATGAGATCCTTGCTGGGTAGAGTAATCTTGGTTGTAGGTTCTTCCCTTTCATCACTTTAAATATGTCATGCCACTCCCTTCAGGCTTGTAGAGTTTCTGCTGAGAAATCAGCTGTTAACCTTATGCAAGTTCCCTTGTATGTTATTTGTCATTTTTCCCTTGCTGCTTTCAATATTTGTTTTGTCTTTAATTTCTGCCAATTTCATTACTATGTGTCTCAGCATGTTTCTCCTTGGGTTTATCCTGTATGGGACTCTCGCACTTCCTGGACTTGGGTGGCTATTTCCTTTCCCGTGTTAGGGAAGTTTTTGACTATAATCTCTTCAAATATTTTCTTGGGTCCTTTCTCTCTCTTCTCTCCTTCTGGGACCCCTATAATGCGAATATTGTTGCATTTAATGTTTTCCCAGAGGTCTCTTAGTCTTTCTTCATTTCTTTTCATTCTTTTTTCTTTATTCTGTTCCGCAGCAGTGAATTCCACCATTCTGTCTTCCAGGTCACTTATCCGTTCTTCTGCCTCTGTTATTCTGCTGTTGATTCCTTCTAGTGTATTTTTCATTTCAGTTATTGTATTGTTCATCTGTTTGTTTGTTCTTTAATTCTTCTAGGTCTTTGTTAAACATTTCTTGCATCTTCTCGAACTTTGCCTCCATTCTTTTTCCGATGTCCTGGATCATCTTCACTATCATTATTCTGAATTCTTTTTCTGGAAGGTTGCCTATCTCCACTTCATTTAGGTGTTTTTCTGGGGTTTTATCTTGTTCCTTCGTCTGGTACATAGCCCTCTGCCTTTTCATCTTGTCTATCTTTCTATGAATGTGGTTTTCGTTCCACAGGCTGCAGAATTGTAGTTCTTCTTGCTTCTGCTGTCTGCCCTCTGGTGGATAAGGCTATCTAAGAGGCTTGTGCAAGTTTCCTGATGGGAGGGACTGGTGGTGGGTAGAGCTGGGTGTTGCTCTGGTGGGCAGAGCTCAGTAAAACTTTAATCCACTTGTCTGCTGATGGGTGGGGCTGGGTTCCCTCCCTGTTGGTTGTTTGGCCTGAGGCGACCCAACACTGGAGCCTACCCGGGCTCTTTGGTGGGGCTAATGGCGGACTCTGGGAGGGCTCACGCCAAGGAGTACTTCCCAGAACTTCTGCTGCCAGTGTCCTTGTCCTCATGGTGAGACACAGCCACCCCCCGCCTCTGCAGGAGACCCTCCAACACTGGCAGGTAGGTCTGGTTCAGTCTCCTATGGGGTCACTCTCCTTCCCCCTGGGTCCTGATGTGCACACTACTTTGTGTGTGCCCTCCAAGAGTGGAGTCTCTCTTGCCCCCAGTCCTGTCAAAGTCCTGCAATCAAATCCTGCTAGCCTTCAAAATCTGATTTTCTAGTAATTCCTCCTCCCGTTGCCGGACGCCCAGGTTGGGAAGCCTGACATGGGGCTCAGAACCGTCACTCCAGTGGGTGGACTTCTGTGGTATAAGTGTTCTCCAGTTTGTGAGTCACCCACCCAGCAGTTATGGGATTTGATATTATTGTGATTGCGCCCCTCCTACCGTCTCATTGTGGCTTCTCCTTTGTTTGTGGATGTGGGGTATCTGTTTTGGTGAGTTCCAGTGTCTTCCTGTCGATGATTGTTAAGCAGTTAGTTGTGATTCTGGTGCTCTCACAAGAGGGAGTGAGAGCACGTCCTTCTACTCTGCCATCTTGAACCAATCTCCAACATGTCTTTTAATAGGTGAATAGATAAACTCTGATACGTCCATACAATGGAACGTTATTCAGCACTAAAAAAAAAATGAGCTATCAAGCCATGAAAAGACATGGAGGAATCTTAAATGCATTTTACTAAGTGAAAAAAGCCAGCCTGGAAAGGCAACATATTGTATGACTCCAACTATATAACATTCTGGAAAAGGCAAAACTTTAGAGACAGTAAAACGATCTGTGGTTGTCAGGGGTTGGGGGAGAGGAAGGGATGAATGGGTGGAGCATTATGCCAGTGAAGCTATTGCGTATGATACTATAGTGATAGATACATGCCATTATACATTTGTGCAGAGCCAAGGAACTGTACAACACAGAGTGAACCGTATGCAGACCATGGGCTCTAGTTAATGGTAATGTATCTATATTGACTCATCAGTTACAGCAAATGTATCACACTAAAACAAGATGTTAATAATAGGGGACACTATGTTGGGTGTGAGGGTGGGAGTATGGGTGAAGAGGTATAAGGAACCTCTTTATACTTTCTGCTCAATTTTTCTGTAAACCTAAAACTGCTCTAAAAAATAAAGTCTAGGGCTTCCTTGGTGGCACAGTGGTTAAGAATCTGCCTGCCAGTGCAGAGGACACGGGTTCAAGCCCGGGTCCGGGAAGATCCCACATGCCGCAGAGCAACTAAGCCCATGCACCCCAACTACTGAGCCTGCGCTCTAGAGCCCACAAGCCACAACTACTGAAGCCCGCACATGTAGAGCCCGTGCTCTGCAAGAAGAGAAGCAACCACAATGAGAGGCCCACACACTGCCACAAAGAGTAGCCCCTGCTCGCTGCAACTAGAGAAAGCCCGCGCACAGCAACGAAGACCCAACGCAGCCAAAAATAAATTTAAAAAAATTTTTTAAATAAATAAATTTATAAAAAAATAAAGTCTATTAATTAAAATAAAAAGAAAGAAGGATAGAAGAAAGGAAGGAATAAAAGAAGAAGTAAAGGAAGGAAGGAAGAGAAAGCTGTGTACATACAATCTTGAAAGTGTAGCATGAACCCATAATTATGACTAATCCAATTCTGTGTGTTTGAGTTCCAAGTAGTACACAAACCTGACTAGTCTCTCTTCTTACCAACATTTAGGATTCCCCATCACAAGTGCAAGATACAGTCCAATGTCTTTGGCATGATGTGAAAATTTTTCCGCAGCCTGACTTTGCAACATCATCTCTGGTCTTTGCCCACGTATTATAAGCTCCAGCTGCAAAAGTCTCTTTGCTCCTCTTTCCTACCCTTCCAGACTACTTTGCCTTTGCTCTTGCTGTTTCCTCTGCCTACGTCCTCCCCCACTTCTCTATCTAGCAAAATCCTCCAGTCCTCCAAGACCCAGCTCAAATGTGACCTTCTCTGTAAGAACATTCCTGACCTGCTTTCACCCCAGCACACCAAGCAAGAAAGCTCTCTCACCCAATTTCCATAGTTCTTTGTGCCCATCTCTTCAATAAATGCTTAATACACCACAGAATCAACAACCACAGCATCAGCAACGGTTTAGTAGGAAAATTAGGGGCAGAAAGAAGCCAGATCAAAGCAGATTGAAGGAGTGGGTAGGAGATGAGATATGGATACATGGCAGGTGGGCTACTCTCTGGGGATTGGTTTTATTGTCATTTGGTATTGCTTGTTTAGGTTTATATTTAGCATTTGTGGTTTTACCCAACAGAAGTTAAGGATAGTGAAAGGAAAATTCCAGGGGCGACTGTGGTGCTGTCCAGTGCTTGGGTGCTGATGGACTTGAGATCAGTAATTCTTCTGATCCCAGGAGCTGGGATCGTCCTCAATTTTGGGGAGGAAGTGAAAGGGAAGAATGAAAAAATCCCCCATTTGTTATCTCTTGAAGGTTCTGCAGCCATAGCCTGCTTTAACTTTGAGGAAAGGAAAAAGCCTAGTTGACTGGGCTCGTATCTTCTCTATTTCTTATGGGATCTACAGACTCCTGAAGACCAATTAATGATTAGAAAAAGCAATTGATTATTAGATTTTCTAGCATCCACTGAACAGACATTAAAGGCTAAGTATGTTCTGGGAACTATGCCAGGCACTGGAGATACAAGATAAACAAAATAGGGTTCCTGCCCTCAAGGAGTTCAGTGTAACCAGGAAGACCAACCTTGAGCTCATGCCAGCAAATTACACTGTGAGGGAAGCTTGGGTCTTGGTCACCAGGGCTGCCATAACAAGATACCGTAGACTGGGTGGTTTCAATGGCAGGAATTTATTTTCTCACAGTTCTGAAGGCTGGAAGCCCCGGATCAAGGTCCAGCAGAGTTTGGTTTCTGATAAGGATTCTCTTCTTGGCTTGCAGATGGCCACTTTCTCGCTATGTCCTCACATGGCCTTTCCTGTGAACGTGGCTCGGAGGTAAGGGTGCAGGTGTGAAAAGAGGGGGCTGGGGAAGAGAATGAGCAGGGGGGCTCTTTGGTGTCTCTCCTTATAAGGACACTAACCCTATCAGATCAGGGCCCCACCCTTAGAACCTCGTTTTACCTTAATTACCTCCTAAAGGCCCTGTTTCCAAATACAGTCACACTAAGGGTTAGGGCTTCAATACATGAATTTTGGGGGACACAATTCAGCCTCATCTTGTCTAGGGAGAGATGGGGCAGCAGAGGATGACTCTTGGTCTGGATTTCGGGTCATTTGCTATGTGATGTAAGTGCCTGGCCCCCAACTTGGAGGCTCTGGTGATCTAGCAGTGCCAGACAACCGAAAAGTAATTATTGCCCCATGTAAAAAGGGAAGGTTTCTACATCACAAGCCTCCTGTCAGTCATATGTGTATTCAATGATGTGTCCTTATACCTCCGATATATTATTTTTACATTTGTTAGCAGCTTTTCCTGATGGTAGGGTATGTCATAGGTTTACTGAATAGTATCCAGATGTCACTCAACTTTCACTGCAACAGCCTCTCCATGCCTCCTGCAGAGGTGATTGTTTCAAAGATCCTCTAAGTGTCAGACTCAGAAGAGAATAGTTACTGTACTTGAGACATCCTCAGGAAATAAGCATACATGTTCCTTTGCCATGGTGGGCTTGCTCAAGCGGTGCCTCTCTGCCCCTGACTTTTGCAGATAGCACTTGTGAACACGAGACTCTGTGAGCAACCAGTGTTGTTCTATCCTCATGATAGTATTGTGTTGAGGGTCCCTATCTGGGGAGCCCGTTTTCTCAGAAGAAGGAAATGTCTCAGAAGCTCTGAGAAAATTAACCACTCCTTGCTTTATACTTTTGTCGCATTTGGTGTACAGTTCTCATCTGGCATCTGGCCTTTTGGGCCCTGGTCAAGGCTGATCAGGGCCAGATGATGAGTTTCTTCAAAGTAGGGAGCGGGTCACATTCATCTATATTCTAACCTCACTGGTCCTCCAGTGGTGGTTGCAGTATCCCAGCAGTGATCACTTCTGGATAAACTAGTATGAGGGTCGTGCATTAAAACTAGGATTATCATTCTACTGGCATTTTGTCTCCCCAGGGGAATTCATTCTCTCTGCAGCGCACCAGCCCCGGTCCCTGGCTATTCTCCTGCCCTTGGTGTAAGGCGAACACTGGCCAAAGCAGAATCCCAGCCCCTTGCCCATAGGAGCTGCTACCCTTAGGGTAATGGAAGCAAGGTTTTGGGCAGGGATGGCGCTTGGAGGGTTCATGTTAACAGTGTTCTTTTCCCCTCTCCAGGACCAACAATTCTTGCTTTAGAAATGAGGGGGAAAATAGTAATATCGGTTCAAGTCAAAACCAAAACCGTCTTCCTTTCTATGATTACTCCAGTTGGGAAGTTGGCTTTCTGTTGCTTCAACAAGTGGTCTGGAGGACACACCTGCAATGTGGAGGGCCATTGACAGCACTTGAAAAAGCTCCCTGTTTCCTCCCTTCCCCCTTTCCTGCAGAGACTCTGTTCAGAGGAGGATTTTTGAGGAAGACTATGGGTTCACAAACACGGGGAATGGCTTCTCAACCAGGCCCTAGTCTCCTTGCTGCTGCGGTCACTGTGCTAGAACTCTCTGCCCAAGGGGGGCGGGGAGTGTCTGGGTCTCCGCTGTTTCCACAAAACGGGCGTTTCCATAACTGTTGTCACAAAGGCAGTTCATTACAGATTTTGACCCTTCCTGCATCCTCCGTCCCTTACAACACGTGCATTCATCTCCCCGTATTACTGCTGAAAGAATACAAACTTCGTTTCTCTGTCGTCGGAGCATCATTGAAAAGCACTCCGCCCATCTGTGAATCATTCCCTGACTCTGATCAGAGCAGTGTTACAGGTCCTCTGCTGGCAGGAGGGAGCAGTCCAACAAAGTCTGAAGACCCAAGACTTCTGTGCCAGGCAGACTAGGAAGCCACCAAACATTGCAAGCTGAGTGGATGTCTTACTAAGCTTTTAGATGTGATCTGGCCAGTACTGGCAGAGGAAGCTCAAGGGGAAAAGGCAGCAAGCACTGTAATGTAAATCACTGCAGACCCTTAGGCGTAACAGCCCTAGGAAGCTAATGATCTCTCCAGGAAAGAACTGACCGCAGTTTTCCAGCAACAGAACACGATGTAGAATGGGGAGGACAGACCCCCAGATGTGAGTACAATCTCTCAACACAGGGTTTGGGCCAGCAGGAGCAAAGCGAGTTATTGTAACTGATGGTCCTCCCTAACCACTGGCTCCTGGGTGCCTGTGGACTGTCTCTGGGTGGGCTGTGCGTAATGCCTGGCTGGGACTTTTGTTTGCAGGTTTCTTCTAGAATATTTTGCCTGTTAGGAGACTGAATGCAGTGGCTTTGGGATACCGGTACCAGGGGACTTTGTTGTAAATCTTCAAGAAAACCTCATAGACCTTTCACTATAAAAAGAAAACCGATCGCATCACAGACCAAGCAGTTGTTTGGTCCTCTGGCATTTGTGATGAGAGACAAAAGCACTGGCGAATTGGAGAGCAATGAAAATGGGGCAGTGGGCTGGGAGGAAGGAGGGGGAAATCTTTCTTAGGAAGCTAAATCCCTTTCTAGATTCATGATGCTCATTGCGTATTTATGATCATGCGTTTATTTCATTTCTGCTTAAAGAACTCGCAGCTTGTTTGCATTTTAAGGTTTTTCTCCTGTGAAAAATGCTGTGAAAGTGACAAAGAGGGATGTGATTGATAGACCTGGGGCAGAAATTCCTCACCGCCAGCAAGGGGAAGTGTCTTGAATGATAGGTGATCTATTTGGAAGCGGAAGCTCAGATTTAATGAGGGAACGGAGCTGCTTGCAGCCTGGGTACCCAACAGGTTGGCAGTGAAGTTTAACTCCTTAATTGCAGACTGGTCACCATCCCTGTCTATTCCTCTCCCCTCCCCACTCACTGTTGGGGGTCCAACATCCTCTTTATTCCTCTCCCCAGCCCACTTCCTTCCACCTGGTTTGATTTGTCAGTTCAGAGGTATCAGATGAGAAGCCATGTATCCCCTCACTGCAAAAGGATGGGGATCATTGTTCTAGGTGGGAGGTAAGTATACAAAGATTTAGGGCAGTGATCACGAGAGAGGTGGAAAGGAACGTGCACTGGGCCCTGCACCCCATCCCAAGGTGGAAGTCAGAAAGGAGGCAGAGGGACTTCCCTGGCGGTCCAGTGGTTAAGACTCCGTGCTTCCATTGCAGGCGGCATGGGTTTGATCTCAGTTTTGGTTTGATCCCGGGTTGGGGAACTAAGATCCCACATGCTGCAAGGCAGGGCCAAAAAAAAAGAAAGAAAGGAGGCAGAAAAGAAGACTCAGCCACTTTGATCCCTCCCTCCGCCCCCCTCTGCCGTGTGTAAATGAAAATGAAGGCGAATACTGGAGGTCCTACTAGTGAGGCTACTGGATTTAAATTGAGCATGAACTTGAGATACCCAAGCACACAGCGATGGTGCTAGCAGCAGACTAGGAACTGGAAACCTGGGATTCTTTTCCTGATTTTGCAGGCAGTTTTCTGGGCAACTCTGGTGGTGGTGAGGTATCCAGAATCTCACGGGGGTGAGCCTATCCTGCAGGCCGCTCTCTGCCTCGGGTGGGCTGTGCACTGGCTTTAGTGGAAGGGGTGGGGAGCATTTTATTCTTAAGTAGCTGCCATTGAAATTTAAAAAAAAGAAAAACCAAAACGCTGACATTTCTGCTTCGCCAACATTTTCTCACAAATGTAGTGTTTCTGTCTCTTTAAAAAAAAAAAAAAGGAATAGTAATGTGTGCTGGGCTTGTAAAGGGCTGTTTACCAAAGGTAATTACGGGCTATCTCAGTAGCTGGCAACCATGGCAATCAGTGCACCTTGGCTTTTGTCTCAGTGTCCCCGAGGCTGAATTTATGGCATGGGATGGGAGGGAGGGAGGGGAGCGACTGTCAGTGTAGACAGGCCGGTGAACCCGTGCTTCCATTGCTGGGGAGGCCGGACAGCACTGCTGGTCTGGAGCTCTTGACCTCGGCTGATGGGCTGCCCTGGGGTTGCAGCAAGCAGATCTCTATCCCCAGGAGTTAAGCTGTGGAGTGAAATCATGAAATTTTAGCCATGATGATAATGTTGTATGAAGCGGGCCATTGTACTTGAGACACTCAAATGCCCGTTGCAGGAAAGGTTTGGGAAATAACAAATAACAAATGAGTGAGTGCAGAAGAATGTGGCTGCGGGAGGGAGAGCATTTAGGAAGCCAGGGCTAATTTTCTGCGTTTTCCGGCCATTTGGGCCTGGAGTGCTTTCGCAGGATTGGGGCAGACAGATCAGAAACTCAGGGTAATTGGTTTGAAGGTGCCGCAGGTTACCTGAATAAAGAGAGACGGTGTATCCTGTGTTTACGAAAACAAACCACTCCCAAACAGTGGAACATTCTGGGAAACACAAAGCCCAAACTACATTCTTTCAGTGCGACCCTGGGAATTTACAAAGGCTTTTCCAGCTCCATTTCTCTCTGTTTTGAGTCTCAACTTTATTCTTTCATTGGCGCATTTGTTCAACAAAGATTTGGGGCGCATCCCAGCGATCTCTGACCATGGCTGCGGGAGGGGTCCCCTGCTTGTACCTTCTCCAGGTTTGTTGCACTTCTGATGAGGCTGGTGATCAGAGCAGGGTGGGTTTGTGAGGGTTCCTCGTGTCTCTTTCCTTGCTATCTTTTTTTTTTTTTTGGCTGTGCTGTGTGGCTTGTGGGATCTTAGTTCCCCGACCAGGGATTGAACCTATGCCCTCGACAGTGAAAGCGTGCAGTCCTAACCACTGGACCGCCAGGGAAGTCCCTTTCCTTGCTCTTCTTTATCCACATTTTGGGCAACAGATGGACGACAGTGAGAAAATTTGATCATTTGCAAGCTGAGCAGGGATAAGAATGACCTTTTAGAAGTTACACTACTCACATTTGGCCAATACTTTCACCTAATAAAATACCATCCTTAGTCCCTACCACAGTCCTGTTGTTCTGTCTGTTTTATACATGAACGTTTAACCCCAGCTGCCCGGAGCTGCTGGTGACACGAGCCACCTGGATGTCACGGTGATGCAGAGTCAGAGCAGGTACCGACCAGCCCTTTCTCAGTCACATCACAGCCAGTGCCTTACTCTTTACAGATTGAAAGGAGCATGGGGTTTGCCTGGAAACCGCTGTAAAGGACGTCTGTATCTTCTGGTCCCTCATAATTAGAATGTGTGGTAGGGCCTGGGATTCCTTGTGGTACAGCATTTTCTTTCCATCTGCATATATTGGTATTTTTAGTAAGTACTTTTTTTTTTTTTTTAATTTATTTTTGGCTGTGTTGGGTCTTCGTTTCTGTGTGAGGGCTTTCTCTAGTTGTGGCGAGCGGGTGGGCCACTCTTCATCGCGGTGCGCGGGCCTCTCACTATAGCGGCCTCTCTTGTTGCGGAGCACAGGCTCCAGACGCACAGGCTCAGTAGTTGTGGCTCACGGGCCCAGTTGCTCCGCGGCATGTGGGATCTTCCCAGACCAGGGCTCGAACCCGTGTCCCCTGCATTGGAAGGCAGATTCTCAACCGCTGCGCCACCAGGGAAGCCTGTAAGTACATTTTAAAACAAAAAGAGGCCCACATTGCCTTGCTGTCCTAATAGGAATAGGTCAGGTTCTTAAGCTTTCCTTCTTTGGCCCCCAAAACCCTTCACCTTTGGCATAATACCAGTGGCTTTGGTTTGCTCTAATGGTGGTCCAGGGCTGCTGGGAAGAGTCAGTCTTTAAAATTCTATACATTTGGCCATTTGGTGGAAAGAGGGCTTGAGTTTACTGCTAGTTACTACCCCCAGACCACTGCTCTGAGCCGGGGCTTAGCATCCTGTCGCCGGTTTGAATTGCCCACTTACTTCCCTCTTGTTAAGCCCCTGCCTAGAGTAACTGTTTGTAGCATCAGTTTTGTTCCCAAGATGGGTTGTTCCAGCAGTTATTGGCTAGGAGATGGTCCGGGCCTGCTCCCAGCTCTCTATCTGTTGCAGAATTCTGGAACCTGCACCATTTACAATGGGAAAAGGATGAAGGAAGAGAAATGCTGGGAGAAAGCCCCATGGATGTGGCCCCCTCCTCAGGGTCTCTGTGGGGTGTGGTCCACAGGCACCTAACCGGACAGGGGAATAAGCATGTTAGCCGTGGTGGGCCCACAAAACGCGGTCCAGAGGGCCCTCTGTGGTCCTACATAGTGTAGTTTCCTACCGAGGGTGGGCCTGGAAACCAGGCTACATTCATGGGATTGTGTCAGGCCACTGCTACCTGGGTGGGAGATGCAGAGCAGACCTCGCCGTGGTCTGGAGTCTGCGGGGGTGGGGATGGGAGCGGGGTGGTTCCGTATACTCTCCGCCTTCCACGTGCAAATTCAGCATTTGCTCTGCAGAGGGTGCTTCCCGCCTATCCTGTCTCCCCCAGCTCCCCTCCCCTGCAGTGAGCAATCAGCAGATGCCCTAAAACCAGGGAGGAGAGGTGTGGCCTGTCCTGGGTGCTGAGTGGTGCTGATGGCAGCTTTGTTCTGTAACCCCTAGGTCCCAAAGATGGCATAGTGATGAAGGCACCTTCCAATGATCGGAACGTCTTTACCCGAGGGTGCCTGCCTGGGCCCGTGGCATCGCGTTTAGCCAAAGGAACTTGTCTACCACTTCCCGGAAAACGTCTTTCTCTCCTAATTCATGAGCCAGCAGGATGCGGTCGCCGCGCTTTCAGAACGCCTGCTCATAGCTGCATACAAAGGCCAGGCGGAGAATGTGGTTCAGCTCATCAACAAGGGTGCCAAGGTAGCGGTTACCAAGGTAACAAGAGAATAAACACTTCAGCCATTCCCTGGGGAACAGCCTACCTCTTAAGCATTGTCCGTAAAACTGTTGTGTTTGGTTCAGTTTTCAAAGAACTGGTTGGTTTTGTTTTGTGGGTTTTTTTTTCCAGTGCTGGAGGTTTGGGGAGAAAGAAGAAGGATTAAAAATGCTTTCGTTGCTATCTTTCAAATGGAGTCACTCGTAATTAGCATTTGACCCTCTTTAAAATCGCAGTGTGGATTTTTCTCACCTACTTCTTTAGCCAGATGGACAAGAGATCTCTCTGGAGAAGTTGGGGCACAAAAACTTACTGGGTAAAGTGTTTGTGCGAGAATCACGTTAGGCTCCCTTGAGAGGCCTGTGGACGGGGCAGCCCAGCCGCCATGCAGACCTCACTGCTCCCATCTGGACAGCGATGGGCTTGGACCAGATGCCTCCCCATGACCGCTTTAGGCTGATTTCACGTGGGTCAGTGAGAATGTGTGGCAAGCTTTGGAGGGCATTGCTGACCCCTCACCAACAGATGACACTATGGTAGACGAGAGAATGCACAGGCCCAAGGGCAGTTTTATAGCAAAACTGAGGTAAGGCAGGCTCTGCCCAGTTAGGTGACAAGTGCAAATACATAGACGAAGTAATGCTGATGGCAAACACTTAGTATTGCTCTAAGCACTTTACAGGCCTCTAGAAGAGGTTCTCTTTTCATCCTCACTTTAGAGATGAGGAAACTGAGGCACAGAAAGATTGAAGTAATTTGCTCAAGGGGCCCCCAGCTGCTGAGTGGCAAAACTGCAGCTTGGACCCAGTTACGACTCCAGAGCCCCCCACTCCAGGCCACCCCAGAGAGAGCCATGGAGAGAGGCGAAGTTTCATTTTCAAATAGTAACGTCTGTGGACCTCTGACCTCCTATGGCAAAGATTGGCCAGCTCACATTTTTAGTTAGTCACGTGCAGTCTCTGTATTTCCTGCTTCTGCTGTGTGCTTTTTCCAGCACCACCAAGCAGTTAACTCAATTCTGGCAGTATCTGTCTGGAGATAGCATCAGATCTCACAGGCTAAGGGCTCAGTCCCATAAGACTGCTTCAGACACCAGTCACAAGTCCAGATTGTCACCTGTGCTTCTGACTGACTGGCTATAAATCAGAGGTTCCCACAACTCACTCCTTGGGTTGAATTAATTGGCTAAAGCAGCTCACAGAACTCAGGAAAACATTTTACTTACCAGATTACCAGTTTATTATAAAAGGATATAACTTAGGAACAGGCAGATGGAAGAGATGCAGAGGGCAAGGTATGGGGAAAGGAGGCTGAGCTTCCATGCCTCTGAGCGCACCACCCTCCCAGCACCTCTGTGTGTTCACCAACCCAGAAGTTCCCTGAACCCTGTCCTCTGGGTTTTTATGGAGGCTTCATTACATAGACACTATTAACTAAATCATTGGCCATTGGTGATTGATTCAACCTCCAGCCTCTCTCCCCTCCCTGGAGGTCAGGGAAGTGTGACTGAAAGTTCCAACCTGTAATCACTGTTGGTTCCCCTGGCAACCAGCCCTCCATCCTTAGGGCTTTCCATAAGTTATCTTATTAATATAACCTCAGGTGTGGTTGAAAGGAGTTTATTATGAATAACACACTCCTTTCACCTTTATGGCTCTGGAGCTATTTCAGGAACTGATGACAGAAGACCAACTATTTTAACAAAAGATGCTCCCATTGCTCTTATCACTCAGGAAATTCCAAGGAGCTGTGAGCCAGGAACGGAGATTAAGAGCAAATCTATATTTCTTTTTTTTTTTAATTAATTTATTTTTTATTTATTTTATTTTTGGCCGCGTTGGGTCTTTGTTGCAGCCCACGGGCTTTCTCTAGTTGCGGCGAGCAGGGGCTACTCTTCATTGTGGTGCGCGGGCTTCTCATTGCGGTGGCTTCTCTTGTTGCAGAGTACGGGCTCTAGGCGCACGGGCTTCAGTAGTTGTGGCACGTGGGCTCTAGAGCGCAGGCTCAGTAGTTGTGGCACACGGGCTTAGTTGCTCCACGGCATGCGGGATCTTCCTGGACCAGGGCTTGAACCCGTGTCTCCTGTATTGGCAGGCGAATTCTTAACCACTGCGCTACCAGGGAAGCCCTATATTTCTTATTGTAAGTCACAGTATCACAATGCTGGTCTCTAGAGAGACTGAAAGTCTTTGGCTACTCAAAGTTCACCCATTAGCCTAACAGCACTCTGACCTAGGTGGTGACTAGGTTGTATGGAATCCAGGGTGAAGGGAACCTTGACTCAGGCCTTGGCATGATCTACCCACAGCTCTTCAGGACCCAGGCAGTCACACATGGGAGAAAGTACAGGAACTCTGTAGTTAGGGCACATGTGCACACATTTTAACTTTGCTATGTTTGCTAATTGTGCAAGTTGCTTAACTTCTTTGAGCCTCAGTTGCCTTATCTGTAAAATGGGGATAATAATACCAACCTTTCAGAATTGTTATAATAATAACTTATTAAAGCACTTAGCTCATAGTCTGAAAGTTCTCTTTTTTAAACAGTATCATTTGCTTTTTAAAAAACAGCTTTATTGAGGTATAACTTACATGCCAAAAAAGTTTACCCATTTTAAGTGTGAAATTTGATAATTTTTTAAAAGTATTTATTTATTTATTTATTTGGCTCCGCCAGGTCTTAGTTGCGGCGTGCGGCATCTAGTTCCCTGACCAGGGATCGAACCCAGGCCCCCTGCATTGGGAGCGTGGAGTCTTAACCACTGAAACACCAGGGAAGTCCCTGAAATTTGATAATTTTTAATGTATTTACAGAGTTGTGCAACCAACACCATGTTCTAGTTTTAGTACATTTCTAATTTTAGAATCCCAGTAAGAAACTCCATACTTCTTAGCTCTCATTCCCCGTTCCCATCCCCAGCTCCTGGCAACCATTGATCTATTTTCTGTTTCTACAAATTTCCCTTTTATGGACATTTTATATAAATGGAATCATACATTATGTGGTCTTTTGTGTCTGGGTATTTTCATTTAGCCTACTGTTTTCAAGGTTCATCTGTGTTGTAGCATGCATTTTCTTTTATTGCAGAATATTATCCCACTATATATATACACCACATTTTGTTTATCCAGTCATCAGTTGATGGACATTTGGGGTTGTTTCTGGTTTAGAACTATTATGAATAATGCTGCTGTGAACATATTTGTTCTCATTTCTCTTGGGTAGACACCTTGGAGTGGAATTGCTGGGTCACATGGTAAATCTATGTTTAACATTTTAAGGAACTGCCAAGCTATATTCCAGAGTATCTACCATTTTACATTCCCAACAGCAATGTATGAAGCTTCCAGTCTCTCTATGTCCTCACCAATGCTTGTTATTGTCTTTTTTTTTTTTTACATCACTTGCTTTTTAATAATTATCAAAGTAAAGCATGCACATAGAAGCTTTAAAAGTATAAGTTCAAATACTGTTAAGAAGGCTTTTAACAGGGACTTCCCTGGTGGTCCAGTGGTTGGGACTCGGCGCTCCAGTGCAGGGGGCCTGGGTTCGATCCCTGGTCAGGGAACTAGATCCCACATGCTGCAACTAAGACCTGGCGCAGCCAAATAAATAAATGAATGAATATTTTAAAAAAAAAAAAAAAAAAGAAGGCTTTTAACAAAAACTCCAATCTGCTCCCCTGAAGAAAAAACTTCTAAATTTTTCAGATTTTTTTTTTCCTGGCATTTATTTTCATATTTCTAATGAATATGCAAATACTACTAATTTGATTAATCAGTTTAATTTTTAATTTAAAAACAATTAAGGTATTATTTTAATTTTTATGTTGCACATACCCATAAGTTAAAGCATCAAATATTTTTACTATGTTTGCCTTCCATTTTTGATTCTCCGTAGGCAACTTTCAACTCTTTTGGTAGATTCTTTTAGTGCTTACATCCATAAAGATATCCTGATACTGCTAAATCTTGATTTTTTTCTATTTTTGGTATTATCCGTTTAACAATATGAAAACCAATGATTTAAGATTTAGCTTTCTTTCCCTCTCCTGCCCTCTCACACATACTTTCATAACAATGACCTCAGCATTTCATTTTTACACATTTTAACCAATTTATGCCAGTTATAGCTGAGCCCTGTGGTATGTACTATCATAACATTAACTTTCTTGCAATAATTTGTTTACCCTGATGTCAATAATCATCTTATATTTGTTTCTTTAGTTTTTTCTCTTACTGTCACTAATCGTCCCCAGCTGTGTAATCTCTGGATGTGCAGAATATTCGGTGGTCTCTCCAATGATTCTCCTTGAAGAGCTGTCCCCTGGAGCCCCTTCCCCTGCTTCAGTCTGCACTGGAGGCTCTCAGCCTCTGGCGGCTGTCCTTGAGGATCTGCCTTTACTCTTACCCTAGGGATTCCCCTTGCCGCTTTTATATATGTTGACTTCGTATTTTCTGGGCCCCAGTGTCTTTCTCCTTTGTTTTGTTGTGGTACACCCGCTAGTACAGTGCTGTCTGAGAGAACTTTCTGTGATGGTGAAACGTTCAATATCTGTGCCGTCTAAACAGAGTAGCAACACGTGGCTGAGTACAGTTGAACGATAAGAGTTTGAACTGCGTGGGTCCACTTATACGTAGATTTTTTTCAATAGTGGATACTATAGTACCATGTGGTCGGTGGTTTGTTGAATCTGCAGATTTGCATCCGCAGATACTGAGGAACCATGGGTATGGAGGACCTGGGAATATGAATATCAGGTATACTCGGATTTTTGACAGCGTGGAGGGTTGGCACCATTAACCCTCATGTTGTTCAAGGGTTGGCTGTACTTGAAATGTGGCTAGGATGACTGAGGAACTGAATTTTAAATTTAATTTTAATTAATTAAGTTTAAATGCCATGTGTGGCTGGACTACCATATTGTTTGTTTTTTTTTTAAGGCTCCACAAGTTGAAGTTACATTTAATTTGTTTAATTATATTAAAACACATTTATAAACATAATACCAAGCTTAATTTTAGGTATTTAATATTCACTTGCATCATGTGAACTTTCAAATTTATTACATTTTTTAATTGGTTAATAATTTCAATTTACAAGCAGCTCATGCAGCTCAATATCAAAAAAACAAACAACCGAACCCAAAAATGGGCAGAAGACCTAAATAGACATTTCTCCAAAGAAGATATACAGATTGCCAACAAACACGTGAAAGGATGCTCAACATCACTAATCATTAGAGAAATGCAAATCAAAACTACAATGAGGTATCACCTCACACCAGTCAGAATGGCCATCACCAAAAAATCTACAAACAGTAAATGCTGGAGAGGGTGTGGAGAAAAGGGAACCCTCTTGCTCTGTTGGTGAGGATGTAAATTGATACAGCCACTATGGAGAACAGTATGGACGTTCCTTAAAAAACTAAAAATAGAATTACCATATGACCCAGCAATCCCACTACTGGGCATATACCTGGAGAAAACCATAATTCAAAAAGAGTCATGTACCACAATGTTCATTGCAGCACTATTTACAATAGCCAGGTCATGGAAGCAACCTAAGTGTCCATCTACAGATGAATGGATAAAGAGGATGTGGCACATATATACAATGGAATATTACTCAGCCATAAAAAGAAACGAAACAGTTATTTGTAGTGAGATGGATGGACCTAGAGTCTGTCATACAGAGTGAAGTAAGTCAGAAAGAGAAAAACAAATACTGTATGTTAACACATATATATGGAATCTAAAAAAAAAAAAAAGGTTCTAAAGAACCTAGGGGCAGGACAGGAATAAAGACGCAGACGTAGAGAATGGACTTGAGGACACAGGGAGGGGGAAGGGTAAGCTGGGACAAAGTGAGAGAGTGGCATGGACATATATACACCACCAAATGTAAAATAGATAGCTTGTAGGAAGCAGCCACATAGCACAGGGAGATCAGCTCCGTGCTTTGTGACCACTTAGAAGGATGGGGTAGGGAGGGTGGGAGGGAGATGCAAGAGTGAGGAGATATGGGGATATATGTATATGTATAGCTGATTCCCTTTGTTATAAAGCAGAAACTAACACCATTGTAAAGCAGTTATACTCCAGTAAAGATGTTAAAAAAAAATTTCATAGATACCTTGGATTTTTTATATAGTATACTGTCAAACCAAACATAATAAAATATCTTCTTTATGAAAAAATCTTATAAAACTTATTTTGTTATCTTCATCAATAATCTACCATATGTCATTTATTGGCTACCATATTGAATAGCACAGCTCGAATGCCTTCCTGAGAATGAGCGCACAGGAGAGACTAATCAATTTTAGACACAATCTATTGCCCCTTTCTCTCCCACATTTCTCCCTATCTAGTTATATCACAATTTTGGAGCAGATCCATAATTAGTGTGATTATATAAATGCTCATCACTGGTGAGCCAATAATTGTACTATCATTACATTTCCATTGTTTGTGTAACTTGCTGCTTTTCCTGAACTTGATCATTGCCTTGATTTTTAAATTTGTTTAGTTTTATTCAAACTTACAGTTAGATGTTTCCTCTACCTTTCAACTCTGTAAAACAGTTCTTAGGGGGAGTTCCCTGGTGGCCTAGTGGTTAGGATTCCGGGCTTTCACTGCCATGGTCCAGGTTCAATCCCTGGTCAGGGAACTGAGATCCTGCAAGCCGTGCAGCGTGGCCGGGAAAAAACAAAACCAAACCAGTTCTTAGTGTAATTTCCATGGTTAAGCCTATCATGTATTTACCAGTTTTATTCTTTTCCTGGAGATATCCCTTCTGGAGTCATCCATCCTTCTGTTCCAGTTTGATCTGGGCTACTCTCTAGTTCTGATGCATGGAGTCATCCTGAGAATTCCTTTCACCTCTCCCCTGTGTTAGAGCCCCTGTTTGCCAAAACCCATGTCACCCTCATTTTGGTGGTGCATATCCTCTGGCAGTTTCCTAAGAGAGGGAACATGGGAGACAAATGTTTTGAGAGTCTGCATATCTGAAAACAAAATCTTTATTCTACCCTCTCGTTTAATTGACAATTTGGTATGAAACCTAGAACTTTGAAGGCAATGTTTTATTGTTTTTGAGCTTACAGTGTTGCTGTTGGGAAAATCAGCTCATAGATTCTAACTTGCAGCTGCCTCCTCAAAGGCCTTTTGTATCCACTGTGCCCCCCGAAGGCCTGCCCACTCAGAACCCAACTCATGAGCCTCCACCACCAGGAAGTCCACCGAGAATGGTTCTGTGCAGGTGCCCTGCGTGGAACTCACTTCCTCTGCACTGGTGCAGCACTTGCTGTGCGTTGGCTCTGTGTCCCTCATAATTGCATACTGCTCTGTGGGTGCTCAGAACTCCCCAGCAGACTATGACTCTGACCTGGGCCAGTTTCTCTTTTGTATTTCTCTGTGTTTGACACAGAAGGAAAGCTCTGGATTTGGAATCCAAAGACCTTGATACAGGCGCCTGCTCTACTGCTTATTAACTGCTTGTTAATGTAGGCCAGAGTTTCTCAGCTTCTGCACTATTGATGTTTTGGGCCAGATAATTCTTTGTTGTGGGAGGTTGTCCTGTGCACTGTAGACTGCCTTGCAGCATCTCTGGCCTCTGTTCATTAGATGCATGGTACTCCCTTCTCCCTAGCTGTGACGATCAAAAATGTCTCCAGACCTTGCCAAATATCCCCTGGGAGGGGGGCAAAATTGCCCCTCGCTGAGAAGCACAGATGTAGGCAAATTTCTTCACTTTGTAGGTCTCATTTTCCTCCCAAAACTTAGAGGATTTCCATAGGGCCTAAATGTGATAACACATGTGGCTGCAGCTATAAAATCTAAGTGGGCACAAAATATTGGGTCTGTTTTTTTAACCCCTCCAGTGCCTAGCACAGTACTCACTCATTAGGCCCCATGTGTGTCCAGTGAGGGGAATAATGTTGTTTAGTGTAAGTTGCACACTCAGTGCTTACTAGGTGTCAGCTACTCTTGTAAGAGTCTACAATGATTAAGTCCTCTAAACCTCACCACAACTCTGTTCTCATTATACAGATGAGGAAACTGAGGCAAGGAGAGGTGAGGTAACCTTCCCAAAGTTTCAGAAAGTTTCAGGACTGGGATTTGAACCCTGGCCATCTGGCTCCAGAGTTTTTGCTCTTAAACACCATGTTTTCCCTGTGTGTTTATGACTTTGGGTTGGGAACATCCTGTGGGCTGCTTGTTACTAGAGCATCTTCCCTGGCATCTTACACATAGGAGATATAATCTGCAAATGTTTTACTGACTAGTAACTCATGTGCCCAGGTACTTTAATAAAGCACTTTCCCAATAGTTGTATTGTACATGTGTGTAACATTTTATACTTTGCAAGTTATTTTCGTATATGTGCTGCTCATCCCCAGAACTCCATGAGCTTTTTCTTTTGGACTTGTGAGGAAATGGAGGCCCTGAAAAGGAAGTGACATACAAGCTAGGGCATGCCAGAGGTGGCACCAGAACCGGGATCTCCTGGCTCCCATGCTGATGTCATCTCTGTTACACCAGGGGCCTCAGATAAGGGCAGCCTCTTCTGTCCTCATGGGGATTTTACCTAGTAGCTAATAGTGTGTGGGTATGTTACCTTATCCACCAAGCACGAGTGGAGTTGCCATGCACAGGACAAGTCATCAGAGGCAGTGGGCTGGGGAGCTGGGAATTCACGTAGAAACTACACTTAAACATTTTAAATTCATTTTTTTAAAAAAATTTTATTGGAGTATAGTTGATTTACAATGTTGTGTTAGTTTCTGCTGTAGGGCAAAGTGAATCAATTATACATATACATATAGCCACTCTTTTTTAGATTCTTTTCCCCTATAGGTCATTACAGAGTATTGAGTACAGTTCCCTGTGCTATTCAGTAGGTCCTTATTAGTTATCTCTTTTATATATAGTAGTGTGTACATGTCAATTCCAATCTCCCAATTTATCCCTCCCCCCCTTACCCCCTGGTAACCATAAGTTTGTTTTCTACATCTGTAACTCTGTTTCTGTTTTGTAGATGAGTTCATTTGTACTCTTTTTTTAGATTCCACATATAAGCGATATCATATATTTGTTTTTCTCTGTCTGACTTACTCCACTCAGTATGACAATCTCTAGGTCTACCCGTGTTGCTGCTAATGGCATTATTTCGTTCTTTTTTTTTTTTTAGCAACTTTTTTTTTAGTAAATTTATTGATTTGTTTGTTTGTTTTTTTGGCTGTGTTGGGTCTTCGTTGCTGCACACGGGCTTTCTCTAGTTACGTTGAGCGGTGGTTTCTCTTATTGCAGAGCACGGACTCTAGGCGCACGGGCTTCAGTAGTTGCAGCACACGAGCTCAGTAGTTAGTGGCTCGTGGGCTCTAGAGCACAGGCTCAGTAATTGTGGCGCATGGCTTAGTTGCTCCACAGCATGTGGGATCTTCCCGGACCAGGGCTCGAACCCGTGTCCCCTGCACTGGCAGGCGGATTCTTAACCACTGTGCCACCAGGGAAGTCCCGCTCCAGTATCTTTTTATAGAACTTTTAGGAAGCTGGTCCTTGGGATGTTTCACCACAGCTTTCGTTTTCTCTGAAAGTAACCAGACAGAGGTTATTTGATGCAGCTTTAGTTAAGAAAAAATGCAGTTTCATTCATAAAATTAATGTTTATCAAATTTCTATTTGATACCTACCAGCACCCCTGAGTAATGACATAGGATTTAGATGATTAAGAAGTACAGACCGCAGGGCCTCAAGGCGTAGAAAGTGAGCCCCCCAGAGTTCACTGCTGAGTGGATGGGCAGAAAACTCAGCAGGTGGCAACATGGGGCGGGAGGTAAAACATGGAGCAAGGGAAGGAAGGGAGGAAGGCAAGGAAAAAAAAGAACTAAAGGCGCCATATGCAAACTTACGCAATGTCATGTGTATCTAATTTATGTAATTTATGTAAAATGTTACATTTGCATACATGTTCATGCACAAAGAACTTGGAAAAGAGTTACATTTATATTGACCAGTTATATCCATTGATAAATGAAAACGGCAAATAGGAAAGTAGCAAGTGATGGGTACAGTCTGATGCATTTTGGTTAAAGCGCAAATCCACTTCTGTCTGCCAACCTGCCTCTATTTGTGTGAGCACAGGGAACCGTGGGGAACACAAGAGACTGCTGACGCCAGTTGCCTGGCAGCGAAGATGATTAGCTTTGCTTTTATAGATTTTTCCATTGTATTGTTCCGCTTATTAAAACAAGCATATATTACTTGAGTAATTTGTGAAACATGAAATCAAGTTTAGAAATGTGTGCTGAGTGTCTGTGCCAGCACTGGCCGAGTGCTGTATATTTACCATCTCACTGCTCAAAAAGCCTGCGCTCCTGTCTGTATGATACCAAAGGGGAAAGGGAGGCGCTGAGCAGGAAGCAACTGGAGCAGTTGAGTAACTTCCCAGTTAAGGGGTCAGTAACCTCGGGGGGAACCAGCCCTGTCTGGCTGTGAGGCCCACGCTAGGACGGCACCTGCGCAGTCCCTGTTCCTTCCAGCGCCACGCCAGCCACCCCTCCCCAGCTCCTTCTCCCCATCAATGCACACAGAGAAAGAGGCCGTCCTGTGGGAGGGGCTTAGGCCAAAGGGCCTTCTCCTCCCCCCACCTCCAACACCATATACACACCATTCCCAGAGTTTTCAAGCAACTTCAGGAATTCCCGACCAAGGAAGTGTAGTGCAGAGGGTATGAACCTGGACCCAGGAGCCAGACTCGCCTGGGTTCAAACACCAACGTATTTACTAGCTCTGTGATCTTGGGGAAGCTACTTGTTCCCTTTGTCATTCATATCATCACCTCTGAAATGAGGATTAAGTGATACTGGCTACCTCATGAGGTTGTTTCAGCACCAGCGGAATCAATTATGCAAGGTACTTAGAACAGCACTTGGCACATGGTAAGCGCTGGATGTGGCAGCCGTTACCAGGCGGTCCTGAGGATGCAACAACCAGCATATCTTATGGTCTGAGAGTCGTGGTCCGAGTACCAGGCAGGGAGTCCTGAGGGGAGGACAGAGGCCAGTCAGTGCCCTCATCTGAAAAATGAGGCTAATCCCCACCTTGCGGGGTTGCTGTGAGGATTAAACGAGATGACAACTGTGTAGCGGTGTCCAGCACTGAATGAAGAGAGAATTCTGCTTCCAGCCTGCCTGTCTACCTGCGGCTAGGACTTGCCAAGCCTCCACAATTGGCCAGAGCCAATTCCTTAAAGTAAACCTCCCCTCATCCATGCTGCTGAATTGATGAACATACTGGGTAATGCTATTCAGCAACAGAAAGGACTGAGCTACCGATAGAGGAAAGAACATGGATGACTGTCAAAGCCTTATGCATTTGAAGCCAGACACAAAAGGCCACACACAATGTGATTCCCTTTGTATGACTTTTTAGAAGAGTCAAAACTATAGGAACAGAAAATAGATAAGTGATTGCCAGGGACCAGGGATGGTGGAAAGGGACAACTGGCAGGGGGGGGGGGAAGCAGATGGAAATTTGGGGGAGGAAATGAAAATCTCTGTTTTGCTTGCACTGGTGGTTTTCTATGATTCTATACATTGATCCAAACGCATCAAACTGAATACTTAAAAATGGTGAATTTTATTGAATGTAAATTATACCTTGATTTTAAAAAAAATAGCTGTTCTAAATATAGTAATTGTTATATAAGGAAATAAACTTAAGGGGGTTTAATAACTTTGTTCTAGTCATTTGTTGGGGAGGGGGAAATTTCCCCTCACCCCCCGCCCAGAGTTCTTTTGGTTGGTCTAATAATTAAATTGACACAAGACCGATCAACAGGAGAAAAAAATTTAATTCATACACACAGAAGTCTCATAGAAATGGGATCCCTGCCCACCCCCGTCCCAAAGTGACCAAAGCAGTTTGTTTATATATCATTTTTAGACAAAGGAACAATTATTTGTGAAGATTTAACAAAACAAAGGGGATTGTGCTTGGGGAAGCAGATTCATGAAGAAGTTTGCTTATACAGCTTTCTTAGCCTTGAATTCTCTAGCTTTGGTAGTAAGGATGCTTTCTATGCCCCTGTTTTATAGGGAGGATATCTTCACATGGGAGATTTATTTCCTGCTTTCAGAGGGAAAGAGGTGGGGTGGTCAGAGTGTTTTTTTAAAGTATTTTTTCTCACCGGCTATTTCTCAAGTAACTTTAATTCAAAATAATCAGTGTGCTATTGAGGCCTATTTTGGGTGGCCTAACCTGGGCCCCGACACATTTATAGGTTGTTTGTGGCTCCTGTGGAGCTTTCATATTACGTATCCCATTACTAGTGAATGACTATGCTCCAATAAATATAAACTTTAAACTTTTAAGAAGAGAACTGCAAATGGTTTGATTGTAGTAACGTCACTTTCCCAAGCATGACTTCTGATCGTGTCTGCAGAAATGAAGAGCATGCAGGGCTGGTAGATATTTTCAGCAGCCATTCCCAAGAAAAAGCTGGAGGTGGAAAAGTGCTGTACATTCACGGCCTCAAGAAACGCAGCCAGAACAGTGGAAACCAAGGATCTTTTTTGTTGATGTTCATTTGCTTTGGTTTTGATTCTGTGGGAGTGTGTTTAATATTAGGACTTACTGGAGTGGGGTGGGTCTGAACTTGTTTGCCAGCCTGTTGGTTTGTAGTCCTTTCCTGAAAGCTGCCAATCCCCAGTCCCCAAGAGGAGGGCGACAGGAGAAATAGATGCTTACAAGGCTGTTGGTCAGGTGAAGTGTCCACCTGAGAGAATGTGTTGTCTGTCGCATGCTTCTTCCAGAAGACTCCATACACTTGTTTAAAAAGATATCAAGGGGACTTCCCTGGTGGTCCAGTGGTTAAGAATCCATGCTCCCACTGCAGGGGGCACGAGTTTGATCCCTGGTCGGGGAACTAAGATCCCATATGCCGCGTGGCACAGCCAAAAATTAAAAAAAAAAAAAAAAGATATAACCAATTAAATATTTTGAACAGGTAATATTTACATTCACATGGCTCTAAAACAGAAGGCACAAAAAGTTGATAAGTCTTTCACACTCTCTCCCAGCGGCTCAGTGTCTCCTTTTCTGAAGGTAACCTGTGTTACCTGTTTCTTGCGTTTTTTCCCTGAGATAGTTCATGCATATATGTGCAAATGGATGTATCTCTATGTGTATCCCCACAAATTGCTTCTGTACAAATTGTAGGACACTATACATACCCTTCTTCCCTTTGCTTTCTTCAGTGAACCGTAATTGGCTTCACCCATCCTCTATTGATGGGCATTTAGATTCTGTTAATCTTCTGCTCTTAGAAATTATGTGGCAGCTACTGACCTTGTCCTGAGGTCTTATTGCACAGCGTGGTTCTGTCTGTGGGGCAGGTTTCTGTAAGTGGCACTGATGGGGCAGGGCATATGTGCCCTTGTAATTTTCAGAGCTGGAGCAGAACTGATCTGCATGGAGCTTGTGCTGGTGTACACTCTCCCGGCAGAGAGAGGGGGGCCTGGGAGCACTACCCTTTAAGCACGCTGTAACCAGTGCTATACCAGCCCCTCCCTCCTCCCTCTTCTCCTGGCCCTTCTTCCGAGTTTATCCTGCCTTTCTCGCTTCCTCGCCAGGAGCTCTCGGCAGTGGCTCTATTTGGCCTTTGTTCCTCTCCCCTTCGGCATGGGTTCATAGAATTTTCTCTTTTTCACCAGCTCTGGCTTGTGTCTAGTGCCAGCTTCCCGGGAGTCAGGGGGAAAAGCAAGGGGTGGCTGATGGGAGGCCAGTGGCGGGAGTCTCCACCCATCTCCTCCCCTTCCTCCCCCTCCCAAGGCGGCCTGGGACTTCGCATCTCACACCCAGTAGCCAGTGTGTTCTCACCTCCTGAGTGAGGGCTGAGCCTGCACAGGGCTGATGCAGTCCCGGTCCTGCTCTTGGGTCCACACGCTCCGTGCGGGCCCTGAGGGTGCAGAGTTACATGTCAGGTCACACAGAAAATCTGCTTTTTGTTCTCCAGTAGCTGGAAGCATCACCCTGTGGGAAGAAAATCTCCACCGGGAAAACTCAGGCCTTTGTAGTTTATTGTCAGAAATCAGAAAAACTTGACATATGGTGGTAATCCTGAGCAACTCTTATAAAACGAACACGTGTTCAGATTTTATTTAATCAATTGGTGAGGGAACCAGTAAGATGTTGCAACTGCTTCAAAAGAGAATGCAGAAAATTACAAATATGCAGGTCTCGGGAAAGCGGAAATAAATGTGCTTATTAGGTATAAAACTGGCCAGTATACACTGAATCTGCTAGACACAATTTGTTGGCATCACCCTCAGGGTTCTAAGACTTACAGACTTGTGAAATAGCTCAAAGACAAGGAAGATAACCAGGAGATGACCTGGAATTGCACTGCGCCTGAAATGGGACACCTAGTCATCTCTCTCGCTTTCACCCACTTTATATTTTTATTTTGTTTAAAATTTTTTCATTTTTAAAAATTACAGTAAAATATACATAGCGCAAAACTTACTACTTTAACTGTGTTTAAGTGTTCAGTGGAATTAAGTCCATTCACATTTTCGTGCAACCACCAGCCCCATCTATCTCCAGAATTCATCTTCCAGATGGAAACTCAGTACCCCTTAAACACTTCCACCCCATGCCTCCCTTGCCCTGGCAACCACAGCTCCACTTCCCGTCTCTATGACTTTGTCACCCGTTTAAAAATCTCCCAATTTTTCCTTCCCAAGAGTAGAGGCAGAGAATCACTTCACCACCTCTGTGACCCTGGCCTCCTTGAACCTTGGTGTCCTGTCTGTAAAATCAGCCTAACCCCTACCTCGGGGACTTGTTGTCAGGATCAAATGAGGTGATCCATGCGGAGTGCTTGTACAGTGTAATAAGGATGTAGAATGAGCTCAGCGGGTGGTAGTTATTATCATAATTACTGTTTTCTCACTTGCGTCCGTGGTCCCCAGAAGCACAGAAGTTCCCCTAGGTAGGTCAGCAGTTTTCAGTATTGACCACATGTGTGATCACCTGGAGAGCCTTAAAAAGATACTGATGCCCAGGTTCTGATTTAATTGATGTGGGGTGTGGCTGGGTTTGTTTCAGAGCCCCCGTGACTCTAACGGGCAGCCGGCTGGGAACCCACTCACTGCTCCGGGCCTTCCTCCCGGGA
Source organism: Eubalaena glacialis (assembly GCF_028564815.1). NCBI lineage: Eukaryota > Metazoa > Chordata > Mammalia > Artiodactyla > Balaenidae > Eubalaena > Eubalaena glacialis. Next base: position 68,524,734 of record NC_083727.1, on the reverse strand, counting down.
CCCTGGAGCCCCGTGTGTGGGACGGGGCAATGCTCTCTGCAGAGCGCTGCCAAGTCGGTGGTTAGATGCCTGGAATTCATAGCGCTCTTTCTGGAACACCACGGAGTACTGATATTCTCGATACCGTAATGCAAGCTAGAAACAAGTTCACCTGCAGGAGATCCACGTCTTGACTGTGGGAAGGCAAATGCATGCTGTGAATTGTTGTGTGGCCCACCTGTGAGGCGTGCGTGGCACGTTACCGGGTCAATACTAGGAAAGTCTCAGTGAGGGTTCACTTAGGATGATGAAGGTGTTAGTTAAGCAGGCGGCCCGGTGACTAGTGTTTCCCGCAAAGGTGGGGGGCACCCCCCGGAGATGCTCCTTTGGGGGAGGGAGAGGGCAGTGTAAGAATTGGTGTCATGTGTCAGACTTAAGTCCCTGCCTGGGCCTGAGGGGAGACGTGCTGCGACTGAGGAGAACAAGCCTCGAAACGTCAGGGATGGACCCTTAACACTGACTCAGGCATCTCAGGAGAGGCAGCCGTCGCTGCTGTTGGAACGGGAGTCCGGGGTCAGCCCTGAGTCTCTTGGCTGCTTGCTCACGGCCTCTGGGGAAGTCCTGGGAGGGGTGCCTTGCTCTGCGGGGCCTCTTCTGTTGCCCTCTTGCTGTGTCTGCAGTGGTGTTCAGCGGGGGTGAAGGCAGGCCCTCTTTCCCCAGCTCCGGGCAGGCTTGCTGGGTGCGGTGGCCCAGAGGCCCAGTCCGCACCGGGGTGTTCACACAGCAGGTCAGCTGCATGTCCCATCCCTGGGTCTGTCTGCGCTGAAAATGGAAGCCTCAAGCTGCACAGCTGACTTTTATAGCCCAGATTAATGTGCTGGTAACACCCTCTAAAGCCACATATTTGATAGCTCCTAACCGCGCGAGAGGAGAGATTACAACGTCGTGGCATAGCCGGGTGTCAGCATTTTTAAATCCTCCCTAAGTACCTGTGTCTTTCCTGAACGAAATGCATTGGAGGATCACTGGTGTCCAGGCCAGTAATCGTCCTGTTGTAAGACTTCCACGAAGTGTCATCACCTAATCCACGCTCTAGGGTTGCTATAAAATAAGGAAGCCAGAGAGGAAAGAAGCTTTAGAAGCTGCTGAGTTGCCCACTTGGGTCTCTGCTCAGATGCCAGTGCAGATGGTCTGTTGGTGGATTCTCTATTAGTTTTCTTCTTTCTCTTTTCTTACTCTTAAGCTGTAATGACTTCGGTTTCAGAAAATAAATGAAGCCAGGAACTTGTTTGGAGACTGAAAATTCTTTCTCAGCAGGCCTGTTGGTTTGTTTCCAGTAAGAACTGTCTGTTGCATGTTTAAGTTGTTATAAACCAAGGATATAAACCAAGATGGGTGAGTAGGTGGTGACTATGCCTGGTCTTCTTTCAGCCTGTGTTTCCATCAAATAGAGCAACGTATAAAGAATTCTACACCATGAGCAAGTGAAAACGCAAGGCTGAGTCTACATCAATCAGTGTAATCCCCATATCAATAGCTGTCTTAGTCTGCTTAGGCTGCTGTAACATAATACCACAGACTAGGTGGGTAAACAGCAAACATTTATTTCTCACAGTTCTAGAGGTTGGGAAGTCCAAGATAAAGGTGCTGGCAGATTCGGTTCCTGGTGAGGGCCCTCTTCCTGGCTTACAGACAGCCGCCTTATTGCTGTGGAATATTAGTCAGCCTTAAAAAGGAATAGAGGGCTTCCCTGGTGGCGCAGTGGTTGAGAATCTGCCTGCCAATGCAGGGGACACAGGTTCGAGCCCTGGTCTGGGAAGATCCCACATGCCGCGGAGCAACTAGGCTTGTGAGCCACAACTACTGAGCCTGCGCATCTGGAGCCAGTGCTCTGCAACAAGAGAGGCCACGATAGTGAGAGGCCCGCACACCGCGATGAAGAGTGGCCCCCGCTTGCCGCAACTAGAGAAAGCCCTCGCACAGAAACGAAGACCCAACACAGCCAAAAATAAATAAATTAATTAATTTAAAAATAAATAAATAAATAAAAAGGAATAGAATTGTGATACATGCTGTGACATGGATGAACCTTGAAAACATTATGCTAAGTGAAATGAGACACAAAAGGACAAATATTGTATGATTCCACTTATATAAGGCACCTAGAATAGGCAAATTAATAGAGATGAAAAGTAGGGTAGGGGGGAATTCCCTGGCAGTCCAGTGGTTAGGACTTTGCGCTTTCACTGCCGAGGGCCCAGGTTTGATCCCTGGTCGGGGAACTAAGATCCCACATGCTGTGTGGTGAGGCCAAAGTAATAAAAAAGAAAGAAAAGAAAAGTAGGATAGAAGTTAGCAGGGGCTGGGGGAGAGGGGAATTTTTGTTTAATGGCTACAGAGTTTCCGTTTGGGATAATTAAAAGTTCTGGAATTGAATAATGGTGACGGTTGCGCAACATTGGAAATATACTTGATGCCACTGAATTATAAACTAAAAAATGGTTAAAATGGTAAATTTTATGTTATGTATATTTAACCATAATAAAAAAAATTTTTTTAGTTCACCCAAGAAGCAGAAAACTTAAATAGTCTAATTACCATAGAAAAGATTAGAAATGTGATTAAAGATGCAACCTTTAAAAAAGCGCTAGAGCCAGATGGTTTCATAGCCCTGTTCTGTATTTTAACAAAAAACCAATTCCAATGTTGTTTAAACTATTGTAAAGCATAGAGCAAAATGGAAAGCTGGATTTGTGTTATGAAACCAGTGCAACCTTAATACCAAAACCAGGTAAATATAAATGAGAGTGAGAGAAATAATATGAGAACTATAGAGCAATCCCAATTATGAATTAGAAACAAAAATTCTTAATAACCTTACTTAATAAAATACAGCACATATCAGAATAGTACAGTGTGACCAGGTAGAGTTTGATCCAGGAATGCAAGGATGGTTCCATAATTCATTACACCAACAGATTAAAAGGGAAAAAACCCCACATGATTATATTAACAATTGCTGAAAAGGCAATGATTCCAATAAAAATCAGGAAATAAGAGAGGACAGTTCTTATCTCCCAACGCTAGTTCATCAGGCATTGGACCACCATGCTTTGCTCTGTCAATGTTTCAACGTATTGAAAATGTAGTCTAAGTAGCTACGTAAAAATGTAGTCTAAGTAGCTATGTACAAGGAAGCCATTAACTGATACCTTCTAACTTAGGAACAGATGTACTATAGGAACCAATGGGATTCTTTTTTTTCAAATTAATTAATTAATTAATTTATTCAGCTAAACCAGGTAGTAGTTGCGGCACGCGGGATCTTTTAGTTGTGGCACACGGGATCTTTTAGTTGCGGTATGCGGGGTCTTTAGTTGTGGCATGCGGGATCTAGTTCCCCGACCAGGCACCAGACCCAGGCCCCCTGCATTGGGAGCGTGGAGTCTTAGCCACTGGACCACCAGGGAAGTCCCGAACCAATGGGATTCTTTACAGCCAATTAAGTTGCTTGAAATATTTTGGTCCTTCTGGTTGGTGGACCTTTCTAGAAGCAAGCCCAACCCTAACAGTTTCTGCATCACCTCAAAAGGCATTCTCTTATTAATGAAGCCATTATGTTTGAATAATTGATTCCTAACCATACACATTTAAAATCATCTCTCCCAATTATGTATGATTATTAGGCCCTCCCCAAAGTAAGACTTAGAGAAACATTATGAAGCTTTTTGGCACTGACCACTTTAAAAGGAAGGACTGTTATTTCAGAGGACAGTCCCAGTAGCCCTGCCCGAGTATGATTGGACCGTTGACCCCTGCCAGTGCAGGAATTTTACATCTGCCCCCATTACATTTTGTCTTGTTAAAATTAGCCTGTCCTTCCAATCTGAGATTATATTGGATCCTGATTTTTGTCATCCAAGGACTTTATTCCCTCGCTGTTTCTTGTCACCTACAGTCTGATTAAGATGTGATGTGTCACTCATCCAAGTAGGCAGGTAGACAAATCACATTTCCAAAAAGGAAAGAAAGTTCTGAAGTCTCTTTAAACTATACATTTTTTTTAAATGTAAAGTTTTATTTTCTCACTTTCCTTTTATCCATGGCACTTTTTCTTTGTCCATTTTCTCCCCTGAATATCTTGTTAACTTTGTTTTCATTGAATCATAAGCCTGAGAAGGACTTTGAAGTTTTGGACCCAAATCTACACCATTCCAGGCAGTTGGAGCTCTGGGAATACTGTTTATGATAAGGGGACCCTGGGGACACCTAAGAAAGTTTGTGGGGAGCCTTGTAATACAATTTAAAACCGGAACAAGGGGCCAAGTGGCCAGGATTCCAGCTGTTACTTGTTCTGCCACAAATAAAACTTGAGCTCTTGAAAATCACTGACCCTCTGCTAGCCTTACTTATCCTCTCCAAATTAAACTCTCAAAGACCCTTTTCAATCCGAATATTATATTGTTTCTAAAATATGTGCCACTCCCACTTTACTAATGTTACAACTTTCTTGCTTCCTATCTCTCTCTTTCCTATTTCCTTAATGCTGCAGGTAATACAGACACTTTACTCGCCTCAAAAAAGACTGCATGACCCTGACCTATTGTATTTCTCATGATCTGAAGAAAGGAAGTGTTGTCATTTTGAAATTATTACACTAATTTAGGTTATACCTAAATTCTTCTTGTTAAACTGTTTCCCTTCATGTGGGTCACATCTCTGCAACTGCCCTCCTTGTAACAACACCCAGTTAAGATGGTTCAATTGTTTTATTTCTTTGAGCTAATGAGCCTCAATTCCTTTAGCCTCCTTTTGCCCCATGTGTCTGTGTGAGCTTGAGCAAAAGCATATCATTTTGTTCCAGGAATGGCTAAGCACCCTTTCTTCTCACTTCTCAGGTCCACTCTGTCAGACCAGGCAGCTTCCTTGAGGAGTCAGGGCTCAGCATCCATGGGGCAGGTGTTCATGGGGCAAGTGTTGTCAGTGTGAAAGCCCTGCCCTTTAGTAAGGAGGATCTGAGATACCTAAGCAGGAGAAAGGAGCTGTGACCCAGCTTCCAGGTCCTGACTGGAGTAATGAGTGACCAGGGTCACGGGCCTGGACTCCCGGGTACCATGGAGTCTGCATGAAGAGAGAGTCTTTCCAGGCTTGTTTTGTGGCTTGTGGTTCTCAAATTACCCCTGTTCCTCCTCCCTGGGGCTGCGCCCCTCCCGAGGGAGGTGTCTTCAGTGTAAATGCCTCAGTAGGCCTGGAGTGTCTGGTGAGAAAGATTAAGTACCACATCTGAACACAGGGAGGAACAAAACACCTCCACTTCCTTTCAAGGTGTATTTTAAGCTGGTTACCTTTGACTGGGCTCCCTTGTTGGTGGGAGATCTTTATCTGAACAGGAATTCTTCTCCAGGAATATTCCCTGACCGAGCCCCACCCCCTCCAGCTGGGAGTTAGGCGCTTCCAAACGAGTAGCAGGGACTTTTCGTTCTGAACGCCCTTTATGATCACCTGAGAGTGTAATTTACGGGTCACCTGCTGGAACGGGAGTCACTCTGATGTTACCATGCAGCAGTTCTGCTGGAAATCGGGACCCGCAGGGCTCAGCATGCCAGAACAAAGCAGCACCCAGACCAGAGCCCAGAGCTGTTGACAGTGAGGCCACTTTTTTGTAGTTGTTGCCTGGCTACGTCTCAAGGCCCTTTGCCATTCAGTTCCCTGGAAGTGAGTGGGCTCTAAGCCTCTTCCTCTCCCTGGTTGCATCAGGGAAATGTGCTCCCTGCAGGGTCCTGCACCTTCTCTCCCCTCGCGGTTCTCAGATGGCCCGTCCTGACCCCAGGGCAGGTTGGAGGGACCAGCACCTTTAAAGCATGCAACGAGGGATTCATAACCTCCGGCTGCACATTAGAATCACCTGGAACTTAAAAAACACCCACGCCAAGACCCCACCCTAGGCTGATGGAATCTGGGGGTGAAATTTGAGATCTTAAAAATATTTTCAGGTGACTCTAACATGGAACAGCGTTGAAAACCGGTGGTTTATGTTAGTGGCTCTCAAAATGTGATTCTATACTAGCAGCATCTGCTTCTCCTGGGAACTTGTTAGAAATGCAAATTCTCAGCCTCCACCCCAGACCTACAAAATCAGAAACCCTGGAAGGGGGCCCAGATAGCTGTCTTTAACAAGCCTCTGCTGCCCAATAAAGTTTGAGGACCACTGGGTTAAGGCATAATATTAATGCACAAGCAAGCCAGTTTCATGTGACCTGTGAATGTATCTGCAAAAGCACCAGTAGAAAAGATGCAGTGGAAAAGATGGGGTAAAAACGGTAATCCTTGTATGGGGTGGTAGAATCACAGATGATTTGCTTTCATTTTCCGAATTTTTAGTAATGTCATTGGATCGTTTATATACTCTTTTAAGATACAGGAAGTTCTGGGTTGAGGAGATGCAGTCTTTTAGTGTTTTGTACTGACAGCTGGGGACAAAAGCATCATGAGGAATGTACCGAGAGGAATGACTCCTGCTGGGACGGTCCCCACTGGGCAGGTTTCGCCTGAGGGCCTGTAGCTGCTCTGGGGAGGATTATTCCGGCCCCTCCTCATCTCTCATCGGAATCACCTGGGGAGGATGTATAAAACCCCTGCTGCCTGCGCCCCACGGAGCATTGAGTCAGCAACTCTGGAGGAAGGCCTCAGACATCAAGACGGGTGGACAGACACACAAACAGACCAGCCTCCCCAGGCGATTCAGATGTACAGTGAGAATGGACAGCCTCTCTCCTCATCTGGAGATTCTGAGGAAACCAGGTAATTTGCAAGCATCCTCAGGGGTGATCATCTGGGAGCCGAGGGAGCGTCCTGAGAGTGGAGCCCTCTGCCAGGGGAGTGCCTCCCCCGACAGGAAGCAGGCAGCAGGGAGTGTGGTGGGCCAGAGCATGCGGGCTGGGGTCAGATGGCTTAGGGGTGAATCCAGACTCGAGTTACCTGCTGCGTGACATAGAACAAGTGACTGTCTCTCTATGCTGCAGTTTTCTCATCTGTAAAATGGGCTTAATAATGCTGCCTACCTCCTAGGGTCGTTGGGAGGATTGAATGAGCTAATACCTGTAAAACTCTTTAAGATGTGCCTACCATGCCGTAATTGTCCCATAAATGTTAGCTGCTGCTGGCCCTTGCTCTCATCCTTGTTACTATTGGTCTTGCTGGGCTCACCAGGGCCTGGGTTGAGTTGGGTTGAACTGGTCTTTGAACTGGGGCAGGGCCTAGGACAAACCAGTGCTTCAGAAACTTCTTCCTCTTATCATTCATGGTCCACACTCTTTTCTCCTGTTCCCATGTCTTCCACTGGCCATTCCTAGGGGCGTGGAGGTGAGACCGGTTGTACCCTTGAGTTCAGGTCATTCAGAGACCCCTCTAAGGATCAGTTTTTATTTGCCCCCTCACACTTAGGGTGGTTTCAGCCTTCTCCATTTGTCAGGCATGACCTTGGGGTATCCCTGTGTGCTGGGTGGGAGCAGCTACTACCCCGAATGGCTCTACTTTTGTTGCTTTTCACTACAGAATGTTCTGGAAAACCAACCACATTTCTGGGTGGGTGGGGTGTGTGTGTGTGTGTGTGTGTGTGTGTGTGTGTGAGGGGTTATGTTAGGAGAGCCCAGGGTACAGGAGTGGACAGCTTCAGGGTCAATGGGAAACCAGTTACTACCGCCTTTGCTACTTGCTATAGTTTGTACCAGATGCCAGAAAAGGAGCCAGACATGCAAGGGGGACACTGACCCTCCTCAGAGGAGCCCCTGTGTCACTGTTGCAGCTGCTCAGATGCTCGTGAAGCCCCCAGGATGCCTACACCTCCTCTGAGGGGTTCAGACGTCCCCGAACCTGGAGGCTGCAGCCCGCCCGGCCCGCCTTGTCTCTGGTCAAGGGTGGAACTGTGGAATTTGCTCCAGTGACCCTGGGAGGCCCGGCCTGCCCTGTGGTCGAGGAGCGCCGGGATTGGTTTGACCTGCAACACCGCCGAGTCCGCTTGCCTCCTCGTTCACGGAAGGGGCAATCCCGCCCTCGGGGAGATCACGGCCTAGTGGGAAGGGCCCCCAGAACAGGACGGGTGGTTCCCTGAGGGGAGCCGAAGTGCTGTGGGTGTGGAGAAGGCAGCCGGGAACATTTCTTCCCGCAGAACTGGAGAAGGTGTCGTTTGGAGAAGGGTGTTCTCAGTAAAGAAGCCCCTTCCAGAGAGACGTGGAGACTTGGGACCTTGTATTTCAAAAATGGCAGTGGGTGAGTGGAGCAGAGCTAGCTGGTAGGACCCTCGACCCTCCAGCGAGGGCCCCCCTGGCTGTCCAGGTGACCCGAGATCCAAGTCTTCTCCCAGGTCTGTGCCATTGAAAAGGTCTCACTTGTCTCCGAGGCAACAGTGCAGGGGTGTCAGGGAGGAGAGGCAGCAGTTGGGGTGTCTTCAGGGGCGAGGCCGGGGGACAGTTGGAGGGAAGGAAACCCGTGATGGATGGTGGGCGTTACCTCACTTATCCTGTGTGAAGCCTCCAGGGTGGGTAGTGGAGACGTGCCTCTTTCACAGATGAGGAAAGGGGCTTAGGAGAGTGGCCTGCACAAAATCACACAGGTGTTACTAGTCAGAGCCCGGATTTGAGCTGGGCTTGCCGGGCTCTGGTGCCTCTGGCCTCTCTCTTCTCCACAGAGGGCACTCTGCTGACCTTGGGTGAGGAAGGCGCCTCCAGTCCCGGGCCACCTTGTTAGTAATCTATAGTTTCTGAAGTGCCCTCCACACGTGACCTGGTTTGAACCACGTCGGTGTTTCCTTCTCTGGATCTTCTGATTTTTTGGTGTTCACTTGGGCAGACCCTTTTGCCTCCCTGGGCCTCAGCTTCCACACTGTAATATCTGGTTGCCGACAGGGATGTTCCTTGGGGCTCCCCTGACCTGTGGCACCAGCTACTCCTTGGCCTGTGGCCTCCTCCCCAGCCTCTCTCGGGGCAGCTCCTCCCATCATGGTCTGCACTTTCCAGACGCTCAGAAGTTCTTGTGTCCAGCCATCCTGTCGGCCTTCCTCACGGCACACACGTCTTTCTCCTCACAAATGCAATGGGCTTCCCCTTGTTTCAGGATGCTCTAGAAGCCTTGTGAAGGTCACTGATCCGATGACCTGGACAAGGACGCAGGACAGGTGGAGCCCGGGGCCGGGCCCAGCGAGGGACACCAGGCTATTGGCTCCATCTCATGAGCTGTGGACATTTCGTCGGAGGCGTCAAGGTTAAGCGGCCCGCACTGAGCACAGTTGCTGGCCAAGGCAGGTCACGCTTTCATCTCATCTCAGACGTTGCCTTTTTTTGAAGGCTTTTTATAGCCCACTTTCTTAGGGCAAACTTTGTTCTTAATTAAGAATTCTAATTTTAAAGTGAGCTCTGACCTCTTTCTTTCCAGAATCATTCTGATGCTTTGATTGCATTTCACGGGTTGAAATTAAGATCCTTTATTGTCTGCTCTCTCTGTTTTCCTGCAAGGCTAGTTACCCACGGCAAACTGGCACTTGATCGAGATCATAAATGGGTTTATCCTGCTAGAATATCAATAAAGGCCTTTGGGAAGTTTTATCAAGATGCGAGAAAGGACTCAGGCCGTGTGAGACCCTTATTCCTCTGGGAGTGTTTCAGCCCAGGTGGGGGCTGTGCATGGTTAAATGCTGTTTGGAGCTGGGGTGGGAACGTTTCTTCACCGTGAACTTGAGGGAGAAGGCAAAGGCAACATAATGGCTCCTTCAAAAGTTGGAGAATTAGGCGTGCGGCAAGGTCAGTTCTCTAGATGGAAACTGATTTACACTGAAGAGGATTATTCTGAGTGTGACCCTCAGTGTCACAGCTCAGGAGCCCGCTTGCAGGGAACGATCATCTCTGTGACCCACCAGCAGGGCTGAGAAGCCCGCTCAGGTGCACCAGAGATGTGTACACACGTGTGTTCTGCCAGCCACTGGGAACAACCTGGAACCCATCAGTGGGAGAATGAGTGAATGATGTGACAGTATTTTTAAAAACTCAAAGATATAATGTTGGACCCCCCCAAATTGCCAAACGGCATTGTACAGTTTAATACCATTTATGTAAGGTTTGAAGACAAGCAAAACGATGTTCATCTATTGTGTATGGCTACAAACATGTAGTAAAGTGTAATAAAAGGCACAGGAATGACGAATCCCAAATTGAGCGGTTACCTCGGGGTTGAGGGGAAATGAGGTCTGGGAGGGGTTCACGAGGAATGGCTACGGTTTCTCTAATTTTTTCTTAAAGTGATTGGTGGGTGTGTACATTTAAGAATATTCATATTTTTGAATGGCTGAAATACTTTGTAATTTTAAAATTTGTTTCTAAAGAGGGGAGAATGTGTTCTAATGGTTTGTCCATCAGTTTCAGTTTTGAGGAATTACTAACTAGACTTCTCCGGGGCTGATTAGCTTGACTCTTTGTTGCTCTCCCATCTCTTACCCCATCAGATTCACTGTGGCCACTTCACCATCCCTGACTATCAAACCAGTGGGGAAATAAGAGAAAACTTGAAAGCCCTCACTTTCCTACTTGCTGGTTGGATGAGCGGGGAGTAGAAATTATGCACTAAGGGAAATCTTCACATTTTGAGCATATTTTGTTCCTTGATCACAGTGCCAATAGCCAAGGTTAACCAAGACAAACTTGAATTCCGGATGAATCCATAAGAATCTCCTGCCAAACTGAACGGGGGGGGGGGGGGGCGGGGGGGTGGTGGTGGGGAGCGCCACTGTGCAAACCTTGCTCTAGGCTCCCCGCCCCCAGGGGAGAGCGCGTGACGTCTTGTTCTGAAATCAGTGTTTGCTCTGCATTAACAGCATGGCCGGACCCCTCTGCATCTTGCTGCCAATAAGGGCCATCTTTCTGTGGTCCAGATCTTGCTGAAGGCTGGCTGCGACCTCGATGTCCAGGACGATGTGAGTAGAAGCCATCATTCTATCGGGGCATGGTTGTCGAGGGGGCTTGTCTGCCTAGAATCCCACAACATGTAACTAGATATTAGGGGAGGGAGGGGGCAGTAGGAGATGCTCTCCAGCACTTTGTAGCTTCATCTTGGTGGGAAGAACTTCCTCTTGAAGGTCTGCTGTGGGACCCATTCTCAGTAGCAAGGTTGAGTTTGGGAGTGTGAGCTGGTTTTCCTATCATGGTTCCTATCTAGTAGTGTTATTTCCTGTCTAGTATTATTCAAGTGCAGAGCCTCGAAGGGCACTTTGTGTCCTGTCTCAGTATGAAGGAGCACACCACACACACACACACACACACACACACGAGTTATGGGCAAGGCTTGCTGGAAATGTGTCATTGACCAAACTTATAACTGGAGAAAAGGTGAGGCTTAAAAACTTAATTTTTTAATTTTCTCCCCTTGATTTCTCTTACTCTGTATATATTCAGTTAAAAAGGACCTATTTAAAGAAACAATAGCACACTGATCTCATGGAATCTGAGAAAAAGGAGGCCTCCAGAAAGAGTTCACTCTGGTGCTCTGCCATGATTGAAACTCAGTCTCTGAGTTTCTTTAGTCAAATGATCTAGAAAGAGATTCCAGTGGCTCTTTTGGAGTCAAGAATCCATTCCTGAGTAAATCAGCAGTGGCTGGCATGGGCTCACCTAGTGCATAGGGTGGCCCTGTTGGGTCTTTAAAGGGGGTGAACTCTCTAAGAAGGGGATGTAGAAAAGATTATGTAAATTGCTGTCCAGTGAGCTATTAGGAAAATATCCTAATGATAATCTGATTGGAAGCTATTTTCAGAAACTTTCAATTCTGTTTCTAACTCTAATTTGTATAGTAGGACTCAAAGGAGTAAGGACTTTTGTGATGAACACAGAATCTTGAAGGGTTAGTATTTATAAACCGCTTCCAGATTCACCTGTAATCTCTGTGGTTACAGAACGTTATCAGATTTCAGACCCTCAGGTGGGCTAGGGTGTGGGTTACCAAAGTGCTTCGAGTTTTCTTTGAGTCTCTGTGTAATGTCCTAAAACTTGGCAAACACACAAGTTGAGAAGGACAGCATTCACAAAGAAATAACCAAATATGTCATATACACGGGCAGAAGTCTGTCAGTGTCATTCATAAATTTCTGGTTATATTTGGAACCTATTGAGTCATCAAGGATATTATTTTCAAAAGATGCTGATTTAGCTCTCAGCTGTTGATTTCTACCTTGAGTCACAATACTTTTTTCTTTCCTTGCACTGTAGCCATCATAACATACCTGATTATATCTTATCCTTACATGACAGGAGCAAAAATACAGGGAGAGAGAAGAGATTCTGACCACAGGAAAGGCAGGGCATTCAGTGCTTGGTGCAAATATGTTGGACTGCATCTGGTTTTCTCTGCATAACTGAAGCCCTTGCTTGCCACGGTGGGCAAGGCTGCAGTACCAGACATGCTAACCCATCCTGACGCAACACTCCTGTCTCAGGTCCTGAACTGCGAGTATCACTGTGTTCTCCTGAAGCAAAAGCCATGCTGACTTTCTAGAACTACTGCTGTTTGTATCAGGCAAGATAGGATGTAAAATAGTCAGGAGCCAAGGCAGCCAAAGGGGGACATGGCAGCAGAAGGAAAGCCAGCTCTACTTTTAGAGAGGAACTCTTTCACTTATTGAAATCTTTTTTTTTTTTTTTGCATCTTTCCCTTGCTCTAGACGATACGTACATTGCTTCTCCCAGGTAGCTTTAAAACAAAACAAAACAAACAACAACAACAAAACAGTGTAGAAACAGCTGGGAATGGAGAAGGTAGAATTGATCTTTACTAGTTCTGAAGTAATGCATTTGCCAGAATATGGTTCATGTGTGTCTTCTATACATTTACTGTGCTTGTTGATCAGCCTTGAAACTCATGTAGGAATTCAAGGAAGAAAACTCTTTATTAGTGTTCTTTAAAGAAGCTGGTGGGAGATTAAGTATTGGAAAAAAATCATTTCAGAAGTTACCTGTCTTGGTGATGGGTAGCCATAAAGAAGGTTAATGTTATGAAGAATTTACTCCTAACTTCGTGTTCTACAGATACTGTGCTTTATGTCATGGTAAAGACTGAGAATTAGTTGAAGAATGACCTCCAGTGCCCTGGAGTGGGATTATTATGAATTTGAACCTGTGGAAACCAGTTCTTTAGAATATGCAACTCCAGGGGCAAGTTCCCTCTTGCCTCCTGCCAACCCTGTCAACTCTCATTGGAGCTCTAAGGCCATCTCTGATTGGTCAATGAACAATCACTCGGCCCCCACCTCAGAAATAGTCCAGGACCCCGTGGCCACGGTAAAAGGCATGAAGGAAGAGAAAAATAAGAAAAACCAGAGAAGCAAGGCTAGGAAGAACCCTGGAAGATCAGAGAGAGAAAAAGAGGTCAGCAATTATTTTGTGCACCTACCCTGTCTTGAGCTTCCTTGCAACATGTCTGCCTGTGGCACCTGGGAGGGATTCCTCCTGAAGAGGGGCATGGTTCACCCTTGCATGACTGGGGTTTCTCCCATGAGCTTGGCTTTGGAATCTGCCCACATTGTGCTCACTCTTTTTTGCCATGTAGGAGAGAACACTAAAAGTATTTCAGAACGAAGTTCTGGACCTCAGTGGTTGCAAACCTTTTGAAATCCCAAAGTAAGGAACACTGACGTCTTAGAAAAATGGAGAGCTGGCAGTTCATACACTTTGCAGACAGTTGCAGTCACTTTGGAACACGATTTGCCTGTTCCAAACCAAAGTGCCAAACTGCAAGATTGCTGGGTCTTCAAGTTTCCAGCTTCAGCGTTTTCCTTCTGCTTCTTTGTAGTTAATCATTCAACAAATACTTCTCAGGTGCCTATACTTGCCAAGGCACTGGGCTCAATCACTTAGCTTGATGATGCCATAAAGAGGCAGCCCATCCCACAGAAGCACCTGATCTTTTTTAAGGCCTGTCTTAAGGTTAATTGACTTCACAGGTTGTAAACAGCTCAGGGTGAGCGCAAAAAGCCTTGTCAATTTGAGTTCTGCCCCAGCCATGCTACCCCATATTAGCTGGTTATCCACTGAACTGCACTGGGCCTTGGTTTTTTTAATCAATAAAATGAGAGAATTAGATGCCATGGTGCTTGGAGCGTAGTAGAGGATTAATAAATATTCGCTGAATAAATAATGAGTAAATTTTGTTGAGAGTGCCACACTTTTCCTAGCTTTTTTTTTTTTTTTCCTCCAAAGTTTCAGAATTTCATGGTTGATATTTAGATCATATAGAAATAAAGATTATGTCAAAGTTGCTGCTCGGGTCTGTTATAAGTATGTAGTGAGGATACATCTTGTTCTTTTCTGTGTCATATTTCAAAGAGGAAATATTTCAAAAGTGAGTTTTAGTTTTATAGGAGGAAGAGTTGATTCACAGGTAATTGACCCTGTTTCAATCAAGGGTCTCAGGTGTTCGCTTGTGTTGTGTTCTGGGGGAGAGTAGCTCTGAGCCCGAGGTGGTCCTTGGCTTATGTATTTCGTGTCTCTCAGCCTGTGATGCTCACCTTGGTAACTTCAGGGTGGCTGGTTTTTATGTACCAGAGAAAGTGTCTCACCCAGTCCTCCAAACCCACCCCACCTGGTGTGAGCAAAGGTAACGGTCCTGCTCAAGGACCACTCAGGGTGCGGAAAGGCTGGCTTTGGCCTTCACAGCCGTGTATATCCGACACCTGAGGCAAGGACCCTGGCTTTGAGCGGGTCTGTGACTGAGGGGTGTGAAGATGGAGGGGAGGCTGTGGCCTGGAGACAGGCAGGGCCAGGAAAGGGGACACGCAGGAGACATCTGTGCCAGGTGCCTGAGGACCCTTTGTTCCCACCATAGCCTCACCCAGGTCGTCAGGTCTCCTTGCGCGTTTTGCTCGTCCCTCTGGAAATTGACTTTTAAGGGCTGAACTAGAAGTGAGATTTAGCTTCTTGCATTGAGCTAGAGTTTCACAAAGGAATGTTACCCCCAGGGAAGCAAGTACAGGAGATTCATGCTAAAAGCAAGTAATAAATACTGGTGACATTCTGGCTTCAAAGCTGCCTCAACTCATGATTTAGTGGCAGCCCGTGAAACACAATAAAGCATTTGACTTGAAGCCAGGCTGAGGTTAGACTGTGCCGTGACTTAGCAGCAGGAGTGGCCGACACGACCCACACTTTATGCACAACACGCACAGAATGGTTACATTTGGTTACGTAAAAGGGTTGTTCTGATTGGGCCAAGGAGTGCTAGTTAGAATGCCGGCAGCTCGTGGGAACAGTAAAAGGCCTCTAATGATTAGACATCTGACTGAGTCGGTGTTTACCCTGAAGGAGGGGGCTGCAGCCTCACTTTTGTTGCTGAGAACAGGGCACCACATTTCTTTACCCTGAAGGAGGGGGCTGCAGCCTCACTTTTGTTGCTGAGAACAGGGCACCACATTTCTTTACCCTGAAGGAGGGGGCTGCAGCCTCACTTTTGTTGCTGAGAACAGGGCACCACATTTCTTATCAGGTCAGTAACAATAAATTGCACTTGGGGTCCCTTTTGGGAAAACCCATCACCATGCTGGTAGGGAAACAGGCAGTTTTGGAGATTCTTATAGAAGTTTTAAAAAGTTAAGACTGGGCAATTTTTCATGATTACTGAGTACACCTCATCTGGAAACACTTCCTAAGTCGTTTGAAGACGATGTATAATGGCTTCGCACACCTTGTGCAAACACTGACCCAGTGGCCATGTTCTGCTTTTGACTGCATGGCACACAGAAAGGGTCCTCTTTGAGTAAGGGGACTTGGAAAGGTGGGTGAGAAGAAAACCAAGGCTAAAGCTAATTTGTAATGGGAATAATAGCTTAGGATGCCAAGGGGAGGGTTTGGTGACAGAATGCAGTGGACAGTGGTTGGAATCATGGTAGTGGGAGAGCGGAGGTCCAGATCCATCACTGCAGAATGAACAGTGAGAAAAGCTTCTGAGACATGGACAGTCCCTTTCCTGGTATATTGGTACAGCTTAGACTTTTAATAAATAGCAGTTTTTCCTGATGCTAGAAATTATATGTGTAAAATGTTGGAAAGTATTAAAAAGTATAAGGAAGAAAATAAAAATCATTTCCCCTCATGGTTTGTTTTTGTTTTTGTTTTGGCTGTGTTGGGTCTTCGTTGTTGTGTGCTGGCTTTCTCTAGTTGCGGTGTGCGGGCTTCACATTGCGGTGGCTTCTCTTATTGCGGAGCACGGGCTCTAGGTGCATGGGCTTCAGTAGTTGTGGCACGCGGGCTCAGTAGTTGTGGCTCGTGGGCTCTAGAGCGCAGGCTCAGTAGTTGTGGCGCACGGGCTTAGTTGCTCCGCGGCATGTGGGATGTTCCCGGACCAGGGATCGAACCCATGTCCCCTGCATTGGCAGGTGGATTCTTAACCACTGCTCCACTAGGGAAGTCCCTCCCTTCATGGATTTTTAAAGGGAGATTTTTAAAAATTTTAAGACTGTGAATTTGGTTTTTAAATAGGATTAAGTGCTTTTTTATTGTCATAAACTATACATAACATAAAATTGACCATTTTAACCATTTTTAAGTGTACAGTTCATTGGCATTAAGTACACTCACATTGTTATACAACCATCACCACCGTCCATCTCCAGAACTTTTTTTTGGATTAAGTGCTTTTAAAGTGCATTGTCATTTGTTACAGGTTCCAGGGATGTATGTAGAATCAGCATTTGATTAAGGCTATTTATAGGTAGCAGTGCATCCTTCTTTAAAAAAAACCTCCATGTTTTCTGTATTCTAATCATCTTTCTTTCCTCTCTTGGGCTAAGGACCAGGAGTGCCCCAGGGCATGTCCTTTGCCCCTCCAGTGTTCCACAAGAAAACTGTTTATGTAAAACTCTTGCCAACCACATCATAGACCCCAAGAAGGGAAGGGAGGGACCTTGCCTCCTTTCACAGGTGAAGAACCTGAAGTCCAGCGAGGTGACAGGTGTCTCCCAAGGCTATGCACGACGCACATCTCCTGACCCCCTTGCCCTGCGCCCCTTCCGTCCCACCAGGAGTTTTCTACACTGTTCACCCATCTCCCCATTCAAGCCTGCGCCCCAGGCTGGACTTGATTTCCTGAGTGCCTGTCAGAGATAAGATGTGCCTTCAGAGACTTCAGAACTCTCTCTTGTTACAGACTTGACTGTCTTACCTCTGGGATTTTAGTCCTTCTCTCAACTGCAATTAGGGGAAGAGTCAAGTTCTCTTTGCGCCCTGACAGAGAAAAAGAAGGTCGGCAATCCCAGGAATCTGATTACAGAGAAAGGGGTCAAATGCAGCATAAATCAGCGAGGATGCTGTCATGAAACATCAGAAGAGGCTTCTTAGAGATGTGCAGTGACAGCTTGAGTCCCTGGCGTCCTCAGATGTCCTAGCATAACCCCTGCATTGCTCTAGACCAGGGCCAGTCAATCAACAAGTACACCCGCCCTCCGGTCATGAGTGCCGCTAGCTGACAGAGCAGGCTAGTGAGTCCTCTGACCCTGGGGAACTGGGAGGACTCAGCAGGGAGTAAAGATTCCAGGCATTGCTGGTTCCATTGCACAGCACACAGCCCAGCTCTCAGACCCACTCTTCACAGATGTGACAGTCACACCGCCGTCCCTTGGGGTGACCCTCATCCAGAGGTCGGCTCTGTGGCCCAGGGCTGTTCTGCAGTTGGCTTAGGGTTACCACTGAGTTTGTGAACAAATGACTCTTCCCGGCATGCACTGTCTACTAACTAGCCCACCAAGCCCGGCTGGCGCGCGGTGATGGGGATGTCCCTGTGTCGAGCGGAGGAGCGAGGGAGCGAGTGGGGAGGGGCCGGAGAGGGCTGACTGCTGTCCCTGTCTCCCTGCCACCCGCAGGGTGATCAGACCGCCTTGCACCGGGCCACAGTGGTGGGGAACACCGAGGTCATCGCGGCGCTCATCCAGGAGGGCTGTGCTCTGGACCGACAGGACAAGGTGAGGAGGGAAGTGGAACGGGTCAGCCTGAGGACCCGCTCTGGGACCTGCCGAGCTCGTGAGATGTTGTCATTCCTGAGTCAGCGCTCATGCCTTAACATGAGGAATCGGCCCAGGGTTCCTCTGAAAGAGTATCTGATATTGAATTTTTAAAAAACTCATCCCTCTGTTCTGTGGCAGCAGTGGGCAACCACGTAAATATAAATGGTGAAGGAAAAAAGTCTAGAATTAGTGACCTTTGGAGGCCTGGGTGGGGGAAGGGATGTGCCCCAGCCTCTCTCTGTTTCCTTTTTTTTTTTTTTAAGATAACGGAGTGAGTTAATTTATTTAAACTACACTGGAAGAAAAAATAAGAAAAATCAAGTCTTTAAAAAATCCCAATGACATATTAATCCGGTGTTTTTAAATTGTCAAACCATCTTAAAACATGGGACTTTGCAATTAAGTGCAATCTGGCCTCTGTCCACTTTTTTTAAACAACCTTGTATTACAGTGTAACATACATATACAGGAAGGGGCACAACTAATACGTGTGCAGCTCAGTGAGTTTGCAATGCCTGAGCACATCTGTGTGAGCCCCCAGATCACGAAGGAGGTCATTACCAGCACCCAGAAGTGCTCCCACCCGGGACCCCCTTCACTTTTCCTGCTGCTTCCTGCTTCCGGGCCACGTATCCGCCACCACCATTCCCAGCACCTGGCCTTTGGTACAGCCCTCGAGACCCTAGACTTCCCCTGTGGGTGTCAGCAGTATCAGGCCCGTGGCTTACTGTGTTGAATGAATGCCTAAGCCAGAGCCTGGACGCAGTTGGACACTGTCCCTGCACTGCCCCCAGCTGACGGCCCTGCGCCTGGCCTGGAACAGCCGGGAGGGTGTTTCCATCTCTCCTCTCTGTGCCCCCGTCCCCTCACCCCTAATCCCAGGTCCCACCCAATGCAGTTCATTGCACTTAATGTGTCTTTTTTTAATAGTAAGTTAAGCAAATACAAGCTATGTTTAATGGGTTGATTTCTATTGAAAAACCATCTATTGAGGACACTCGTTTACCTTATTTACAGATAGGTCACTGTCCTCAGTGCCTGCTCATTTGTTTGGGGGCCCTGAGGCTTTTGGATTAAACTGGGAGAGATTAGATTTGGGGGAGGAAAAAGGAGCAGTGGAATCTACCTGTCTGCCCTTGGGGCCCTGGAACTTGTGAAGCTGGACACTTCATTTGCCTGACCTTTGCAGGGTTCTCTCTGGGGCCGGAGCAGAGCAAAGCAGAGGAGCCCTCAGGGGCGGTAGAGGTGGGGAGGAAGGGGCATTGTACCTCCTGATGCTACTTTCTGTTACACATGAGCTGTGCATGGGCCCTGGAGCCTTTCTCACCCTGGGTTCCCGGAGAGACTCAAGCCCTAATGCCTGAAGTCATGAATTGTAATACATCCTAAATCTCGAATGCATCTGGAATGGCACTTGTTAGATACCATTTCTAGGAGAGTGGAGAAACTGACCACTCAAATCACTGCCTGGGTCCTGTGGTTCAGGTGAGAAGCCCTGGCGGGGAAAGGCCCCTGCTTGTGCCCTAAAGTACCCTGTGCTCTGTTGACGACAGTGAGATGGACCAGGCTCGGCTGACGTGCTCTCTCCTGTGTGTGCTCCCCAGGACGGGAACACGGCCCTGCACGAAGCGTCCTGGCACGGTTTCAGCCAGTCTGCCAAGCTGCTCGTTAAAGCAGGAGCCAACGTGCTTGCCAAGAACAAGGTGAGGCCCGGCAGGTGCTAGATCCCCTCGGCCACAGGTGAGGACAGCCCGGCCTGCCTTCCCAGCGGGAGCCTCCTCTCGCTGAGCAGAGCGAGGGCTCGGGGCCGCGGAACCTGGTGGGAATTGAAAGCTTGCAGCTCCTCGGCGGGCGCGATGCACGGGGTCCACATGGGGAGCAGGAGGACCTACCTGGGGCTCCGGCCTCCTGTGAGCGCTGCGGCTCTCCCTGCTTTCCCATTGGTCTATGAGAGTGCGGTTAAGGGGGCCAGCCCTGTCCTGCGGGGACAGGAAAGGACAGCAGCCTCTCCTCTCTCTCGTTGTCCTCTGTCACCCCCCTCTCCTCCCTCCCTCTCCTGCCGTGCTCGTTATTAGTGTGTCCCCGGACTAGTTCAGAAGCCTCACAGCAGACTGACCCATCTGCCTGATCCCTTTGCATCCTGCTGCCCCTCCGCTCAGAAACTTCCCAGGAAAGCTCCTCAGCCCGGCGCTGTCTGGGGCCTCCCCAGAGTGGCCTCAGCCTCTGTTGCTGTTGTCTCTCTGGGAGAGCTTGGCGTGCACCTCCTGCACAGCGGTGTGGGCTCACCGTCCCCTCCCGCTGCCCCCGCCCTCAGGGGTACCCTGTTCCTTTCCGCCCGCTGACCTCCAGCCCAGTCCCCGCAGGCCCATCGGGCGGTTTTTAGAAGGCTCTCTTGGACTGCACACAGCTCTGTGCTGCGTTGACTGGTGAAATGTTTCTCATGGTTCCCTCAGGGGCCGAAAGCTTGAGGAAAGCAGCAAGCCCTGCATCGTAACACCTCCAGTAATGCCTGGCTCACTGCCCGGCACGCTGGTGGCTCTCCATTTCTTCCAGGTGGTACATGATCTGGAACATTATACCAACTCGAAGTAGGTGGTTTCCAATTAATGCATAGGGAGGCCTAAGCGGGCAGCCAGTAGAGTCTTTTGTAAGATAAGTGATTCGTTTGTGACACAATTAGGGCTGTAAACCAGCCCTGGTGGGTCTCCACCACACTCCCTCCTGTCACCTGCAGGGCCCCAAAAGTATTGTGTGGGAAGCCATGCGTCCTCTCTCTAGATAAAGCAGCAGGGGCTGTTGGAAGCACAGGTGAGGTGCCATCCCAGAAGAGGGACTTCCATTCTGCACCAGCCACAGCCTTTGGGGAAGCCTCTAGAGGTCCTTCTCTTTTTTTTTCCCCCCAGCTTTATTGAGGTATAATCGACACATAAAATGGTAAGATATTCAAAGTGTACAACGTGATGATTTGATAATTCCCAGGGGTTAATGAACACATTGATCACCTCACATATTTACCTTTTGTGTGTGTGTGAGAACATTTAAGTTCTCCAATTAGCAAGTTTCAATTATAGAAGACAGTGTTATCAGCTGTAGTCACCACGTTATGCATTAGATCCTCAGGCCTTGTTCATCTTATAGCTGAAAGTTTATACCTTTTTACCAACCTCTGTGTATTTCCCCACACCCCAGCTTCTGGCAGCCACTTTTCTACTCTCTGTTTCTACGAGTCCATCTTTTTTTTCAGATTCCACATAGACGTGAAACCATACGGTATTTGTCTTTCTCTAACTTATTTCACTTGGTGTATTGCCCTAGGTTCACCCATGTTGTCGCAAATGACAGGATTTCTTTCTTTTTTAAAAGCTGAATAATATTCCATTGTATAAGAAAGGTCCTTACTCGGCAAAGTATAGCAGCCCTCGTCTGGGAGATCAATACTCATTACTCAGGGTGGGGAAAATGCCTGCTATGTATATCTACCTAGGTCACAGTTTTTTTTAATTTCAGGTTTTGACATTTCAGTCTTTTGCGTCTGACTTCTTTCACTTTGCACAGTGGTTTTGAGAGTCTTTTATATTGTTTCGTGTATGATTAGTTAATTCCTTTTAATTGCTGAGTAACGTTCCATTGTATGGATGTACCACCATCTGTATTCTAACCCATGTCTTTTCATTTTCTTCATCCAAATGCTTTTCAGCATAATTGATTTTTTTTATTGGCAAAGTAAATTTTGGTATATTTCTACAGCCATCAGATTTCTTTTATTTCAGTCATTTATTCAACACATTTAATGACTCCCACGAAGCCAGCAGCTTTGAGACAACCTTCTCTGTGTGCACCGAGAATCATACCAAGCCGAGCCCTGAGCCTTGCCACAGGGAGCGGAGTGTTTAAAACATGGACAGAGCCTTCATTTTGGAGGACTAAGCTAGCAGTGGTTCTCTACCCGGCTGCGCTTTAAAATCTCCTAGGAAACTTTAAAAACACGGGGAGAGGGGAGAAAACCAAACCCACCTGATGACCAGGCCTGGGGTGACCAGCTGTACCGTTTTGCCCTGAGTCGGGGGGCGGGGTTTCCCAGCATGCCGGCCTTTCAGCGCCTACACCCGAGCGGCCTGGCCCCACCCCTGGGGCGGGGCCATCGGAGTTGCGTCTGCGCAGTGGTCTGTTTAAAGGCCCCCCCCCCCCCCCCAGGTGATTCCAGCCTGCAGACGAGGGTTGATGACCAACGAGCTCCCGCAACTCTCGGGCTTTAGAACTCACCAGGTTCCTGGAGGTAACAGCGAGGAAGGAAGACTGCCCAGGCTGGTTAGAGCTAAGGTGGTGAGAGGGGAGTGAGTGACCCAGCAGCACACAGTTTTCCTCTATTTTTAAAAACTCGTTCGTCTTTTCAAGGGGAAGGAATATAAACCATCCTTGAGTATGGGCAGACAGTGCTGTGTGATCCAGAGAGGAGTAAAGCAGGCCAGGGAAAAGCCCTAAACAGCTAGGCTGATAGCTCTGAGCCCGCAGCTGCAGGCCTGACGCGGCTTTTAAGCTCAGCAGAACAAACATTCAGCTTATGTATTTAATCTCCTGAGTCCTTGCAGGCTGACACCAGATCACGTTGCCTGTTTCTCTTGTTGCTTTTCTTGGGGTTAGCAGCAGCCTTGCAGGCCTTATTCCCATAGTTTCAAAGAGTTCTCTTCTTGTCACGAATTCTTTCTGCAGCATTGCTGTGGACATGATTCTGACCTTTGGTTGCCATTTTGACCTTGAAGGTAGAGTCCAAAAGCAAGAGGGGCTCTATCTGTGTGGGAAGTGACAGATGCAGTTGTATTATGGGCTGTTGGGTAGAGGCCTTGTCCGTAGTTCAAATTTTGATGTTTCAAGAAAAACGCAAGATTTGAAAAAGGCTTGCAAATTCTGTTAACCTTTAGCCTGCAGTGTCGGATGTGGCCTGTTTGCCTTCCTGACTCTGTTGGTAGGGTAGCCAACCAACACCTACCGTAACACAGCTCTCCTCCGTATTCCTCTTGTCGCTAAGAGGAACAACCTCGTGCACGTGCACAGCACTGCCATTAAGAAGATGCTCTCCTAGGCTCTCCGACTCAATCCTCACAGCCTCAGCATGTAGGAGTCACGCTCCATTTTACAGGTAAGGAATTCAATTAAGAGCGTTGCCCAGTAGCTTGCAACGAGTTAAGTGGCAGAGCCAGGACTTGGAACCAAGGTTTCTATGAGCGATGTGACTCTTCTGCCCGTTTGGATTCCCAATTAAATGTTCTTGCCACTGAAGCCCTGGGACCACCGATCAGGAAGCAGAGAACGTGAGCCTTGAGTCTTCTGTGGGTAAGTCTCGGCCCCCGGCAAAGCCTGCCCGGTGCAGGCCCGCGAAGGGGAGGGGTTGCTAACGTGTGCTCCCTTCTGTCTGCTTCCCTCCCAGGCGGGGAACACGGCTCTGCACCTGGCCTGCCAGAATAGCCACGCCCAGAGCACGCGCGTCCTCCTGCTGGGCGGCTCCCGCGCCGACCTCAAAAATAACGTGGGTGGACAAAACCGGCCTCCCTCGCGCTCCTTCATGTCGCCTCGGAAAATAACCCTGCAAGCATGCTAGAGTATTCACATGTAGACAGGAAAAAGGGTTCGGGGACTGCCGAGAAAGTATTCATTTTTTGCTAATTCCTAAGGGGTTCTTTAGGGGTATGGGAAGAGGAATCAACACTCGGAAACACTGCTTTTCTCCCATCCTTGCTCGCTCGCTCCTCAGCCTCGCAGTCTGTTTTATTGCGTACAGCAGGCGTCTAGGAATGAAGCTAATTGTTTTCAGGAAGCCTCTTCCCGCAGAGCCTTCCTGAAAACTCTTAGCAAATATTGGTTGATGCTGTACCCGGGAGGCCTTCTGACGCTCCATGCCCGGCGTCTACAAATCCATTACTGAGGCATCCTTGGGATAAGCTGATGGGCCAGTAGTTCTTAGAGGTGCCTGACCTGAAAGGTGCCGTGGGTATCCCTCCTCCCTCCACGGAGCTGCGTGTCCTTCATGAAGCCCGTGTCTCAGCCACGTGACAAGACAATCTGAGGCTTCTCTCAAAAATGGCTTTAGCTGGGGCCCCCCTGATTGGGGGCAGGCTCATCTAAAGTGGTTCTGAGAATGCTCTGAACTTCAGCTTTGAGCTTGGTTCCTTCTTAATCCGGGGGGAGAAGGTTGTGCTGAGGGCCAGCATCTCTAGACAGAACTAGAGCTTGAATGGAAACACCAGGGGAGCACTGCAGAAGGTCACCACGTTGTCTCCAGTTCTATTGTTTTCTCTCTGGGGGCAGGACTAAGGAAGGTCCTGATCCCGAGTTTTTCTGAATGCCCTGTTTTATGCTCAGCGATTGCTTCCTCCTCAGCTCCCTAGACTGCATTGCTCCCCATGGGATACTGGGGTCCTACTAAAATGGGATGCACTTGAATTTTTTAGAGTACACGATCTTAAAGTCCAACGGCTCACCCTGCTCTCCTGGTCCTTTCAGCCATGATGGATCTGTGATGGGAAAGTCTCATTTCCAAAGCAGTGCTGTTGGTCTTAATCAGGGTACTCCGGAGCCTTTGGGTCTTAGGAGAGGCTGGGGTCAGCGGAGTCTTAGTAAATGCCAACTAAGCAGAGCCTCCCTTAGCTCTTGTGAAGGTCTCATGGGGAGCAGGCATCCAGTGTATGAAACCCGAAACAGCCTGCGTGGTGGGGAAAAAGCAGGGCTGCAGACAGAAAAGGGCTGTGAGTTGTGGAGTGAGCGTCTGTGATAAAGGAGATGCTTATAATTCAGGCTGTTACCTTCTAAAGAATATATGCTAGTCTGCCAGCTTTTAAATGATATTTTCTTTTTATCTTCTCTGTTTTGTAACTGCTCAGACTGTGCTTAGAGTTTGATTTCTGTCCACAGGCAGGCGACACCTGTTTGCATGTTGCTGCGCGCTATAATCACTTGTCCATCATTAAGCTCCTCCTCAGTGCTTTCTGTTCTGTCCATGAAAAGAACCAGGTCAGTGCATATGTCCTCCCCATGGTTAACCTGCAGGTGTGTTCGCACAGACGGGAGCAGAGGCTGCTGGGGGGCGGTGTCCTTTCCCAGCCTGGGGCTTGGCCAGTGCTGGCCTTTGCAGGAGCCATGGAGCTCCTGTGGCCCTGGTTTATCTGGCCTCCTGGAGAAAGCATGCCCTTAGCATTCCAGTTCGTATCGCCACATTTGCGTAGTGAACATTTTCTGGAGATCCTGGGGTGGGTTTTGTTTTTAGTGTGATTTTTAAAAAGGAAACCCACAAGGAAGAGTGGCTTAGTAAGTAAGCAAGGGCATTAGGTGTCTCATGACTCCTGAGTTCTCTTACCTGAACTGCCACCTTTATGTGAGCTGAGGGAGTCTCTCTTTTCTGTAAAGTTCAGCACCTGGTCAGTATCTACGCCATATACTGGGGTTTTGAAATCTGTGATTATTAGTGTTCTGTGGAAATGTGATTTTCATAGTTACTTGGATTTTTAAAAAGTTGTCTTGTTATTTATTGATGCCTATACCTAAGTGATGCATTGTTTGACTTTTCTGAGTTTGGGTACGTAAATCTGAAATTAAAAAAAAAAAAATTGTGATTCAGATTAAAAATACCCTATAATGGTGGTTACTGACCTTGGCCGCATATTAGAATCAACAGAGGATTTAAAAATACCATTCCTGAGTTCCACCCCAATGTAAATGATCAGAACATCTTGGGGTGAGGTCCAGGCAATGGTATTTTTAAAAAGCTCCTGGCCTGAGTGTGCAGACAGGATTGAGAACCACTGACCTAATAAAATAGCTAAATTCTGTCATTCTACAGCCTCCCCATGGATTCTGGGTTCGTCAGGTTACCCCCAAACAGCCCTCACCAACCAGTGCTGCTTCTCAACCTGGGTGGTATATTTCAGTCACCTGCGAGCTTTGGGAAATCATCATGCCCAAGCCACACTCCAGGCCAATTAAATCAGTGTCTGTGTGGGACCCAGGCATCCTGGGTAGTTTTTAAGGCTTCCCAGCTGATTCCAGTGAGCAGGCGAGACTGGAAACCACTGCTCCAGAGCTTCCCTCAAAACACACAACTGGGTGACTCAGGAACAAAATGAACACTTTCTTCGGCTACTTACCAGGGAAGGAGGGCCTTGGGATGGCGGGATTTTCATGCTTTACTTGTTCACCTGCCAGGAACGAATGAATGATTTCACTTCTATATTGGTCTGACTTATTTATGTCATTCTGTTTGGGAATTAAAAACAGTTTGCATTTGGAACTGGCCCACCAAGCTGCATTTGACATAGCCTTCTTTCACAGTTGACTGAAATATTTTTTTGTTAAAAACAGCAACAACAAAAAACTTACAGGCTATTTGGTAAGAGTTTGAAAACATCTGGTGTTAAGCGAATACTGATTCTCAGTGACTCCACCCAAACGAAACACCCTGGCCTGCAGGATGATTCCAGGTGGCCCTTTCACATCCCTGAGGATGGCTGCAGGACTGGGATATTACTCCAGGGCCTGTGGAAGTAGCCATCTTCGAAGCTTCTGCTCATTCTAACTGAAACCAAGGGGTTCTCTGCCCACCCCCTGCCTGGGCAGAGGGACAGGGTCCAGAGCTCCTGGCTACCTGCCTGTGATCCTGCCTTCAGGTCAGGTCCCACCATTCCCAACAACCCAGGCCCAGCATGACTTTGCCCCCTGCATTTAATCCTGTCCTGTGATTTCTGGCATCTCCACTCAGAAAGGAATGTGGTATTCGTGCATAAGTTCATTCAGTTCCAAGATCTCTTTCAAAAGAACCACATTTAAACAACAAGGTCCTACTGTATAGCACAGGGAACTATATTCAATATCCTGTGATAAACCATAATGGAAAGGAATATGAAAAAGAATATATATATGTTTATAAAACTGAATCATTTTGCCATACAGTAGAAATTAACACAGCATTGTATGTCAGCTATACTTCAATAAAATAAATTTTAAAAATAAAAAATGAAGTGTGAGTTAAAAATAATAAAAGAACCACATAACACTTTAGCCAAGGTCAGTCAGTCTAAGACAGATTTTAGTTTGACTTTGAAAAGCCACCGCCAGGCCATGGAATAAAAAGCCAGAGGCCTGTGGGCCACGATCCGATGGGGTTTAGCGGGCTTTCTTCTGATTAATTTCAGGCTGGAGACACAGCACTTCATATTGCTGCTGCCCTAAATCACAAGAAGGTGGTTAAAATCCTACTGGAAGCCGGAGCAGATGGTACCATTGTCAATAACGTAAGTGGAGTTGCAACAGTGGTTTCTAAAGGCGTTCCCACCCCTTTCCGGATCGGGCGTGTTGTCGCTGCCTCGCCTCCTGCAGACTCCAGAACACAGCCTCACCCAGGCTCGCTCGGGAAGAGCGTGCGGCGGCACTGACCCCACGATCCTGGGGCCCGCGGGGGTGGACTTGAGGGGACCCTTGCTCTCAGCAGCCCCACGAGTTACAAACCCTGAGGGCTCATCTTCAGAGCCCTCAGGGTTACCTTTTGTGTGTGTGTGTGTGTGTGTGAGAACATTTAAGTTCTCCAATTAGCAAGTTTCAATTATAGAAGACAGTGTTATCAGCTGTAGTCACCACGTTATGCATTAGATCCTCAGGCCTTCTTCGTCTTATAGCTGAAAGTTTATACCTTTATACCAACCTCTGTGTATTTCCCCACACCCCAGCTTCTGGCAGCCACTTTTCTACTCTGTTTCTACGAGTCCATCTTTTTTTTCAGATTCCACATAGACGTGAAATCATACGGTATTTGTATGATTTTTGCTCAGCGAGCATGTCCTGGCATGAAAAAGGGTCAGGGGTGTGTAAGCAAACTGGCAAGTGGATGTTACCGAAAGTGAGTTCCAGGCCTTTTAAGCGGATGTGGTCCTCAGAAAAACGGCCACCAGACTAATCTTCCTCAAAACTCCAACTGCTTTCTCTCCAAAATCGTCTTCTCTCACACTCTCTCTCTCAGTGTCTCCCTCCTTCCCCTCTCTCCTCTCCCCTCTCCTGTAGCAGGCACCAGCTCAGGCACCCTCTCTTTCTTGAGGTGGGCCTGTGATCTCTGTGCTCCTGAAATTGCACAGACTCGGGGGGCACTGGGGGCGGAACAGTTGTCTGGGGAGTTGGGGGTGTCAAGGCTGGTTGTCCCCCCTCCCAGCTCTAGTACCTGGATTGGTGGTACCTCCCCCATGATGCCGTGAGCACCTTTCCCTTCCTTTGAATCCCACTGTTTTCAACTCCTGGTCTGAGCTTTAATCTCCCTAGAGCCTCCGTTATGGCCATAACTTCCTAAATGTTTTTCACAGTCCAGTTCCTGAGACTCTGTGGCTGGGCCCTGATCTGCCCTTCCAGGTGTTTTCTCCATTGTACTCCCGGAAAATGTATCGCTTGGCTGGGTTTTTATGATCCTTTGTGTTTTCTCAAGTGACGTGTTCCACCTTGACCCCATCTGTTTTGTTTTGCTTTGCTTTGTTTACCTCCCTCACCCCTTTTCCAGGAAGCCTTCCTGGGTGAGCAGTGCCCCTGACCCTTGTCTCTTAGAGCACCTGCTGCTCACCTGGTCAGCACTTACCCCGTGTGCCTGTGTCCTCAGGTGTGACTGGGCTCCCCGTTGGATGCATGAGGCTCGAGCAGGACCATGTCGCACGCACGGTTGTGTTTCGCTGGGCACATGTGTAGGTGCTGGTGTGACCGGGAGCGGAGTCGCCAGCTCCTGGGGGAGCTGTCCCCGCTGGGCTGTGCGTGCGCGGGGCCGGTGTTCCGTACTCACTGGTCCTCCCTGTGCCTTTCCTTAGGCAGGCCGGACTCCACTGGAGACTGCCCGCTACCACAATAATCCGGAAGTTGCTCTCCTCCTCACTAAAGCGCCCCAGGTAGGATTTGTTGCATTTTCCGTTGTGTTGATTATGCGGGGGCTGCAGAGTTGTTGGTATTCCTCGGGTTGCCATCTACTGAAGCCAATTCAGACCAACTTAAGGAGGGGACGGATGGGCTTACTGTCCAGGCAGCAGGAAGTGTAGGAATCCACGTGAGCCTCCAGGATACCTGGAATCAGAGACCTCAGGCCCAGCAGGCTGTTCTCATACGTGGGCATCATTTCCTCTCTGTGGCTGGATCATTGTCACAGCCAGTTTCCTGAATCATTTCCCAATCAGGGAGAAGTTCCAGTTTAAAATGTCATAGGAGGAACTTCCCTGGTGGTCCAGTGGTTTAAAACTCCGTGCTTCCAATGCAGGGGGCGTGGGTTCAATCCCTGGTTGGGGAACTAAGATCCCACATGGAGTGCGGCACGGCCAAAAAATAAATAAAAACGGTGGAACATCATAGGAGAAGATCATGATTGGTGAGCCTGGGGCAAATGCCCGGAACAGGTGGGACAGAGGTGCTTTAGGAAGATGGTGCATCCGTTTGACCACGTGGTTAGAAGAGGTATTTCCCAGACAGAGGTGGGATGAGGCATCCGTCTGGGCAGACAAAGCCGTAAATGCTCACTAGAGGCAGTTGAGTACAGTATAGTTTTCTCCTTTTTTATTAAATAATGGTATATTGGCCATCATTCAATTTAAGAAGATGACTGATATCTTAGTTGAGGTTGAAACGATCTAAGTCACAAAGAAATTTAATAGTGATAATTTATAAGCTATTTATAATTTTAGCACCCTGAAATAACTTTGTTTATAGTACCTTCCACAGACACGTAATTTTTATATAGTTGTGCCCACAATGTATATACTCTTTGGTATTATGCCCTTTATCCTAACTGTAATAGGAAACTGTTCTGTAGTCTTCACAGTTATTTATCACAGTGGAAGCATAATATTCTTTTTTTGGTTGCTGTTCAGTATCTTGTTAAACCATTTCCTTAATGTTAGACATTTAGGTTATTTCCCAGTTAGAGCTAGTCTGTTACCTTACAGCAAACACTGATTGGTTTTCCACCTTATTCTGGCTAATGCTGCAAGAAGACAAAGTCTTAGGGAGCCAGAGGGAGAGTCCGGACCCCAGCCTGCTGCACCATGGCCCAATCCCAGCCAGCCTGCAGTTCTGCATGGCCTTGATTCCATTTAAGTTTTAAAAACATGCCTGATAATAACTAGCAGTTTCTGGAAATGGTTAAGATTTTTGTCTCTTGCAAAATCTATCACCCTCTTGCCCGTGGAGAAGGTCCTTTTCAGTGGGCTCTGAAAATCCACAGAGCCCATGACAGGTGCGAGTCGAGTGCTCCTTTGGAAAAAGGCTCCACCTCTGTCTAGCTGTTTGCAAACAAATCCTCAGCAGAATCATCTGTGGGAATCCTGATTAAAAAAAAAAAAAAACTAGTCTCTTGCAGATCAAAAAGGACAGGGTGCTATATAAGTGTCAGAATCCGTTAGTTACCTGGCATTTCAGTGTCTGGCAGTTTGATGGACAGCTAGCTCCGTGCTCAGCCACATGAGGATCATCAAGTCTTGTGGGATGGAGGATCCCCCGGCACACGAGGATTGATGTGCCTTTAACCGGCCTGTCATTTATCTTCCAGAGCCCAAGAATCTCGATTCCCAGGGATAAAGCTCTCTTGTGGACTATTTTCCTGTGTGGTTCTCCTTTAGCATTTCCATTAAAAAAATGACTTAAGCTAGTTTTTCCACACCCATATTGAATAGCAAATAAATAGGATATTTTTAAAGTTTTTTTTTGTTTGTTTTTTTACATAATTGTACATACTAACCCTTATTTTCAGTGCAAAGAAAAAGCTTTGGAATATGCATAAAATTGTATGCATACTGTTCTGTTGATCTGTAGTTACAGAAATAGTCTTGTCTGAAACGAGAAATCCCCTTGCCTTGGCACCTTAGTTGACCATGGATTTCGATGGTTCACAGCAGTACTAAGAGGATATTTCTTTCCAAGGCCTTAAGATCAATATTCACTGATTTCTGTGAAGTGGGAAAGATTGATGATGATCCATTTGGTGGATGACATAGTTCTCTGAGAGAGGCTGTGAGCCATGCACAGTTGTTTTCATTGGCTAATAACATGGTCTATGGAGGTAATTTTTCTGATTATTTTGTGTTTGGGTGAAATGAGTGTTACTTCTTATTTTTGATTGACGTGGTTCACAAATGCTTTGAAAAGTGAATTTCAGGCTGATTCTGGAGCTGTGTCCTGTTCTAAGTGTCCATAAAGCAGATGAGCAACGGGCCTTACTTGCTTCCCTTCATCAGACTCGACTTCTTACTGAGTCTAAAATTTAGCTGAGGACACTGGTTCTCAGACCTTTTTGGTCTAAGGACCCTTTTACTTTCTTAAATATTACGGAGGCCCATAAAGAGCCCTGTTTATGTGAGTTTATATCTATCGATAATTACCGTATTTGAAAATAAATTTTAGAAATATTAAAGATATTCATTTAAAAATAAGTCCATTTTGTAGTAACATAAATAGCATCATTTTGTGAAAAAGAACTATTTTTCAAAACAAAAATGAGAGTAGCATTGCTTTACATTTTTTGCTCATCTCCTTACTGTCTTAGAATTCTGGCATCTTCTTTTATTGCTGCATGCAGTCTATTGTAATGTCACTGATGTAGCTTCTGGCAAACACCACAGTACACTCATGAGAGAATGAGCATGAAAAATGCCAATGTTGTTGTAATATTATGAAAATAATCTTAACCTCATGGACTCAGGGGTCCCTGGACACTTTCAGAACTGCTGGCTTTGGGGGGTGAGAATATAATTTAAATATCCGGTTCAGCTGCAGGCAGATATTGTCAGGAATTCTCCATTTAGGAGGTACCCACTGCCTGTGGAGGATTTTTTGTCCTATAATGTGTCACTTGAATTTAATGAACACAAGAGGAAGAAAGTCTGACACTGAGATGAAAAACAC
This sequence comes from Eubalaena glacialis, assembly GCF_028564815.1. NCBI lineage: Eukaryota > Metazoa > Chordata > Mammalia > Artiodactyla > Balaenidae > Eubalaena > Eubalaena glacialis. The sequence continues at coordinate 68,492,828 of NC_083727.1, read as the reverse complement.
TAGGCTGAACTTCAGAGAGCCCTTATTTATCTGTATAAGAAGACAGTAGAATATTGTTTTATTGCAGAAAGATAGTGTGGCCTTGAAAGTGATTTCACCGTCTGGACCCCCTTGGGTTTTTTAAGGGGGGTGAACCCTGGAACCTAGGAGTAGGGAGTCTGGAGGAGAAGGGTGTGGACCTGAGCCAGGGATTGAAGGTTTCCACCAGCGCACAGGTCTGTACTCCGTGATTAAACATCTCTGCCAGCTGAGCACTCTAAGGCCCCTAGGCAGGTGGAGACACCCCCAGTGACCACTGGTCCAAGGCGTGCCGGCCACCTACATCGTCTCGGTTAATTCCGGCAGCTCCCCGTTCTCACGTTGAGAAGACAGAGCACAGAGAGGTCAAATCACTTGCCTGAATCCCCAACTAGCTGCTGCTGGGCTCCAGTCTGGGCCTGTGGGGTCCCACGTGTACTTGCCTGTGTCCATTCCACCTCTCTGCCCTCGAAGGGGCAGACTACAGCCTTCTTTCGGGGGAAGAGACTCCTGCCCCGTGGTTGGTACCATGGCTCACAGGTACATCTCAGTTAGGCTTGAATTAAAGTTATGTTTGAATATGACTTGGATACAGTTTGGCCAAGAGAAAATCTGATGGGCTAGATCAGGTCCAGTGTCCCAGGATAGACCGTGCCTGGCATAGGGCTGCTGTGTCGCACAACTCCAGGGGACACCGTTCATATCCTAGTCTATGGGAGCCATGCTCCCTGGAGTTGAGCCGTGCACGGCCTGCTAACACCTACGTGGACACCCTGGCCCATCACTAAATGCCTGTTAGTATTGCTGTCCTAGACTGTGAGCTCCTCAAGGTCAGGAATGATGTGTCCTCCCGTCTCTGGGACGCTAAGCGCCCAGCACAGGATGTAGGAGGCATAGTGGGTGGTCTAGAGGCGCTTGTTTGATGTGAACACCTGGTCTCCCCCCCGCTCGGCTGGAGGCTCCATTAGGTCCGCGCACACCAGTGGTTTGTAACGATGCCTCTTGCCTCCTTCAGGTCTTGCGCTTCAGTCGTGGGCGAAGCCTGAGGAAAAAGAGAGAGAGGCTCAAGGAAGAGAGGAGAGCTCAGTCTGTGCCGAGAGATGATGTGGCACAAAGCAAGGTGGGGGGGTAGCCCTCCCGCCCACTTCCAGGGTGGGAAACTGTCTCCCTGCCTCCTCCGGGCCCGTCTGGCGGCTGCCGGGCCCTCCTCTGTCTCTCCTTTCCTCTGGGTCCTTCAGATCTTGTCCGTCTTTTCTTCTGGCCTCTTGTCTTCTCCTCTCCACGATTTCAGGCCGTGTACTCTCATGCCGCCCGTCTTTTCCAGCACCCTGTGTGGCTGTATTTGCGAGCCCCGTGCATCCGTGGCCTTGTCGCTTCCATGTGGACAGCACAGCCTCTCTGACACCACACCCTTCATCATGTAGAGCAGAGGTTTTCAAAATGTGGATCCACTTGTCACCTGGAACCTTGGTAGAAATGCAAGTCTGGGGGCCTCACCCCAGACCCACTGGATCAGAAACTCTGGGCTAGGGCCCAGCAATCTGTGTTTGAACAAGCCCTCCAGGTGATTCCAGTGTGGACTACAGTTGGAGGACCAGTGGCGTAGCTTGTTGCCTCTCCTTCCGCTTAGGGAGTGAACAGAGGCTGTGCTGGCCCATATGGCTCCTCTGTGCAAATTAGAAAAAGATGCCTTCTGGGCAGACCAGCCTAGCACAGGGCACATATGGTGCCTAGAGCCCAAGATGGACTTCAGCTCCCTCAGCCCCACTCACGCCCTCGGCTAGGTGCCTTTGTGCAGTGAACAGCTTGCTCAGCTGTGCACAGCAGCCCTGGAATGAACCACGCCTTTCAGCTCTCCCAGGAGGAAGAAGAAGAGGATGTAGAGACAACTTCTGGCACATAAAATTTTATACCAACTACTTGTTTTTCTGTCTGTTTGAAAATCTTACCAATTTCCAGGGTTAAGGCATTGTAACTCGCATTAGGTTCCTGTGTGTGAATTGTACATATTAACTTGTAAAAGTTCTCACAAGGACCAGAAATGTGATTTTTTTTTTTTCCATTTCAGAAGGTTCTCACTCTCCTCTGTGAATTGTGAGGGTCCAAGGTCAAAGAATGAGTGGTGTTGTCTTTTTGTTGAAATGTAAAAGACCAAAAAATCTCTAATGCTGAGGTGTTTTGTGTGTACTACGTTCCTGAAGTTGCAGAACATAGAGTTAGACCCAAGGCGATATCTAGTTTGGCACCTAATAAATGAGAAACCAAACATTCAACTCACCAGGAAAAGCACAGGTGTTCAGTTAAAACCACCAGGCAGTGCTTCCTATGTCTGAAATTTGTCATTGGCAAAGATTCCCAGGGGTCCTTTAGTGGATGGAGGCTGGGAAATTTTATGCCATTATTGAAAAAGGCTGGGGGATCAAGTAGAAGAGGTTTCTGGGCTTTTTTTTTCTCTGTAGGGAAGTGTCTCAGCAGGAGACACCCATAGCAGTGAACAGGCTGTACCCGGAAAAGAAGAGTCAAGAGAAGATTTCCCGTCCGCCTCCCCGGAGCCCAGAGCAAAGGACAACAGGCAGAAAAAGTCAAGGCCCAAGGTCAGGAGGCACGTGAGAGCTGCCGAGAGGGCTGGGAGGCGGGCTGGCGGAGGGCCCTGGGGGATAGCATCATGCCCAGCAGCTAAAAAGCCACTGCACTTGGCTTGCTTGCTGGTTTGGAGCCAAAGCACAGAAATCGGCCCTGGCCGGCTGTGGACACAAGCATGCTGGTACATCTCTTTTGACACGTACCTGGCGTAGAACGCCGAGAGACTAGCAAGGCGGGCCAGACGGGAGCCGCCGGCTGGGCGTCAGGCTCGCAGATGTCACGGCGCTCAGGGTGGCTGTCGCCTTCTCTCCCACAGGCGTCAGCGTTTTCTGACCCCACCCCACCAGCAGACCAGCAGCCTGGACAGCAGAAGAGCTCGCACACTCACAGTCACCCTAAAAAGAGGCCCAGGCATCGCTGTTCGCCCCCAGCCGCCCCCCACGAGTTCAGAGCGTACCAGCTCTACACGCTGTACCGGGGCAAGGACGGCAAAGTGATGCAGGTACCTGCCGGGCCCTGTCAGGGCAGGACTGTAGGCCGTAAGCGAGGTGTCTGTGTAACCCTGTTGCTGGGGGCTAATGTCCACTTTCGGCGGTGACTACAGAAGGCATGAGCTTTGAAGATAAGCCAGCTGGCCCTCCCCACCTAAACTGTGCAGTGGCCTCCTGCCACTTAGGCCCGGAGAGCAGAGGGACGTTACAAAGCTCTCTGCGCCGTCCTTAGGTGACTGCGTTCTGCGCCGTCCTTAGGTGACTGCGTAGATCATCTCGAGGCCGGATAGTGGCTAAAAGCAGCTTGAGGACTGGGACCGTATGTTACCCTCTCTGAATCTTCTTAGCGCCTACGGAGCCAAGGCTTGGCCTGTCAGTCCAAAGTTACCACAGGGATGAGTCTCCTCCGTCACGTGTGGTCCCCTGGTGTACTGACACATACTTTCAGAAGGAATGAACGACTTGGATTGATTCCTTTTTGGCTTCCCTCTTAGGCACCAATAAATGGCTGTCGATGTGAACCCCTGATCAACAAGCTGGAGAATCAGTTGGAGGCAACTGTGGAGGAGATCAAAGCAGAGCTGGTGTCGGTTCAGGATAAGATGAACACGAAGCTGGGGCACATGGAGAATAAGACCCAGCACCAAGTAAGCAGTCGCCATCCTCCTCATGGCATGGCGTCCTGGCAGAAAATGAAATCAGACCTCAGCACACCTTTCTGTTCTGCAGACTCTGCCCTGAGCATGTCGGGCAGGCTGTCAGGGAAGAGACCTGTGATTTCTTTTTTTTTTTCTAACTTTATTTCTTTATACAGCAGGTTCTTACTAGTTACCTATTTTATACATATTAGTGTATACATGTCAATCGCAATCTCCCAGTTCATCCCACCACCACCTCACCCTCCCGCCGCTTCCCCCCCTTGGTGTCCATACGTTTGTTCTCTACATCTGTGTCTCTATTTCTGCCCTGCGAACTGGTTCATCTGTACCATTTTTCTATGTTCCACATATATGCGTTAATATACGATATTTGTTTTTCTGATTTACTTCACTCTGTATGACAGTCTCTAGATCCATCCATGTCTCTACAAATTACCCAATTTCATTCCTTTTTATGGCTGAGTACTATTCCATTGTATATATGCACCACATCTTCTTTATCCATTCGTCTGTCGATGGGCATCTAGGTTGCATCCATGTCCTGGCTGTTATAAATAGTGCTGCAATGAACATTGGGGTGCATGTGTCTTTTTGAATTATGGTTTTCTCAGGGTATATGCCCAGTAGTGGGATTGCTGGGTCATATGGTAATTCTATTTTCAGTTTTTTAAGGAACCTCCATACTGTTCTCCATAGTGGCTGTATCAATTTACATTCCCACCAACAGTGCAAGAGGGTTCCCTTTTCTCCACACCCACTCCAGCATTTATTGTTTCTAGATTTTTTGAGGATGGCCATTCTGACCAGCGTGAGGAGATACCTCATTGTAGTTTTGATTCGTATTTCTCTAATGATTAGTGATGTTGAGCATCCTTTCATGTGTTTGTTGGCAATCTGTATATCTTCTTTGGAGAAATATCTATTTAGGTCTTCTGCCCATTTTCGGATTGGGTTGTTTGTTTTTTTGATATTGAGCTGCATGAGCTGCTTGTATATTTTGGAGATTAATCCATTGTCAGTTGTTTCATTTGCAAATATTTTCTCCCATTCTGAGGGTTGTCTTTTCGTCTTGTTTGTAGTTTCCTTTGCTGTGCAAAAGCTTTTAAGTTTCATTAGGTCCCATTTGTTTATTTTTGTTTTTATTTCCATTACTCTAGGAAGTGGGTCAAAAAGGATCTTGCAGTGATTTATGTCATAGAGTGTTCTGCCTATGTTTTCCTCTAAGAGTTTTATAGTATCTGACCTTACATTTAGGTCTTTAATCCATTTTGAGTTTATTTTTGTGTATGGTGTTAGGGAGTGTTCTAATTTCATTCTTTTACATGTAGCTGTCCAGTTTTCCCAGTACCACTTATTGAAGAGACTGTCTTTTCTCCACTGTATATCCTTGCCTCCCTTGTCATAGATTAGTTGACCATATGTGCATGGCTTTACCTCTGGGCTTTCTATCCTGTTCCATTGATCTGTATTTCTGTTTTTGTGCCAATACCATATTGGCTTGATTACTGTATCTTTGTAGTATAGTCTGAAGTCAGGGAGTCTGATTCCTCCAGCTCCATTTTTTTTCCTCGAGAACGCTTTGGCTATTCAGGGTGTTTTGTGTCTCCATACAAATTTTAAGATTTTTTGTTCTAGTTCTGTAAAAACTGCCATTGGTAATTTGATAGGGATTGCATTGAATCTGTAGATTGCTTTGGGTAATATAGTCATTTTCATAATATTGATTCTTCCAGTCCAAGGACATGGTATATCTCTCCATCTGTTTGTATCATCTTTAATTCCTTTCATCAGTGTCTTATAGTTTTCTGCATACAGGTCTTTTGTCTCCCTAGATAGGTTTATTCCTAGGTATTTTATTCTTTTTGTTGCAGTGGTAAATGGGAGTGCTTCCTTAATTTCTTTTTCAGATTTTTCATCATTAGTGTATAGGAATGCAAGAGATTTCTGTGCATGAATTTTGTATCCTGCAACTTTACCAAATTCATTGATTAACTCTAGTAGTTTTCTGGTGGTGGCATCTTTAGGATTCTCTATGTATAGTATCATGTCATCTGCAAACAGTGACAGTTTTACTTCTTCTTTTCCAATTTGGATTCCTTTTATTTCTTCTCTGATTGCTGTGGCTAGGACTTCCAAAACTATGTTGAATAATAGTGGTGAGAGTGGACATCCTTGTCTTGTTCCTGATCTTAGAGGAAATGCTTTCAGTTTTCCACCATTGAGAATGATGTTTGCTGTGGGTTTGTCGTATATGACCTGTATTATGTTGAGGTAGGTTCCCTCTATGCCCACTTTCTGGAGAGTTTTTTTCATAAATGGGTGTTGAATTTTGTCAGAAGCTTTTTCTGCATCTATTGAGATGATCATATCGTTTTTCTTCTTCAATTTGTTAATATGGTGTATCACATTGATTGATTAGCGTATACTGAAGAATCCTTGCATCCCTGGGATAAATCCCACTTGATCATGGTGTATGATCCTTTTAATGTGTTGTTGGATTCTGTTTGCTAGTATTTTGTTGAGGATTTTTGCATCTGTATTCATGAATGATATTGGTCTGTAATTTTCTTTTTTTGTAGTATCTTTGTCTGGTTTTGGTATCAGGGTGATGGTGGCCTCATAGAATGAGTTTGGGAGTGTTCCTTCCTCTGCAAATTTTTGGAAGAGTTTGAGAAGGATGGGTGGTGTTAGCTCTTCTCTAAATGTTTGATAGAATTCACCTGTGAAACCATTTGGTCCTGGACTTTTGTTTGTTGGAAGATTTTTAATCACAGTTTCAATTTCAATACTTGTAATTGGTCTGTTCATATTTTCTATTTCTTCCTGGTTCAGTCTTGGAAGGTTATACCTTTCTAAGAATGTGTCCATTTCTTCCAGGTTGTCCATTTTATTGGCATAGAGTTGCTTGTAGTAGTCTCTTAGGATGCTTTGTATTTCTGCAGTGTCTGTTGTAACTGCTCCTTTTTCATTTCTAATTTTATTGATTTGAGTCCTCCTTCTTTTTCTTGATGAGTCTGGCTAATGGTTTATCAATTTTGTTCATCTTCTCAAAGAACCAGCTTTTAGTTTTATTGATCTTTGCTATTGTTTTCTTTGTTTCTATTTCATTTATTTCTGATCTGATCTTTATGATTTCTTTCCTTCTGCTAACTTTGGGTTTTGTTTGTTCTTCTTTCTCTAGTTCCTTTAGGTGTAAGGTTAGGTTGTTTATTTGAGATGTTTCCTGTTTCTTAAGGTAGGATTGTATAGCTATAAACTTCCCTCTTAGAACTGCTTTTGCTGCATCCCATAGGTTTTGGGTTGTTGTGTTTTCATTGTCATTTGTCTCTAGGTATTTTTTTATTTCCTCTTTGATTTCTTCAGTGATCCATTGGTTATTTAGTAACCTATTGTTTAGTGTCCATGTGTTTGTGTTTTTTATGTTTTTGTCCCTGTAATTGATACTAATCTCACAGCATTGTGGTCAGATAATTTGCTTGATATGATTTCAATTTTCTTAAAGTTACTGAGGCTTGATTTGTGACCCAAGATGTGATCTATCCTGGAGAATCTTCCGTGCGCACTTGAGAAGAAAGTGTAATCTGCTGTCTTTGGATGGAATGTCCTATAAATATCAATTAAATCTCTCTGGTCTATTGTGTCATTTAAAGATTGTGTTTTCTTATTAATTTTCTGTTTGGACGATCTGTCCATTGGTGTAAGTGAAGTGTTAAAGTCCCCCACTATTATTGTGTTACTGTCGATTTCCTCTTTTATACCTGTTAGCAGTTGCCTTATGTATTGAGGTGCTCCTATGTTGGGTGCATATATATTTATAATTGTTATATCTTCTTCTTGGATTGATCCCTTGATCATTATATAGTCTCCTTCCTTGTCTCTTGTAACATTCTTTATTTTAAAGTCTATTTTATCTGATATGAGTATTGCTACTTCAGCTTTCTTTTGATTTCCATTTGCACAGAATATCTTTTTTCATCCCCTCACTTTCAGTCTGTATGTGTCCCTAGGTCTGAGTGGGTCTCTTGTAGACAGCACATATATGGGTCTTGTTTTTGTATCCATTCAGAAAGCCTGTGTCTTTTGGTTGGAGCATTTAATCCATCCATGTTTAAGGTAATTATCAATATGTATGTTCCTATTACCATTTTCTTAATTGTTTTGGGTTTGTTTTTTTAGGTCCTTTTCTTCTCTTGTGTTTCCCACTTAGAGAAGTTCCTTTAGCATTTGTTGTAGAGCTGGTTTGGTGGTGCTGAATTCTCTTAGCTTTTGCTTGTGTGTAAAGCTTTTGATTTCTCCATCAAATCTAAATGAGATCCTTGCTGGGTAGAGTAATCTTGGTTGTAGTTTCTTCCCTTTCATCACTTTAAATATGTCATGCCACTCCCTTCAGGCTTGTAGAGTTTCTGCTGAGAAATCAGCTGTTAACCTTATGGGAGTTCCCTTGTATGTTATTTGTCGTTTTTCCCTTGCTGCTTTCAATAATTTTTCTTTGTCTTTAATTTTTGCCACTTTGATTACTATGTGTCTCGGCGTGTTTCTCCTTGGGTTTATCCTGTATGGGACTCTCTGTGCTTCCTGGACTTGGGTGGCTATTTCCTTTGCCATGTTAGGGAAGTTTTTGACTATAATCTCTTGAAATGTTTTCTTGGGTCCTTTCTCTCTCTCTCTCCTCCTTCTGGGACCCCTATAATGTGAATGTTGTTGCGTTTAATGTTGTCCCAGAGGTCTCTTAGGCTGTCTTCATTTCTTTTCATTCTTTTTTCTTTATTCTGTTCCGTGGCAGTGAATTCCACTATTCTGTCTTCCAGGTCACTTATCTGTTCTTCTGCCTCAGTTATTCTGCTATTGATTGCTTCTAGTGTATTTTTCATTTCAGTTATTGTATTGTTCATCTCTGTTTGTTCTTTAATTCTTCTAGGTGTTTGTTCTTTAATTCTTCTGTCTTTGTTAAACATTTCTTGCATCTTCTCGATCTTTGCCTCTCTTCTTTTTTCCAAGGTCCTGGATCATCTTCACTATCATTATTCTGAATTCTTTTTCTGGAAGGTTGCCTATCTCCACTTCATTTAGGTGTTTTTCTGGGGTTTTATCTTGTTCCTTCATCTGATACATAGCCCTCTACCTCTTCATCTTGTCTGTCTTTCTATGAATGTGGTTTTTGTTCCACAAACTGCAGGATTGTAGTTCTTCTTGCTTCTGCTGTCTGCCCTCTGGTGGGTGAGGGTATCTAAGAGGCTTGTGCAAGTTTCCTGATGGGAGGGACTGGTGGTGGGTAGAGCTGGGTGTTCCTCTGGTGGGCAGAGCTCAGTAAAACTTTAATCCGCTTGTCTGCTGATGGGTGGGGCTGGGTTCCCTCCCTGTTGGTTGTTTGGCCTGAGGCGACCCAACACTGGAGCCTACCCGGGCTCTTTGGTGGGGCTAATGGCGGACTCTGGGAGGGCTCACGCCAAGGAGTACTTCCCAGAACTTCTGCTGCCAGTGTCCTTGTCCCCACGGTGAGCCACAGCCACCCCCCGCCTCTGCAGGAGACCCTCCAACACTAGCAGGTAGGTCTGGTTCAGTCTCCTATGGGGTCACTGCTCCTTCCCCTGGGTCCTGATGTGCACACTACTTTGTGTGTGCCCTGCAAGAGTGGAATCTCTGTTTCCCCCCAGTCTTGTCGAAGTCCTGCAATCAAATCCTGCTAGGTTTCAAAGTCTGATTCTCTAGGAATTCCCCCTCCCGTTGCCAGACCCCCAGGTTGGGAAGCCTGACGTGGGGCTCAGAACCTTCACTCCAGTGGGTGGACTTCTGTGGTATAAGTGTTCTCCAGTTTGTGAGTCACCCACCCAGCAATTATGGGATTTGATTGTATTTTGATTGCACCCCTCCTACTGTCTCATTGTGGCTTCTCCTTTGCCTTTGGATGTGGGGTATCTTTTTTGGTGAGTGCCAGTGTTTTCCTGTTGATGATCGTTCAGCAGTTAGTTGTGATTCCGGTGCTCTTGCAAGAGGGAGTGAGAGCACGTCCTTCTACTCTGCCATCTTCCAGATGATGTGTGATTCCTTTAAGGGCATTGACTTAACATTTTTTAGGAGCATGTTTAAATTGCTTCTGATTATAAAAATAACATATAACCATTATGGAGCATTTTTTAAAAATATGAAAACTAGGAAGGAAAATAAATCACCTATAAGCCCACTATGATGAGAAAGCACTATTAACATTTGGGTTTATTTCCTTACAGTCTTTTTATGTCTGTGTGCTTTACACCCCTTTCCCACTGTACACTAAAGTAATATAACCGTGTCTGTCTTGTTTTATTTTTCCAACTTTATTTTGAAAGTTGGCATACATACAGAAAAGGTGAAATGATAGCTTAATGAATGCTTGTTCACTCTTCACCTAGGTTCAACCAGTCGTTACTATGTTGCCACGTTTGCCTTGTCTCTCTCACACACTTTTTGTTCTCTTGCTGAACTGTTTGAGATTTAGCTGTAGACTGTCCTGACCCCTCAACTCTAAGTAGTCCAGAGCACATTGACTAAGAATGAGGATCTTGTCCTTCCTAACACAGTACCATTTTCACATCTGAGAAAATTAACACTAATTGCATAATATCCATCCATATTCAGATTTTCTCAATTCTCCCAAAATGTTTGTTTTTTTTGTTTGTTTTTTTTGTTTTTACTATTTATGGCTGTGTCTTCATTGCTGCGTGCAGGCTTTCTCTAGTTGTGGCGAGCGGGGGCTACTCTTCATTGCGGTGTGGAGGCTTCTCATCGCGGTCGCTTCTCTTGTTGCGGAGCATGGGCTCTAGAGCACAGGCTCAGTTGTGGCGCACAGGCTTCGTTGCTCCGTGGCATGTGGGATCTTCCCGGACCAGGGCTCAAACCCATGTCCCCCGCATTGGCAGGCAGATTCTTTTTCTTAACATCTTTATTGGAGTGTAATTGCTTTACAATGGTGTGTTAGTTTCTGCTTTATAACAAAGTGAATCAGTTATACATATGTTCCCATATCTCTTCCCTCTTGCATCTCCCTCCCTCCCACCCTCCCTATCCCACCCCTCTAGGTGGTCACAAACCACCAAGCTGATCTCCCTGTGCTCTGCGGCTGCTTCCCACTAGCTATCTATTTTATATTTGGTAATGTATATATGTCCATGCCACTTTCTCACTTAGTCCCAGCTGACCCTTCCCCCGCCTGTGTCTTCAATTCCATTCTCTATGTCTGCGTCTTTATTCCTGTCCTGCCCTAGGTTCTTCAGAACCTTTTTTTTTCTTAGATTCCATATATATGTGTTAGCATACAGTATTTGTTTTTCTCTTTCTGACTTACTTCACTCTGTATGACAGACTCTAGCTCCATCCACCTCAGTACAAATACCTCAATTTTGTTTCTTTTTATGGCTGAGTAATATTCCATTGTATATATGTGCCACATCTTCTTTATCCATTCATCTGTTGATGGACACTTAGGTTGCTTCCATGTCCTGGCTATTGTAAATAGAGCTGCAATGAACATTTTGGTACATGGCTCTTTTTGAATTATGGTTTTCTCAGGGTATATGCCCAGTAGTGGGATTGCTGGGTCATATGGTAATTCTATTTTTTGTTTTTTAAGGAACCTCCATACTGTTCTCCGTAGTGGCTGTATCAATTTGCATTCCCACCAACAGTGCAAGAGGGTTCCCTTTTCTCCACACCCTCCAGCATTTATTGTTTCTAGATTTTTTGATGATGGCCATTCTGACCAGTGTGAGATGATATCTCATTGTAGTTTTGATTTGCATTTCTCTAATGATTAATGATGTGAGCATTCTTTCATGTGTCTGTTGGCAATCTGTATATCTTCTTTGGAGAAATGTCTATTTAGGTCTTCTGCCCATTTTTGGATTGGGCTGTTTGTTTTTTTGATATTGAGCTGCATGAGCTGCTTGTAAATTTTGGAGATTAATCCTTTGTCAGTTGCTTGATTTGCAAATATTTTCTCCCATTCTGAGGGTTGTCTTTTGTCTTGTTTATGGTTTCCTTTGCTGTGCAAAAGCTTTTAAGTTTCATTAGGTCCCATTTGTTTATTTTTGTTTTTATTTCCATTTTTCTAGGAGGTGGGTCGAAAAGGATCTTGCTGTGATTTATGTCATAGAGTGTTCTGCCTATGTTTTCCTCTAAGAGTTTTATAGTATCTGACCTTACATTTAGGTCTTTAATCCATTTTGAGTTTATTTTTGTGTATGGTGTTAGGGAGTGTTCTAATTTCATTCTTTTACATGTAGCTGTCCAGTTTTCCCAGCACCACTTATTGAAGAGACTGTCTTTTCTCCACTGTATATTCTTGCCTCCTTTATCAAAGATAAGGTGTCCATATGTGCATGGGTTTATCTCTGGGGTTTTTATCATGTTCCATTGATCTATATTTCTGTTTTTATGCCAGTACCATACTGTCTTGATTACTGTAGCTTTGTAGTATAGTCTGAAGTCAGGGAGCCTGATTCCTCCAGCTCCATTTTTCCTTCTCAAGATTGCTTTGGCTATTCGGGGTCTTTTGTGTTTCCATACAAATTGTGAAATTTTTTGTTCTAGTTCTGTGAAAAATGCCAGTGGTAGTTTGATAGGGACTGCATTGAATCTGTAGATTGCTTTGGATAGCATAGTCATTTTCACAATATTGATTCTTCCAATCCAAGAACATGGTATATCTCTCCATCTATTTGTATCATCTTTAATTTCTTTCATCAGTGTCTTATAATTTTCTGCATACAGGTCTTTTGTCTCCTTAGGTAGGTTTATTCCTAGATATTTTATTCTTTTTGTTGCAATGGTAAATGGGAGTGTTTTCTTAATTCCACTTTCAGATTTTTCATCATTAGTGTATAGGAATGCCAGAGACTTCTGTGCATTAATTTTGTATCCTGCTACTTTACCAAATTCATTGATTAGCTCTAGTTTTCTGGTAGCATCTTTAGGATTCTCTATGTATAGTGTCATGTCATCTGCAAATAGTGACAGCTTTACTTCTTCTTTTCCGATTTGGATTCCTTTTATTTCTTCTCTGATTGCTGTGGTTAAAACTTCCAAAACTATGTTGAATAATAGTGGTGAGAGTGGGCAACCTTGTCTTGTTCCTGATCTTAGTGAAAATGGTTTCAGTTTTTCACCATTGAGGACAATGTTGGCTGTGGGTTTGTCATATATGGCCTTTATTATGTTGAGGAAAGTTCCCTCTATGCCTACCTTCTGCAGGGTTTTTATCATAAATGGGTGTTGAATTTTGTCAAAAGCTTTTTCTGCATCTATTGAGATGATCATATGGTTTTTCTCCTTCAATTTGTTAATATGGTTTATCACATTGATTGATTTGCCTATATTGAAGAATCCTTGCTTTCCTGGGATAAACCCCACTTGATCATGGTGTATGATCCTTTTAATGTGCTGTTTGATTCTGTTTGCTAGTATTTTGTTGAGGATTTTTGCATCTATGTTCATCAGTGATATTGGCCTGTAGTTTTCTTTCTTTGTGACATCTTTGTCTGGTTTTGGTATCAGGGTGATGGTGGCCTCGTAGAATGAGTTTGGGAGTGTTCCTCCCTCTGCTATATTTTGGAAGAGTTTGAGAAGGGTAGGTGTTAGCTCTTCTCTAAATGTTTGACAGAATTCGCCTGTGAAGCCATCTGGTCCTGGGCTTTTGTTTGTTGGAAGATTTTTAATCACAGTTTCAATTTCAGTGCTTGTGATTGGTCTGTTCATATTTTCTATTTCTTCCTGGTTCAGTCTCGGCAGGTTGTGCATTTCTAAGAATTTGTCCATTTCTTCCAGGTTGTCCATTTTATTGGCATAGAGTTGCCTGTAGTAACCTCTCATGATCCTTTGTATTTCTGCAGTGTCAGTTATTACTTCTCCTTCTTCATTTCTAATTCTATTGATTTGAGTCTTCTCCCTTTTTCTCTTGATGAGTCTGGCTAATGGTTTATCAATTTTGTTTATCTTCTCAAAGAACCAGCTTTTAGTTTTATTGATCTTTGCTATTGTTTCCTTTATTTCTTTTTCATTTATTTCTGATCTAATCTTTATGATTTCTTTCCTTCTGCTAGCTTTGGGGTTTTTTTGTTCTTCTTCTAATTGCTTTAGGTACATGGTTAGGTTGTTTATTTGAGATGTTTCCTGTTTCTTGATGTAGGCTTGTATTGCTATAAACTTCCCTCTTAGAACTGCTTTTGCTGCATCCCATAGGTTTTGGGTCGTCGTGTCTCCATTGTCATTTGTTTCTAGGTATTTTTTGATTTCCCCTTTGATTTCTTCAGTGATCACTTCGTTATTAAGTAGTGTATTGTGTAGCCTCCATGTGTTTGTATTTTTTACAGAACCTTTCCTTGTAATTGATATCTAGTGTCATAGCGTTGTGGTCGGAAAAGATACTTGATACGATTTCAATTTTCTTAAATTTACCAAGGCTTGATTTGTGACCCAAGTTATGATCTATCCTGGAGAATGTTCCATGAGCACTTGAGAAAAATGTGTATTCTGTTGTTTTTGGGTGGAATGTCCTATAAATATCAATTAAGCCCATCTTGTTTAATGTATCATTTAAAGCTTGTGTTTCCTTATTTATTTTCATTTTGGATGATCTGTCCATTGGTGAAAGTGGGGTGTTAAAGTCCCCAACTATGATTGTGTTGCTGTCGATTTCCCCTTTTATGGCTGTTAGTATTTGCCTTATGTATTGAGGTGCTCCTATGTTGGGTGCATAAATATTTACAATTGTTATTTCTTCTTCTTGGATCGATCCCTTGATCATTACGTAGTGTCCTTCTTTGTCTCTTTTAATAGTCTTTATTTTAAAGTCTGTTTTGTCTGATATGAGAATTGCTACTCCAGCTTTCTTTTGATTTCCATTTGCATGGAATATCTTTTTCCATCCCCTCACTTTCAGTCTGTATGTGTCCCTAGGTCTGAAGTGGGTCTCTTGTAGACAGCATATATACAGGTCTTGTTTTTGTATCCATTCAGCCAGTCTGTGTCTTTTGGTGGGATCATTTAATCCACTTACATTTAAGGTAATTATCAATATGTATGTTCCTATTCCCATTTTCTTAATTGTTTTGGGTTTGTTATTGTAGGTGTTTTCCTTCTCTTGTGTTTCTTGCCTAGAGAAGTTCCTTTAGCATTTGTTGTACAGCTGGTTTGGTGGTGCTGAAGTCTCTCAGCTTTTGCTTGTCTGTAAAGGTTTTAATTTCTCCATCAAATCTAAAGAGATCCTTGCTGGGTAGAGTAATCTTGGTTGTAGGTTTTTCTCCTTCATCACTTTAAATATGTCCTGCCACTCCCTTCTGGCTTGCAGAGTTTCTGCTGAAAGATCAGCTGTTCACCTTATGGGGATTCCCTTGTGTGTTATTTGTTGTTTTTCCCTTGCTGTTTTTAATATGTTTTCTTTGTATTTAATTTTTGATAGTTTGATTAATATGTGTCTTGGCGTGTTTCTCCTTGGATTTATCCTGTATGGGACTCTCTGTGCTTCCTGGACTTGATTAACTATTTCCTTTCCCATATTAGGGAAGTTTTCAACTATAATCTCTTCAAATATTTTCTCAGTCCCTTTCTTTTTCTCTTCTTCTTCTGGGACCCCTATAATTCGAATGTTGGTGCGTTTAATGTTTTCCCAGAGGTCTCTGAGACTGTCCTCAGTTCTTTTCATTCTTTTTTCTTTATTCTGATCTGCAGTAGTTATTTCCACTATTTTATCTTCCAGGTCACTTATCCGTTCTTCTGCCTCAGTTATTCTGCTATTGATCCCTTCTAGAGTATTTTTAATTTCATTTATTGTGTTGTTCATCATTGCTTGTTTCCTCTTTAGTTCTTCCAGGTCCTTGTTAAATGTTTCTTGCATTTTCTCTATTCTATTTCCAAGATTTTGGATCATCTTTACTATCATTCTGAATTCTTTTTCAGGTAGACTGCCTATTTCCTCTTCATTTGTTAGGTCTGGTGTGTTTTGACTGTGCTCCTTCATCTGCTGTGTGTTTTTCTGTCTTCTCATTTTGCTTATCTTACTGTGTTTGGGGTCTCCTTTTTGCAGGCTGCAGGTTCATAGTTCCCGTTGTTTTTGGTGTCTGTCCCCAGTGGCTAAGGTTGGTTCAGTGGGTTGTGGAGGGGACTAGTGCCTGTGTTCTGGTGGATGATGCTGGATCTTGTCTTTCTGGTGGGCGGGTCCACGTCTGGTGGTGTGTTTTGGAGTGTCTGTGGCCTTATTATGATTTTAGGCAGCCTCTCTGCTAATGGATGGGGCTGTGTTCCTGTCTTGCTAGTTGTTTGGCATAGGGTGTCCAGCACTGTAGCTTGCTGGTCGTTGAGTGAAGCTGGGTCTTTGTGTTGAGATGGAGATCTCTGGGAGATTTTCACTGTCTGATATTACGTGGAGCTGGGAGGTCTCTTGTGGACCAGTGTCCTGAAGTTGGCTCTCCCACCTCAGAGGCACAGTCCTGACGCCTGGCTGGAGCACCAAGAGCCTTTCATCCACACGGCTCAGAATAAAAGGGAGAAAAAATAGAAAGAAAGAAAGAGGATAAAATAAAATAAAGTAGGATAAAATAAAATAAAGTTATTAAAATAAAAAATTATTATGAAAAAAGTTTTTAAAAGAAAAAAAAAAACAGAATCCTAGGAGAAATGGTGAAAGCAAAGCTATACAGACAAAATCTCACACAGAAGCATACACATACGCACTCACAAAAAGAGGAAAAGGAAAAAATAATATATCTTGCTCCCAAAGTCCACCTCCTCAATTTGGGATGATTCGTTGTCTATTCAGGTATTCCACAGATGCAGGCACATCAAGTTGATTGTAGAGATTTAATCCGCTTCTCCTGAGGCTGCTGGGAGAAATTTCCCTTTCTCTTCTTTGTTCGCACAGCTCCCGGGGTTCAGCTTTGGATTTGGCCCCGCCTCTGCATGTAGGTCGCCTGAGGGCGTCTGTTCTTCGCTCAGACAGGACGGGGTTAAAGGAGCAGCTGCTTCGGGGGCTCTGGCTCACTCAGGCCGCGGGGAGGGAGGGGTACGGATGTGGGGCGAGCCTGCGGCGGCAGAGGCCGGCGGGAAGTTGCAGCAGCCTGAGGCGCGCCGTGCGTTGTCCCGGGGAAGTTATCCCTGGATCACGGGACTCTGGCAGTGGCGGGCTGCACAGGCTCCCGGGAGGGGCGGTGTGGATAGTGACCTGTGCTCGCACACAGGCTTCTTGGTGGCTGCAGCAGCAGCCTTAGTGTCTCATGCCCGTCTCTGGGGTCCGTGCTGATAGCCGCGGCTTGCGCCCGTCTCTGGAGCTCGTTTAGGTGGTGCTCTGAAAAGCCTCTCCTCGCGCACCCCGAAACAATGGTCTCTTGCCTGTTCGGCAGCTACAGACTTTTTCCCGGACCCCCGCCCGGCTAGCTGTGGTGCACTAGCCCCCTTCAGGCTGTGTTCACGCCGCCAACCCCAGTCCTCTCCCTGGGATCTGACCGAAGCCCGAGCCTCAGCTCCCAGCCCCCACCCACCCCGAGCGGGTGAGCAGACAAGCCTCTCGGGCTGGTGAGTGCTGCTTGGCACCGATCCTCTGTGCGGGAATCTCTCCGCTTTGCCCTCTGCACCCCTGTGGCTGCGCTCTCCTCCGTGGCTCTGAAGCTTCCCCCCTCCACCACCCACAGTTTCTGCCCGCGAAGTGCCTTCCTAGTGTGTGGAAACTTTTCCTCCTTCACAGCTCCCTCCCAGAGGTGCAGGTCTCGTCCCTATTCTTTTGTCTCTGTTTTTTCTGTTTTCTTTTGCCCTACCCAGGTACGTGGGGAGTTTCTTGCCTTTTGGGAGGTCTGACGTCTTCTGCCAGCATTCAGTAGGTGTTCTATAGGAGCAGTTCCACGTGTAGATGTATTTCTGATGTATCTGTGGGGAGGAAGGTGATCTCTGCGTCTTACTCTTCCGCCATCTTCTCCGGACTCAGCAAGCAGATTCTTAACCACTGTGCCACCAGGGACGTCTCAAAATGTTTTTTTTAATAGCTGGTTTTTGTTTTTAATCCCAGCCCAGCATCCAGTGAATATTCTGTGCTTTTATGTTATGTGTTAGGTCCCTGTGGTCTCTTTCCATCTAGAGCAGTCCCTGGTTCCTTCTTGCAGTTTCTGTTTTCTTCCATAATATTAACTTTTTAAAGAGTCCAGGGCATTT
Source organism: Eubalaena glacialis (assembly GCF_028564815.1). NCBI lineage: Eukaryota > Metazoa > Chordata > Mammalia > Artiodactyla > Balaenidae > Eubalaena > Eubalaena glacialis. The sequence continues at coordinate 68,474,908 of NC_083727.1, read as the reverse complement.
GTTTTATAGGATGTTCTATATTTTGGATTTGTCTGATAGTTTCTTCATGGTGTTATTTGACTTCTTTCTCTATCCCTGTATTTCTGAAAGTTAGGTCTAGAGCAGTTATCCTCAAAGCGTCATCCCCAAAGCATCAGCATCAGCATCATTTGGGGACTTGTGGGGAAAAAATGCAAATTCTTGGGCCTCATTCCAAATCTACTGAATTTAACTGTGAATAAAACTCGGGGGGCGGGGTCTAGCCACCTGTGTTTTAACAGGACCTCCAGGTGATGCTGATAAAAACCTAAAGTTTGAGACCAATGGTTAAATATTTTCGGCAAGAATACATCATATTTAACTGTGTAAACTTCAAATTACATCACATCAGAAGAGACAAATGTCAGGATGTCTCATTTGGCTAACCTGGTAACCACCATCTCTTTCCATTGTAAAGGTACACTTTCCCTTTGTAATTAATAAGAAATGTGTGACAGATACAGGTTTTTACATGGGAAAAACTTTTAAGAGCTTATAAAATAACACATGTTCATTGGGAAAAACATTCCACATTCCACCTACAGAACTATTCTCATAGTGACACTCCCCAGAGATCCCTTCCATTACTGTGAATTTTCCCATAGGTTTTTTCTTTATAGATATAACCTTACTACTTTTCCCTTTTAAACAAAAATGGAACTATACTGTGCTTTTTTTTTGCAGCTTTTTAATTTAGTAGTACATCTTAGACTTGTAGAGCTATGGTGTGCTTTTTAATGGCAGTGTACTGTTTCTGTGCGAGGAGATATACACATACTTTTTTTTTTTTTAACATCTTTATTGGAGTATAATTGCTTTACAATGGTGTGTTAGTTTCTGCTTTATAACAAAGTGAATCAGTTATACATATGCATATATCCCCATATCTCCTCCCTGTTGTGTCTCCCTCCCACGCTCCCTATCCCACCCCTCTAGGTGGTCGGTCGCAAAGCACTGAGCTGACTCCCTGTGCCACGCGGCTGCTTCCCACTAGCTATGTATTTTACATTTGGTAGTGTATATATGTCCTTGCCCCTCTCTCACTTCGTCCCAGCTTACCCTTCCCCCTCTCTATGTCCTCAAGTCCATTCTCTACGTCTGCATCTTTATTCCTGTCCTGCCCCTAGTTTCTTCAGAACCACTTTTTTTTTCCTTTAGATTCCATATATATGTGTTAGCATACAGTATTTGTTTTTCTCTTTCTGACTTACTTCACTCTGTATGACAGTCTCTAGGTCCATCCACCTCACTACAAATAACTCAATTTCGTTTCTTTTTATGGCTGAGTAATATTCCATTGTATATATGCGCCACATCTTCTTTATCCATTCAGCTGTTGATGGACACTTAGGTTGTTTCCATGTCCTGGCTATTGTAAATAGAGCTGCAGTGAACATTGTGGTATGTGACTCATTTTGAATTATGGTTTTCTCAGGGTATATGCCCAGTAGTGGGATTGCTGGGTCATATGGTAGTTCTATTTTTAGTTTTCTAAGGAGCCTCCATACTGTTCTCCATAGTGGCTGTATCAATTTACATTCCCACCAGCAGTGCAAGAGGGTCCCCTTTTCTCCACACCCTCTCCAGCATTTATTGTTTGTAGATTTTTTTAATGATGGCCATTCTGACTGGTGTGAGGTGATACCTCATTGTAGTTTTTGATTTGTATTTCTCTAATGATTAGTATACACATACTTTTGCTTCCTGCTTTTTTCACTGAATTTTATATCATGAGCACTTTCCCATGTCCTTGGCTTCATAGTATTCCGGCATATTAATACAACATAATGTATTTAAACATTCCTTTTGTTAGACACTGAAGTTGCTTATAGTTTTTCACTCAGATAAATGCTGTGAACATTTATGTGCATAAACTTTTGATTGCTTCTGAGGTTATTTGCTCAGAATTAGGATAATTGGGTCCAAAGTTAAGAGTATGTTTAAGGCTCTTGATAAATTTTGGCAAGCTACTTAATTGAAAGGTTGTACCAATTTATATCCTACCGGCAGTATCTGAGCCTCCAACTTCTGCCATCATTTAATGTTAGCATTTTTTTTTAAGTTTTTCCCAATTGATTAAGGACATTTGACTGTGTAATTTTTACTTCCTTGTTTACTGGTGAAATTGAACATTTTTAAGGTTTGTTATTTGCATTTCATAGAAAGCCCATTTAAAAAATCTTTGAGCCATAATAGATTAGTTACGACCATTTTGTAAATAAAACGTCACTTCAGCCAGCTCAAGCCCAGAGAGGAATGCATTAGGTGAGTGCTGGGATGTCTCAAGGACCTCTCTTTGGTTCAAAGAAGGTGACAGATTGGGATGTAGAATCTTAGTCCTAATTCCAGATCTCAGGGGAAGGACTCTGGTCCAGCATGAGTCAGGCGCGCATGCCTGGACCAGTCAGCTGTGCCCCAGGAACACATCCGCGTATCCACTTGGGTGCTCTCGGCCGAGCCATTCGTCCATGCAGGGGGCAGGAGGTGGCGGAGCAGGCCAGTCCTAGAAAACAGGCAAAGAGCAGTTCACAGAAAAACGTGAGGGCTGAAGAGACCAAGCAGGAGGTGCTCACCACATATGCAGAACTGCTGCTGCTGCTTTTTTTTTTAAGGATTTTTTTTTTTAATTTATTTATTTATTTATTTATTTTTGGCTGTGCTGGGTCTTTGTTTCTCTGCGAGGGCTTTCTCTAGTTGCGGCGAGCGGGGGCCACTCTTCATCGCGGTGCGCGGGCCTCTCACTATCGCGGCCTCTCTCGTTGCGGAGCACAGGCTCCAGACGCGCAGGCTCAGTAATTGTGGCTCACAGGCCTAGTTGCTCCGCGGCATGTGGGATCTTCCCAGACCAGGGCTCGAACCCGTGTCCCCTGCATTGGCAGGCAGACTCTCAACCACTGCGCCACCAGGGAAGCCCTGCTGCTGCTTTTTTATTATGAACATCTGAGTGTGGAGCATCAGCTGTGTCCCCGACAGGAGAGGAAGCTGCCGCTGAGCCCCCCATGGCTGGCTCCTGCTCACAACGGTTCCCTTCTCTGCTTTGGCCCTTGTCAGGCAGTGGGAGTGTGGCCCCATTGGGTGTTAGAGCCCAACAGGAAGTGTTCAGCTGGGGGAGCACAGAGGGGCACGTGATTGGAAGGTGACAGTCATTTGAAACAGTCCCTTGTTTTTTGTTTGTTTGCTTGTTTTGGCCATGCGGCTTGTGGTGCCCGACCAGGGATTGAACCCGCACCCTTGGCAGTGAAAGCGAGGAGTCCTAACCATTGGACCGCCAGGGAAATCCCTTGAAGCAATCCCTTTGAACTCCGTCCACAACCTTCTTCACATGTGCTTTGACTACTTTCAGTGAAGGGCCAAGAGGATTTGTTCACTGGGAAAGCTGGATGAAAGCCCTGACTATTCAGCTTCTTTCATTTCCTCTTGGGCAGCCACTGACATTTAAAAAGGGGAAGGGGGATTAAAAAAACAATTTTTTAAAAAGGGGAGTTGGGGTAGCTCCACACTCCTTGACATAGTTTTTCCTTGCAGTAATAGTCTTGGCAATAATGTTCTAAGACCCATACAGATTCTCTTTTACCTACCAGGACTGTGTTGGTTCAAGTTGTATATTTACTGTGTATATATAGTCTCTTAAACCCCTCAGGACTTTTAAATGAGAAAAAGAAAGAAGCTTTGGCCTACACAAAAACATGCTCAGGAATTCTGAAAAATCAGAGTTCCATGAATGCCACGGGAAAAGACTCGGCTGAGGAGTGGAGGTGTGCTTACCTTCTGCCTGGCCCTTGCTTTGGTCCTCCTGAGCCCGCCTCAGGAGTCAAGATGCCAGGTCCCATCCTTAGATCATCTCAGTCACTCGCCCTTTGCCCATTGAATCCTAGATGCGGGTTCTGGACAAGCTGATGGTTGAGCGACTCTCAGCAGAGAGGACGGAGTGCCTGAACCGCCTGCAGGAGCACTCGGACTCAGAGAAGCATGAGGGAGAGAAACGGCAGGTGAAAACCCTGATCTGTCCGTGCTGACCCTGCGGTTTGCCACTCTTCCCCCCGAGTCAAGGGACTCGGACCCGTCATTGAAAAATCCCAGGCCGAGATCCCCTAAAAGCGTTTGTGTCGAAGAGCGTGCCATTTTTATAACCTGAAACGAAGTCAGTAGGAAGGAGCCAGGAGTTTGGTTCCTGTTTGCGGCTGAATGTGCTGGCAGGAGGTGGAGGCCATGCAGTTTGTAGAACGTGCTGGGAAAGCCGAGCTCCGCCCTGGATCAGTGCTATGTATCGTGCCCCTGCTGGGCCTGCACAAGATTGGGTTCCTGCCCTCAGGCAGTTTGTGGTCCACCCCGGACAGCAGACATGAAATGAGTACTTGGGAGCGTGTGAGTGAGTTCATGCTCCTAGCAGCCAGACGTGCTTGGTGTGGAAGCCGTGGGAAGCTTTGGCTGTTGGCGTCTAAGGTGTCTCTAAGTCACTTAATGAAGATCATAGTTAGCTATCGGCTTGGGCGCTGGGTGAATCCTGGGCTTCAGAGGGCCAACGGAGAAGGCCATGTGGCCTGTGGGAGGCGGGTAATCCAAAACTTTGGGGCTGGTCCAGAAAAGAGCCTGTCACAAGTCGAAAAGTCCACATTCTTGAGGTTTTAATTCATAAGGCATGTATCAAAGTCTCCTGATGATTTGTGTACTAACTTGTGGGGTTTTTTTTAGATGTCCTTGGTGGATGAATTAAAAACTTGGTGCATGTTAAAGATTCAGAATCTGGAGCTGAAGCTTTCTGGAGATTCTAGGGCCTCCAGGACTAAATCCACACCATCCACTTGCGAGTCCTCCACAGGTAACCGACACCAACATGCAGAGAGAGCCCTTCCATCCAAAGGTGATGAAACCCCCCGGTCGCGTTCTCTTCTGCATCTGAAGGCAGTCTGTGTGAGAGGGCTGCGGGAAACACTGGATTGTAATGTGAACTCTGTAGGGGCAAGGACCATGCTTTGCTCACTACTGTACACACAGTTCCTATACAGTAATAAAGCACTCCTATTTAAGTGTTCAGAAATATTTGAATGAAGGAATAAAAGAATTGTTGATCTGTGATAGCAGTGCAACCTTGATGGTGTCAGAGTGGACCCCAAAGATGAGGGTGAGGAAAAGATGTGTCGTCTCAGAAGGGCACTCGCCCCTGCCCTTGTGACTCTTTCCCTTTCTCGTCCTTGACCAGCCTTCTACCTTTGGCCAACTCTGTACAGCCTCATTAAACAACAGTTCATATATCAAAGCTGCCCCAGGGGCTGGATAAGAGATGCTTTGAGCCAGAGCATCTTTACATTAGCTACAGTGGCTACACTCAATGATGATCAGTTGAGGACATTCATAGCCTTAGTAATTAGACCTCCATGGGGGGATTTTGATATGTCACGTGTTTCATGTTACCATAGGCCATCTCTGTATTTGTGGTTTTTTCTTCTTTGTGCCCATAACAGTGGGGAAAATCCTGGGCAAACTTTTCATGCTAGGACTAGTTACGGAACTTGTCATGGAGCTCTGGGTATGGGTAATAGGACCGCCTCTCCAAGTGGGAGCTTGGATCAAGGAACTAGTAACCGGGGCTATGGTCTGTAAAGGGCCCGGAAGTTAGAGAATAGGGGTATTTATTCTGATCAGTAAATGCCCAATTCTGTTTTAGGACAAGTAGTGAGATGTGTCATCCTTAGCAATCAGGAAATGGTACCCAGAGCCCGTTAGTGTAGATTGAGACAGGCTAAAGGAAAGGCCAGTAACGTTTTTGGCTTAGATGCCACCAGCGTGTCTAACGCAACATCCCTGAAAGCCCTGAAAGCCAAGATGATAATCAGGGGAGAAGTGGAGGGGAAGGACAGAAGTTGTACACGGTGGGTGATGGTTGAGAAGGCTGGTTTACAGGATTCCCGGGACTCTCAAATGCCAGCCCATGTGACTGTATGAACACGGATTCGCTCTGACTTTTGTTTTCCTTCCGAAACCAGGTGTGGATCAGTCAGTGGTGACCGCAGGTCCAGTAGCAGCCTCTGACAGCCCCCCTCAGGTGGTCAGGCCCAAGGAGAAGGCCCTCAGCTCCACAGCCGCCCACAGACTCCAGCAGGAGCTGTCTTCCTTGGACTGTACAGGCTCCCGACTGAGGAATGTCAAGGTCCAGACAGCCTCGTTACCCTTGAAAGAGGCAGCCAAATGCGACCCGCAGGCTGGGCCCTGTGTTGACAGAGGCACCCAAACCAAGAAGTCTGGGAAAAGTGGGCAGACAAGGCACCGCGGCCAGCAGCCAGCACCCAGCACCGCCTGCGGGCAGCCGCCACCAGCAGCAGGTGGCGAGCAGACTGCCCCTCACATTCGAGACACCTCCCAAGCGCTGGAGCTCACCCAGTATTTCTTTGAGGCTGTTTCCACCCAGATGGAAAAGTGGTATGAAAGGAAGATTGAAGAAGCACGAAGCCAAGCCAGTCAGAAAGCCCAGCAAGACAAGGCCACGCTGGAGGAACACATTAAAAGTTTAGAGGAGGAACTTGCTAAACTAAGGACTAAGGTACAGAAGGAAAACTAGGGCCTGGGAAGTGGGATAAGAAAGGATTCCTGGGACTTCCCTGGTGGTCCAGTGGTTGACTCTGTGCTTCCAGTGCAGGGGGCAGGGGTTCGATCCCTGGTCTGGGAACTAGGATCCCGCATGCCGCGGGGAGGGCGGGGGGAAGGATTCCTGAGGATTTCCGGTCCTGCAGCTGCAGAAGAGCTATGTCCAAGGTGTCAGTTATTGTACACATAGCAGAACTTGCCTTTTAAAAAAAATCACTGATTTCTAAAATGTGCCAGACACATGCTTCCTATGCCCTGAAGTTATGAAGACTTCAACAATTAGACTGAAACTAGGGGACGCTTGCTTAGTTTCAGGTTTCATTACAGATTTGAAACCTCAGCTCAAGTTCATCTGAAGTTCAAAAGCTCAGATTAAGCGAGCCGTGCTAAGAAACTGAAGGATGTGTAAGCCTAAACCCTAATATTCAGGATATGAAATAATGTAAATGAAAAGCAAGAAAAAATATTAATCCCTGTGCACTCAAATCAAGCAGTCATTCATATCAACATGCCTGCTGTGCCTGGACAGAGTGTCTTTGTGTAAGAGCTGTAACAGACACGCTGAACTCCCTCCCTCAAGTTCACAGTTCCCAAAATGCTGACATCTTAGCCAGGGGAAAACTCACCAAACAAATTTTGAGAAGGATTTTCATGATGTCACAAGATCCAGTATACCGTAAAATGTTTTGAAAAGTCAGAGTGTATTTAAATAATGGGTTAATTGGCTAATAGCAATGGGAATGTCAATGAACTCAAACGAGAAAGGTTCAAATCATTGGATCATGGTTTCTGTATCTTTCAGCCAAAAGAAAGAAATAGTACAATTAATCATAGTGATTTTAAAGTGGATTAATGGAAAAAACATTCACGTAGCAATTACCTGAAATTTCTATAACCTAATTCACAGCCAGTTATCTTAGAGTACCTTTCTGAATGTGAGCTTATTGGTCTACATTTTATAAAGAAATAAGGCTGTTTCTTGAAAGTATTTCATTTTGAACTGAGTTCTGTCATTGAAGAACCTCAAAACCTTTCCACTGCTTTGTAGCGACTATGTCAAGGTAAATAAGGCAATAAATTGACTTGGATTCCCCAGCTTCAGGGAGCCCTGTGGATGTTACTCTGCTCTATGGAGTATACAAAGTTGCAAAAGTAACCGTATGTTGAAACTTTGGATTTAATTATCTTCCAAGCTTCTTGACCCTTGTGGCATTATATTCATCTCCTCAAAATTCCATATATGCATAGAAACCTCGATTCTATTTCTATAAACAGAGGAACCAAGTAACTGTTGGCTGTAATTTTGAATGAACTTTTGCTCATTGAGCCAAAGAGAAAATATGACTTCTTGACATGGGAACACCCAGAAAAACAAAAGTATGCATTTAGTCCCTGTGTGTTCTGCCCATCAAGCTCAGTTGTTTTTGGTTTGTTCTTTTAAATACTGACAATCTATGGATCTAGGCGTTCCTAATAAACGTAGATGTATGTCATCATTACAAAACCTGGACAGGGAATTTATTTGATGTTCTCTCAAGTTTATTTTCAGGTTTGTAAGCTCGTCTTGTCGAATTTAAAACTTCAGTGGCACACTTTAAAGGGGAAAAAAAATGACACAGGGGCAGTCAATATGTTAAATAATAGCCTCAGCCACTTCTCATGCTAGAAAGCTTTTGTATTTAAAAAAATTCTAATAATTTAGATAATATAATATTATAATAATAATAAAGGGGTTTAAAGATGGATTTATTGTAGTTAATATACATTAGTTGAACATTCAGACATCTTAAAATTAAACTTTAGGAACAAAACTTCAACATTCAAACAACAGTATAGTTTACAGGGAACACCCAGAACAGTTAATTTGCCTAATCCAAAATACTGATGAAGATGATGAATAAAATGTGTTTCACCAGCAGTTCTATTCTGGCCAACATCTTAATGACCATGGTTCCACATGTGAGAAGAAATTGCTAAATAAATCTTCTCTTGGGCTAAACAACGGACTTGGCCTATAATTCAGGAGATATGCAAAGATGTAAGTGAACAAATAAAATTAAACTGTTCTTTAGAGAGGAAGGGAAAAGCTTGTCCATGAGAATAGTCTTAGCCTCTGGAAGATGAAAATTCAATTTTTCATGTTTTATCCACTTAAAAAAACAAAATCAAAACACAACCCCACATTAGGTTTTCTTGGGGAGTCTGTGGTATTTGATTCTTGCAAATACAAACCACAAATGCTCTTACATCTTCCACATACAGTGCTGCTAGGAAGAACATCAAAGTCACTGCTTGTCACACTTCATAAAAGGATGGTTTTTAGCTTCAAGGTTTTAGATTTACTAGAGATAGCCTGTACTTGAGTATTTGCCAATCATGCCACACAAAAGAGTAAGTCTTTCTAAGGTTCTCTGTTCAGAAACTGTTCACACATGCTTTTCCCTCTGTTCATCAGATGGCTCGACTAATGTACATCTATATAAAAACCTGAAAATTGGCTTATGCAAGCATTTTAGATTAGCACATCCCTCTGTGGCAGAGTATTCAGAATTATTTTGTCTTGTGGGTTCTGGAGCTGTGGAAGGGCAAGGGTGGCTCGGAATGCAGGTTAGTGACACACCACTGGTTTACACCTCTCCAATGGCACACAGTCCAACACTAGACACTGTTTATCCTGCAAAAGTTTTTCTACATCTTTCAGATGCTGCTCTGATTCTTGGATTAACTTTTTAGATTTGTTCTGTAGGTGAACTGCCAATCCCAGCCTCTTCCACGAGCTTTCACTTTCACTAAATTAACTGTTAAACACATTTGGTCTCTTTCAAAAGTGTCCTGAAGTCAACTTCTGTCTCCAATGTATTCTGCAAACTCTGTTTTTTCCTGTCACTGGAGGAGAACCTAATGCACGGAGGAGCTTCCTTAATTAATGATTTATTTTACTTTCCATGTGGATATTAAGGTAACCACATTAGTTTTGACCAGGAGTTGCCTCTTCTTTTTGGTAGGTGCTTTAGTGCATTTATTAAACTTCTCTTTCTTCTTTTTCCTACAAAGTTCTAGATTCCCAGTGGTGATCTTTTTGGAAAGTCCTCGAGTATCAGATGCAACACATCTGAAGAACATACCTCAACAACCCTGAGGGTTAATGCAGAAGGACTTTCCAAGGAAGCTCCATGGTGTCTCCTGAGGTCAGTACACCTCCAGCCCTATACCTCACACTGTTTTAAAACAGCTTAATTGACTTACACAATATTATATATCAATTATATTTCAAAAAAATTGGGGAAAAATGGCTTTATTCAGATATAATTCACATATCATACCTGTAAAATGTACAGTTCAGTAGATTTTAGTATATTCAGAGTTGTGCATTCATATAAATAGAATCATACAATACATGATCTTTTGTGACTGGCCACTTAATGTTTTCAAGGTTCATCCAGGTGTAGCATGTATCAGTACTTCATCCCTTTTTGTTTGCTAAATAATATTTTATTGTATGGGTATACCACGTTTTACTTATCCATTAATCAGCTGATGGGCATTTGGATTGTCTACTTTTTGGCTATTATGAATAATGCTGTTTAACCTTTTGGGCAACTGACAGTCTTTTTTCCACAGTGGCTGCACAATTTTATAGTCCCACCAGCAGTGTTTAAGAGTTCCAGTTTCTCCACATCCTCACCAACATTTGCAATTATCTCCCTTTTTAATTACAGCCATTCTAGTGGATGTAAATAGTATCTCTTGGTGGTTTTGATTTGCATTTTCCTAATGATTAATGGTGTTGAACATCTTTTTATGTGCTATCTATTGTACTGATTTTTGCTTCTTCCAAAAACTGCTGACATATCCAAGAACATTTTCAAAATAAAAGGTATGTTTTCAGTGCTAAGACAATTGCTTTTATGCCCTTTTCTTGGCTCTCTCTGATATGCCATGCTCCATGTTCTGACATTTTGCTCAAGGGCTCTATGTACAGATAGTTTCACTTGGCTTTGGGCTACCCACTGTTGAGCCTAAGCTCAACTAAACACATGGAGACTTTGAAAACCTTTCAGAACAATGCTGTAGTTAAGATCTGGCTAAAGCAAGTGTTTTTTCTAACTCTTTGAGCTGCATATTGCCTTGAGTAATCATCATCCGGATTGTGTCCTGTAGAAGAAAGTGAAATCTGGTCACTGTTTTAACTGGTTAAACAAGGTACAGCTCTACCATTTTATTTGTTAAAATTAGGAATTAATGCTGAGAATTGGCACTGATGCACTTTAGGAAAGCCAAAAGTTAACAATTAGGGGTGCACAATGTCTGGCATGTTTTCATACACCCCAAACATACTTCCCAAACCATCATGCTGTAATATTTATTATCTTTTCGTATGTGTGTGGTTTAACAGACAAGTTGGGTGGTGCTACTATAGAGTGTAGATATAGCAAACATTATTAAATTTAAAATATCAGTTAAGTGAAAAATCAGTAACATCAAGAGCAATGATCAGGATATACCATCTCAGTGACATATCCCAAGATATCTATCAAACTTTTAAAAAAAACTCACTAATCAGTACAAAAGGGTCAGGGCCTTCCCTCACCATGATCTTGGTCTCACCTCTTCGGTGGCACTTTTGTTTCTTTTGAATTCTTCCCTTGCCCAGTCCTTCAGGTATTTGCGATCAGAATCATTTGGAACTTGCCGAATTGCCTGCAAAATCCTTCTGTAGAGGAGGAGAACTTGTTGCCTTCTCACGAACTGTAGAGGGGAGGAGAAATGGCAATTACAGCTGCACAATCGTCAGCCCGGTAGGCTCTTTTCTCTTTGGTTCTCACTTTTGAAAAGGGGAAAGAAAACCACCTTTTTTCTTTTAAGAAAACGGCAAGAAGTTTGTTTGCGTTGTCTCCTTACTCCTTTGTCAAACTTAAAATCAAGAGTACAAGCAGCAGACCAGTCTTTCCCGCAGTCACTAGGCAGTGAGGGATCCGGGCTCAAGATCAAGAGCCCGGCCCGCCTCTTGCACCAGGACTGGAGGGTAGCCCCGCCCCCTTGCGCTTCCCGTCGGCCCCCCACCCCCGCGGCGCGAAGCCCCGCCCCCCCAGCCCGAGCCAATCAGAGTGGGGCGCGCGCAGGGTCGTCCGGCCCAGTAGTCCCCGAGATCCCTCTATAGAATGGGTGCAGGGAGCGGTAGAGAATCGAGCTCAGACCCGGTAAAGCTGCCTTAAGATGCCGGCGAGGATAGTTGGTACCTGCTTTAGCGTTAGCGTCGCTGGGGGTATGCGGGAAGCGGCCATGACGTCCAGACAGCGCGGTCCGCCAGAGCCCCAGCGCGCAGGAGCGGAAGTGGGGCGGTGACGGGGCGGGGCGAGCTCGGTTTCCCGGGAGGCAGCTGGGGGCAGTTGCGCTGGCTCGGGGAGCCCGGCAGTTGGACAGTCGGAACTGAAGCTCAAGGCAGTTTCGCTTTGTCTTAGCCTAAGTTTGCTCATCCGTGAAACAGGATAACAGTTCCTGCTTCACACGTTGTTGTAAGAATGAGATAGTGGTGAGGCATTTAGCCCAGTTCCTGACACGTGGTTAAGTTTCATTAAATGAAAGGATTTGGGGGGTGAGGGAAGAAAACTATTTTAGTATATTCTTTTTCAGATTTAGTGTGTATAGTGAAAAATACTAAAAATTTAAATGTTAATTTCTCTTAAAGTTTGTGTTCTGCTCGCCTCCTTTTCTCGTTCTTCTCCCTGTTCTTTTCTACTGCGAGCATTTTTCCTGGCGTTGTAGTCTTCATGATCCTTAGTTACAAGACTTTAAATGGTTGTCCCATAGCAGTTTTGAGAATTCTGTGTCACTAGTAACGAGGAACCAAACATCCCGACGCCTTAAGCTTTTTTTCCCCTATAATCGTCTTATCCTCCCCTCAACACACTCCTTATGCTCTTAGGTTGTATTAACTGTAAAGGGTTAGGTGAATCCCTCCTACTTTTAAAAAACGGGATTGTTCTGAATTAAAATACAGTTCAAAGTGTTCAATTACCCGTTCGTTCACTGAGCATTTACTTGATTGCCTTGCTTGGAATCCTTGGAGCTCCCTTTTCCCAGTTGTGTACTTCTGGCTACTTTTGTGTGTGTGTTTCCTCGTCTGTAAAGTGAAATAACAGCATCTACCCCAGAGCTGTTGTTGTACTGTACTGTATGTAGTGCACTGAGAACAGAACCTGGCGCATATAAGCACTCTCAAGATTTTGAACATCACCAGGCATTGTGTGAATGATGCTAATACCGTAACCACATATTTCAAAATTTGTCTACTACTTAGCAATTCATTGATTTTTTTCTCTTTTAAATAGTAGTGAAGTTAAATATCCCTTGCCACTTTTAGTTACACTTATTTTGTGAATTGTTATGACTTTGGTCCCTTTATGATGATCCAGACTTTTATTCTTATTTTATATGGGCTGTTTGCCATATTTTTAAAAATTTTGATCCTTTTCCTTTTATAGCTTTAAGTCTCTATATAGTCACGTGTATTTTCCATTTTTTGAGCCTTTTCAATTTCATCTTCTCCTCTTCAGAACTTTAAAAAATTTTCATTGTTAACGTTTAAAATGTTTACTCTATCTAGGATTTTGGTTTATAGCATAATGGGGATATAAGTTCTTTTACAGTTGTAAACTATAATTTCAGCACCATTTATTAACTAATTCATTCATATTCCTGGGCTTTGTGATGCTCCTGGTAAATTCTTTTAGGGTTTGAATAACCCTCAGGATAATTTCATCCAGGTCGTTTTTACTTTTTTGTTGTTGTATGTTTTATTATTAGGCAGGAATACTCCCCTGTAGTATCTTATGAGTCTTCTATTAATGGTCTGTATGACCTTTAGAAATGTTTTGTATTATTTTCCTCTAAATCATCTTAGAATCGTTACTGAAATTTTGATCACGTTGAATCTATAAAGTGAGAACTGACATTTTTATACTATTTCTTCTTCCCATCCAGTAAGATTCACTCATGCTAGACACTGGTAATGCTGTCACGAGTCGTATATGCCCCGTCCTTAGAATCACTCTTTGGGTAGGAAGACATAAGTCCAACGTAGTATTTATAGATGTTGTCAAGGCTCATACTGTGGGAGCTCATTCTTCTTGGAGGGCTTATCTGAGCTAGGCAAAGTCAGAAAGGCAAAGTGGATAAGAGAATTCTAGACAAAGAATGCATGGAACACTGGCAGATTCCAAGGCCCCTGTGGTTTGCTGTGATCAGATCAAATAGTGTGGTGGGGATGCTGGGAGAGAAGGGACGGGAGGCAGGTAGTGCTTAGAAGCAACAAATGGTACCTTCTTCACAGGAATTCAGAAAGATCTCCTTGGATGTTGTATGACGAAGTGAAGCTAGCAAAGTGATTAGTAGTTCAAGCTACATTTTATTTACTTTAATATTTATTTTAAAATGATGTTTGGCTGCGTCGGGTCTTAGTTGCGGCATGCGGGATCTTTTGTTGCGGTGTGTGGGCTTCTCTCTAGTTGTGCGTGGGCTCGTAGTTTGCGGCACACAGGCTCTCTAGTTGAGGTGCGTAGGCTTCACTGCCCTGTGGCGTGTGGGATCTTAGTTCCCTGACCAGGGATCGAACCTGTGTCCCCTGCATTGGAAGGTGGATTCTTTACCCCCAGGGAAGTCCCCCTCAAGCTACATTTTGAGAGAGCTCCAGCTGCACTGCAGTCAGAGGAAAGCAAAAGGGAACACAGAATAAGGTAAATATCCAGAAGGTAGACCGGACAAGTTTGGGGTTTGGATGGAGGTGGAGAGGAAGGTAAGGCAAGTGTAAAGGTTGAGCTCCAAGTGAGAGTGTGAGAGAGCAAGCCTATCCGCAGTAGCTTCTTCTAAGTGACTCAGGTGTGTCACTCTTCCTAACCAATGCTCTCAGTTCCTGATGGGTCTCCTGTGTCTGCTCCTGTGCTTCCCAACCCTTTTCCTCTTACAGCACAAACTGAAGATAGCACTCTTGGGTAACCTGCTTACTGAAATTCTTCTGTTCCAGACCCTATTAGCTATCCCAGGGCCAAGGGAATCACTTATGCTGGTACATCAGTTGGGATGCTTCAGCTTAGCTTGTCCTGTCAATTAAAGGTAGATATGATGGACTGCATCACAGTCATAATGTTAGTGTCTTCCCTCCCTGCTGGAAGATTAGACTTCCTGCCCCACAGAGGCCTTTGGCCAGTGATACATCTCTTACATTCAGATTTCATCTTGGAGCAGCATCTTTACAAGCCATTGTGTGTGTCCACCAGCTTGCCCTTCTTCTGCCATGAGGCCAGCATGCTGAGGCTCACCCACCACAGACATAACCACAGGAAACAGACCCTGACTTGACTTGAAATAAGCCACTGAAGTTGCGGAGTTGTGATACACAGCATAAACTAGTGACTGACAGCTGACTGATCCAGCAGACAAGACCCCCTGGCGCACCTTTTACACTCCTGTCATGTTCCATTAAGAATGGTCACAAGTTACATCAACAGTGGTATATTTTTTAATAGTTTTCAGAATATAAGCTGCATAGCTTTTTAGAATAAAAAATGATATAACCTCAGGTACATGCTTTAGGACACTTGGTTAAACAACAAGCAAACTGTGTCTTTGAGGACCACCTCAAAAGGGTGGCACACTTCACAGTGTAACTTGATAACAGACATGGAGATAGACGATTACGTCATGGCATGTTGTCTGCGAAAGAACATCTGACAGTCAGAACTTAAATAGAACACAGCACACAGTTAAGTATTCAAGCACTGCTTTTTGGCCAAGTAAAAACTGCCTAAAAACCGTTGATGGATTTTTGACTGGAAAAAAAGATGTGGCTGCTTAGTTCTTCTGCTACTTCTCTTGAAGCACTTCTCTTCCAGCATAAGACAGGCTTGGTTCAACGTGAAATCAGTGTGAGGAATGATTCTTCCTCTTAACTGTTAAGAAAAAATGAACTAAAGAAATAAATTACTACAACAGCACGAACCATGGCACAGAGAGGATGAAATAAAGGAAAAATCATCTTTCCATCATTGCATAGTCTCCCGAAGCAGCAAAGGTGAAGGAGGACACTGAAAAGCCATTTCATTCATATATGGCCCAAGGGTCATTTTCTGATGATTTGGGCTCCCATGATGTCTGGTTGTTTTATAAAAAAACACACATACCACAAGCCTCCTACCCTCGTAGAGAAGTTAGTTCCTTTCATAAGCAGCACAGTAAAAAAAGACTCTCTAAAAAAACCGCAGCTGCCTTAGCCACTTGACAGCTTTCGGGTACACACTGTGGGCTTCGCAAGGCCAAGCCTTATTAGCGCAGGGTCAAAAGGGAAGTTCCCTTTAGTCCTTTGCCCAGAGGCCTGGCACAGTCCCATGCTTCCAGCAGCATCTCCTCATGGAGGTGTCCAGGGTCCCTGGGAGGGATGGCAGGCAGCTGGGCCCCAAGGGTGGGGTGCAGCCTCCTCTTGGGCCAGGACTTCCGAGATGAGCCCGAAGGGCAGTGCCACCCCCCAGGTACGAGACCAGACACCTGCTGCTGCTGTTCCTTCACGGCCCCAAGTTTATTACAAGAACTGGAGCCCAGGCACAGCAGGGAGCATGAAGAGTTTCCTCTAGGCTCTGAAATCATATTATAAAATAAAATGTATGTTGCAATAAAATTTTTTGCAGCTGTTGGGTGAATGTTTATAAATCAAGTCTAAGATTAAATACCATTTTCGAGCTGGGAGTTCAGAAACAGTTGTCCAAAAGGGAGCACCTGGCAAGCAGTGTGACATTCTGACCGCAAAGTCTCACTTAGGACTGTGTTCCTTCTGTTCTACGGGTGGTCAGAGGCCGTCACCAGCTCAAACCACTGCCTGAGAGCATCGCTGAGCGTCTCGGGAAGTGCGTTCACATCGCGTAAGATTATATAGAACGGGAATGGGAACTCTTCCATGTAGGATCGGATTTCAGGCATTTCTCCAGGCCCTTTAAATATTGGTACCTTGATGTCCAAGATAGAATCCTGGCAAGAAAAAACATTTAGAAATAAAAAGAAAAACTAAATCAGTGTCCAGAGCTAGCTCTTTTATTATCTCCTTTGCAGACAAATTTTAGGTCTCACATGTCTAATTCCTGCTTATAAAAATAGCTCTTATTACTAAGTAAAACAGAACTCTCAATAAGGAGGAGGCAAATCTCTTTCTGAGCAGCCCTTCCAGGAGAATGGCCACTAAAAGGGAAGGAGAGGGGTAGATAAGCAAACCTGATTTCCCTACAATGGTATTTCCTACTCTCTACTTGGAATAATTCACGTTAAATCTTCAACTTGCTATCCAGGCCTTAATGTGACCTGCAGAGACAGGACTTCCCCTGGAACAGAACCACCCCGTGGACATCTTTCATGTAGCAACTGATGCTTCCTCCTTTGAGGAGGGCACTGCTGAGATCCAAGTACTTGGAAAGGCTGGTCTATGTTTCCAACGGACAGGGCCCATCATCAAGGCTGCGATACCTGCAGTGACGCCATGCAGAGGGAGATGACCCACCAGAGTACTAGTCAGCACAGAAAGTGGTTAAGAGGACAAACTCTGAGTCAGTCTGAATACTGGCTTCCTTGTCATTACCTACAACCTCTGTGTTTCTGTCCTTCACTGTAGAGCGGGAATAACCATCCCTACATCACTGAGTTACTGCTCGGTTACATGAGAAAATAATTATAAAATGCCTAGAACAGTGCCCTTCAGGATGCCATGAATGTTATAGGAGTTCTTGGTATGACAGTGAGACCCAGGCCATTTTTCAGATAGAACAGCTTGAAGGGAATCCCCAGAAAAGTGGCTTTTAGTAATCACTCACCCGTGAACTGGGATTGTCCAACACAACAAAAATGACAAAGATGTTAGCATTCCGGGCGGCCTGAACTGCTGCTAGGACTCTGTCTTTGCCCTCAAAGAAAAGGCCACGTCCGTCAGAGACCACCAGGAGGAGCTGTGCAGTTTCTGTAGTAGAACATACAGCAGGAGAGGAACTCAACTCAAACGGCAACTCAAAGACTACGTATGGGGACTTCCCTGGTGGCGCAGTGGTTAAGAATCCGCCTGCCAATACAGGGGACACGGGTTCGAGCCCTGGTCTGGGAAGATCCCACATGCCGCGGAGCAACTAAGCCCGTGCGCCGCAACTACTGAGCCTGTACCCTAGAGCCCTCGAGCCACAACTACTGAAGCCCACGTGCCTAGAGCCCGTGCTCTGCAACAAGAGAAGCCATTGCAATGAGAAGCCTGCGCACCACAAGGAAGAGTAGCCCCTGCTCGCCACAACTAGAGAAAGCCTGCGCGTAGCAACGAAGACCAACGCAGCCAAAAATAAATAACTACGGACAGTAAGACAAATTAGTGCAGGCTTTCTCTGTGCTATTAAAACCAAGCAGTTCTCAAACTGGTGAATTCTGGGCACAAATAAAGGGGGCCTCCGATTAGATCTATTACTTTGAACACGTGAGTCACAGACAAGGCTGCACAAAGACATACAAAACTTCTGTCAATAAAACAATTTCCCAGTAGTGCTTTGGGGAATGTCACATTTAGATCAACTTTGTTGTACAGCAACATGTGAGAATTAAAACATATGTTTATGGATATAAAGTATAAAAAGAGCAGTCCTGAGTAGACCATTAGAAGAAAGTGCCCAAATCAGAAACCTAGAACTGTATCTTCCAAATTTCAGTCATTGTCTATTAGTTTCATATTTCTGTCAATTTCTTGTACCTAAATTCTGTTTTTTTCTTGAAAAAACTTAAATAGAAATTTAAACAAAAACTTAAATAGAAGGGACCACTAAAATGAACAGTGAATAAAAAATGTATTAAAATTTTTAGCATATTATATAATGTTTCCAGTGAAAGACTGTTGTGCTTAAGGGCAGGCTGTCTTCTGTCAAGGAAGGTTAGCAAGTGTTGAGAGGTGTGAATGACCTTCAAAAGGAAGTCTTCCCATGGTACAATCAGAATTGAGGATTTAGGGAAAGGCTAAAGAACTGGTGTGCTGCAAAAGCCCCAAATCAATCATGGATGGATTAGCTGGTTTCTGAATCATGTCCTTCTCCTCTTTCCTTTGTTATTAAAATATTGAAGAATACTCATTATGTTGAATTCCACACACCCTTACTCCTTTCATTCACAATTGAACTCAAATCTATCAAATGAGTATATACTAGTTAATTACAAACTAGTTGGTGTCTACCTTCTCCTTTGATTATAAGCCTCTTGAGTATGGGTTCAATAAAAATTTTTGAATGAATGAACGGGTGAGTAAAAAATTCCATGAATGTTTAATACCTCTGCATCATCCCGTTTATGTGTTTTCCTATAGAGCATACACTTTAAAAGATGGTAATGGGTACAATGAGATGAAAACAAGCAACTTGCAAATAGTACGAGAACAGAAAAGCATTTTATTAGCGAGGACCAAAGAACGCAGCTCACCTGGACTGATGTTTTGTGAGAGCTGTTGAGCAGCTGCAAACATGTTGGCTACAGACTCTAGAAACTAAACCAGAAATAGACAATTAGAAAACTATTTAAGCTCTCTTCCCACTATCACAGAGACTGAAATTACTTCTGGCACTTAAGTGATTATCAGATAACCATCTCAAATCTATAGCAATCAAACTGTCCCTTCCATCCATCCGTAAAGGACTGACAATCCTTGCACTTGGCATTTACATTGGGTGCTGGCATTCTCAAGCACAGACAAAACCTGTGTCCCTGGCATATACCCCACTAGTGTTCTACGAGACACCCCAAAGGAAAAGAAACACTTCCTCTGGGGGACAAGAAGTCAGTAACTCCCCCAAATGAACCAAAGAGCTGTCTTCTTCCA